>NC_026741.1:319323-619323 GCF_000210295.1 Trypanosoma brucei gambiense DAL972
CAAACTTGTTCATGAGGGATTTGAAGTGTAGGGGACGCGAAAAAAAAAAAAAAGAAAAGAAGAAAAGCACCTTTCTTACCACTCCATACCATCCCCCCTCCAGCACCTACAGACACCATTTCCATCACACTACACGACACTAAAAAGTGGAAGAAAACATAACTTTCCTCTGAGTCCGGAGTGGGTGGGGGAGGTTGGGGGCGGATGAAACAGCCGTTCCGATGCACATCTATTATTCCATACAAAAGGGTAGGAAAGCAAGTTATGAAGTTTCCCTGCCTCCTTCCCCATTTTTCCCTCCTTCCTTGCTGTCGTGTTGTCAGCCCTGTGCGCAAAAATTACCGTTATTGTATATGAGATCGGCCATGGTGGTAGAAACTTTTTCCGGGAGTATGGTCAGTGTGTATTTCCTCTTGTATTTGCTTGTGTTTATGCGTGTGTGTGTTTGTGCTGGAGTCGAAGGGAGAGAAGGGGAACTTTTAACGGCAACCAGACAGTGAAGAAACTTAGAAACGGACGATTGGCATAGATTTAACACAAGTTGAATGACGGCTGCAGCTCTAGGAAAAAAGTTTGGGAGAGTACAACACCCCGGGTTCCACTGCATCCCGCGCAACGACGGAAAGGGATTCTCTTCCATATTACCGGACAGCAGCATCTTAGTGCGGATGATACTGCTGATGGCACGCTGGCACCTGTCCAGGGACCGACAAATGAAAATCAGTGTCCCAACAAGACGCTGCTGATCCCTGTGCTGTATGATGCCGTATCCGGAGCAAAGCAGTGTTCCCCGTGAAAGGAACGCTGCTGACTCTTGGCTTTCCCCGATGATACGGGGTACTGGACCCTGTCACTCGTTGAGGTTGCCGGTGTCGCCAGGGTATTCGCGAGCAAAACACCACAGAAGGTGAGGTGGTCGGCAACCTAAAAGGAATCATTACTCAAAGAAAATAACGCGTTGGGGTTGCCCGATGGGCTCGCCCTTTCGGGTCGATGGTTGCGTATGAAAACCGTTTCTCCTTTCACATCGATCCTTTGCCGCGTATGCGGAGGCGAAAACGCCGAGCGGCCACCCTTGCAACATCCGTCAATTGCGCGCACATATATTGCGGCAAATGTCCCACATCCCCGTTATGGATCAATTTGCACATATTATCGATTCCACAGCAAATCCTTGATCGATTAGGGCGTGTTGGCTTTGCATCGCGGCATTATGAATGAGTATTACGTATCCGCGTTGGCAGAAATTAATGCACATGCAGAGCACCTCGGCCAGCAAGTAGTGGTGATAAATTTGGGTCGATGACTGTTGGACGTGATGGTCTAGCGGCTACAGAAGATTGTGGCGATAAGCGAGATCAAACAAGCAAGTCCCTTAACTAAAGGTCGGAATGGCTCAGATTATTACTTTTTGCACGGTTTGGAAGGAGTGTGTGGTTTTTGCGTTTGGTGTGGATTACGAAAAGTCGTCTGCTGGAGATCCCGGCACTGATACGGAAGCATTTCTAATGGAACAGGGACAGTGTAGTGCCCCTCGATTGGTTGGTGACACCCAAGACAGCCAAGTCCAATTCACACCGAGCAAGTCGTTAAGTTCGCATTCGGGGATTAGGACGCTCTCGATATTACGCGACTACTCTCCACTTTGAAGCTCAAGGAACATGTAACAACGCTCACAACAACCAAAGTCGAACATATTCTCGCTCCGTGGGAGATGATGACGCACCCCGTTAGGAGAGGAGGCTTTACAGCATGCTGCAGGCACAATTTGTGGAAGAGCATGGCATGGATCCTCACATTATTTTCCAACCAATGAAACACATCTATCCGTTCCACATGCCGAGGAACACTGTCAGCCACTTGGACAAATGCACCGCCATGTTGACTAATATGTAGAATAGTGTCTCTATGGTGTAACCCATGTCTTAGACGAATGATAAGAGCCATGGGAGCCGCCAGGGCGTTGTCCCTTCAAGACGCACGGTTATACGATAACAAGGAGGGCGCATGCCACACGCCTGTTGAATACGCAGGACAAGGCTACCATTCCTTTACAGCAAGTGCACGTCCCGCTGCTGGAGATATATTGAATCCCCTGGCGATGCCGGCCACCTCAACGTGGTGCCAGGGTCCAGTACCCCGTATCATCAGGGGAAGCCAAGAGCCAGCAGCGTTCCTTTCATGGGGAACACTGCTTTGCTCCGGCTACGGCATCATACAGCACAGGGATCAGCAGCGTCTTGCTGGGACACCGTTTTTCATTTGTCGGTCCCTGGGCACGTGCCAGCGTGCCATCAGCAGTATCATCCGCACTAAGATGCTGCTGTCCGGTGATGTGGAACTCCAAAAAAGGATTGCCAATTGGCATCTTTGGGAGAGTCCAGGGTGGGGGGCTTCTCGCCCCATGTGCTGTATTCCGTTTAACTGCGGAGTCACAACAAAACGTTATAGCGGGTGTGTTAGGACGAATAAAAAAAAGGGAGACTCTGCCACAGTTGCCAGACCGATAGCATCTCAGGGCTCTACGGTGATGGCTGATGGCCGCGCCAGTGGGGGGAAACTCTCACAAAGGCACGAAGAAAATTCCAAAAAAAAAATATTGAATTATTTCTCGCTTAAATTCGAGTGTGAAATGTAAATTTCAACATCTCTGGGGACTGATCGGAATGAGACCAAAAGGGACCAGTGAAAGGAGCCCTCAGGTTATTTCCATCGGCGATGATCGTTTACTTTGGAAGGTCGGTAGCGTAAAGGATGCCTCTTCCGCACCAACAGGAGCTCAGGTCATCCCTTTTCTCAATTGCAGAGGATAAACCCTCCAACGAGCGTCGCTGGTGAATTGCGGGGCCTCAAGAGAAATAACAAAAGCGGATGAACCTTACGAGGCAATTGTTCCTTTTGGAACACATTTCAAAATACCTTCATGCGGTTACTATCCTGAGTTGTCGACTTTTTCTGTCTGTTTTTTTGTTTTTTCTTAAGGGCGTTACGTCGTCGTCTTTTGCCTTGGACAGAGAACT
Organism: Trypanosoma brucei gambiense DAL972; assembly: GCF_000210295.1. NCBI lineage: Eukaryota > Euglenozoa > Kinetoplastea > Trypanosomatida > Trypanosomatidae > Trypanosoma > Trypanosoma brucei. The sequence continues at coordinate 322,344 of NC_026741.1, forward strand.
TTTCCCCGCTACAGAGGCCGCTTTGTTGCCACTGTCCGCACTTGGTTTAGTAAGTGGGTATTACTTTCTTGCCTGTTTAAAAATAAGAAACGCACGGTTACACCCAATTGGGAACTCGCAGTTGATTTGGTCACAGATGGCTCTTTGAGGGGTTGTGGGTCTGGGGCAAGTCCTCTTATTGGATTCCGGTGAGGTGAAAGTAATGTTATGTGGTGTAGTTGGTTTAAGTTCCCTTTTCTTATCATGCAGGCTCAGGCCCGTGTCCTCTGACTCTCCTCAGTAGCATTCGTGGAATCCTTTCCCCCTGAGTATTGACATTTGGGTTGATAATACATTCCTGTAAGGCGCGGAAACAAAAGGAAACACAAAAGCCTACGGTCTTTCCGTGGCCATGGATGAGATGTTTATGATATTTGATTCCCACAACATTAGCACAAATTACTCGTTTAACCGCTCCGTCAGCAAACCGGCGGTCGGCTCCCGCGGAGGCACACGGTTAAACTGCACAAAGTTGGTGAAGGAGTTTAACTTACAAAAGTAAGTGGCAGTGTCCCGAGGCTTTTGGGGACCACAAGAACTGCCCTTTCACAGGTCTACTGTGAAATAAATATTCCGCTGCTGCTTGCCACCTAAGTTTGTGTCAGATGGGTATTGATGACTATATATGGTTATACATTTAGTTTATAATTCCTTGCTCCTCGCTTTAATTATATTTAATAAATTGACCATTCGAACCGCACCGAAACTCGTATTTTTAAAAGATTTGTTTTCACTCGTCTTGAGGTTTTGTAGATTTTTTGTATTTACACTCCTTTTTATTCGTTTCAAAGTCGATAATTCTGTTGATTTTCAATTTAAATGTTGTAAAAGTATTTTTTCTCTTAAATTTATGAGATTCTTCCGTGGAGCTTTAGTTTTTTCTTTGTTATTTGTTTTGTCTTTTGTACCTAAAAATATTTGGAGAGAATCAGTGTGTTTGTGTTTTTTGTGTAATATTTACCCATATATTTCAGTGGGGAGATTACAGAAGTAATATATATATATAAGATCCTTTGTATTGCTTATGTGCTTTGTCTTTAAGCGGTTGTTGCTTTTCCTTTTTAACATATATTTTTGAAACATGATTTGGCCACATATTTTTTATATTAGTTTTATTTAAATATTCTGTAGATTGAATGGCACGTAATAAGGCTCACAAGCAGAGGTTTGCATCTAAACGTGCTGTTTCGGGTTTGGCAAAGGGACGCACTATTCCAACGAAAAAGGAGAGTGTAAAAGCGCTTCATCCGTTGGAGGCCAAAGAGAGATCAAGGCAGTCTTTAGCTGCCCTGCGGGACAAGAAAAGGGCCAATGCCCTTCAACAAAAGAGAATCGGGAAAATATCCGGGTTGCCTCGGGCTGTTGGTGTTCTACCAGCAAATGAATCGGCTAACACGGACCTGGTCATTCGGGGCCTGTGCTTTTCTTTGGGGAGTGAAGTTCGTGACACTTGCCTCCCGTTCACTGCAAGTTCGAAAGAAAAGAAGGCATCTTTTACATTTATGTCAGAGCGGAATGGCAATCTTCAGAGTTGTGTTGACATCGGTAAGGTCGCTGACTTTTTGGTGTTAGCACTGGATGTCTCGCGATCCGTACAGGAAATGATACGTAACGTGCAAGAATCTATGGAAGTAGAAGATTGTGATGATGTTGGCTCCGTTGTGGCTACTACATGGTACGGAGATATTGGTCTTTGTATCACTGCGTTCACGAGAGAGCTGATTGCAGCTCTTAATGCCCAAGGGGTGCCGAGTGTAGCTGTAGTACTGCAAAATCTTGATACGTTCACTGAAAAGCAGCGTCATAAAGTTATTAAGGTTCACCAGCGTTACTTTTTATCTGTTCTCCCTGAAACGACGAAGGTATTTACTGTGATTGATCAGGGTGACTATGACCCGGTGCTTCGGCATCTCCATGTCGCTAAACTTCGTTCACTAGCATGGCGTGATCAACATCCGTATTTGATAGTGGAGGAGGGATATTTTGATGATGATGCTCAAAAACTTGTCGTAGGTGGTTACCTTCGTGGCATGGCACTCTCGGCCGAGCAATTGATTCACCTCACAAACCACGGGACGTTTCAGATTGAGAACATATGCCGGGGGGACCCAAGGGGTGATGAAGCCCAGGTTATTGATTCGTGTGAGAAGGCACACAGAGAGTCACTTGACTACGTTCAAGTGAATGCCACTCTTGACGATGCAGACGGACCAACTGAGGAAGATATTGCCTATCACAAATCAATAGGATTCAAAAAGGTCAAAGTTCCAGAGGGTGTATCTGATTACCAGGCAGCATGGTATGAATTCGAGGGTAGTGATATAAACTCGGAGACAGATATTGGTGAATCGGTACCGGGGGACGATGAGTATGCTGCGTCTGATCACTTTTCTCAGGGGACTTTAAGAACAACAGTTGACTTTCTTAAGGTGGAGGATGTAATTCGTTTGGAGCGGATGAACGACGACGAACGAGCTGCGGAAATACAGAGACTTAAAGAGGAGAGTGAAGAAGATGCGTGGAATCCAGATATTGTAGACACACCTTTCAATCTACCAGCAAGGCAAAGATTTATGAAATATCGCGGACTCAAGAGCTTCCAAACGGGTAAATGGGACGCGGCGGAGAATCTCCCGCCACATTACGCTTATATTTACAAGTTACAGGGCATAACCCGCATTCGTGAGGCAGCGCTAGCGAAATGCGCCAGTGGAAGTGTCGCAACTGAGCAATTTGTGTATATAACACTCGTGGATGTTCCAAGTAAGGTCTGGAGAAGCTCTGTCGAAGGCGGTTGCATTATTGCATCGGGTCAGCTGGAGCATGAGCAGAAATGGTCAGTCCTTCACTTTAGGATTCAAAGGAGCTCGGATTGCGATGAACCAATTAAGTCAAAAATACCTATGCTCGCTCATATAGGTTTTAGGAAGTTTTACGTGTCACCCATCTTCAGTGACATTACTACCTCAGATCGTACGAAGTTTGCCCGCTTTTTTCATCCAAACGAAAAATTTTGTATGGCGAGTTTTTTTGGCCCTATATCGTATCAGCCTTGCCCTATTCTTTTGTTTGAAGTTCCGTCACTGGAGGAGCAGAATGAGGACAATTCATTGCATTTGGCTTGCTTTGGAGGGGCACTACCGCCAAATCCAGACCTGTTGGTGCTCAAGCGTGCGGTACTGACGGGAAGAGTAGCGACTATTCACAAAAAACAAATTGTAGTCAAATACATGTTTTTCAACGACGAGGACGTGCAGTGGTTTCAATCTGTGGACCTTCGCACTCGGTTGGGGAGACGTGGGAAAATAATAAAGGCTGTGGGAACTCGTGGGCTGTTTAAAGCATCCTTGAACGATCAGGTAATGCAGCATGATCTTGTTTGCATGGATCTTTATAAGCGTGTCTTCCCTAAGTGGACAACTTTGCCGTTTTGCATTTCGGATGTTCCGAAAGTTGTTGCCGAAGAGTAGCAATTCTAAATTTAAGGACGCTGGTGGGAGGGTAGCTTTTTTTTTTTAATAGTGGGTCGCATTAACAGGCAATGAAGTAACTAGTCGTTTAATCAGACTTTATTTGCTTAACCATTATTAGCTAAGTTAGAAAATTTCCCCCCAGATAATACATTCGTGTTTATTTATTTGGATGTTCAATTTTTGCACTTGTCCCAACTTTCAAGTTAATCTGTAGTAAGGAGAAGGAGGGGGAGAATACTTAGATATTTTTTCCACCTTGAAAGGCATAACTTTTATCCTTTTGTGGGCAATCTCGACCAACATATACATAGGAAGGCAGATAAGTTTCACTGTTAGAACAGTATCAATTAAGGGGTTAGCGTGGGAGAGAAACATTCGAATCAAAAAAAAAAAAAAGGAAATGAGACGTTTCATTTCTGTTTCTAAGCACATGCCCGGCCGTCACTCGTCTTATGCGGCAGGTCTATTCAACTTCAAGATTGTGCCGGATGAGATGTTTCCATACCCCTGTCGTAAGGTTGATGGTGATGAAGCAGAGAACTTACAATTGTTGCTGGAAGACGTCCGAAAAAATGGCAGCACACTTACAAATCTTTATGGAGCCCGTATAAGTACGGAATATGGTGGGATGGATCTTGGTCACACCGCCCATGCTTTAATATATGAGGAAGTTGGTGCAAAGTGTAATGCTGACATGCTATCGCTAATAGGCCACAGTGGTATGTGTACTTATCTCTTATCGGCAGTTGGGGACAAGTCGTTAAAGGGAGAGTATTTAACGGCGATGTCTGACGGTAGTGTAGTGATGGGGTGGGCGGTTGAAGAAAGCAATGGGAGCGACTTTAGCATGACTTCAACTAAAGCCTCTCTCCGCGATGACAAGTACGTATTAACAGGGGAAAAACATTGTTTTAACGCCGCGAAAGCTACGCATTTTTTGGTCTTAGGTAAGACATTTACTCAAATTGTTGCGGAGGAGGGGGCTACTACAGTCGAACGCCTGTCATTTTTTATATGCGCCAAAGACGCCCCCGGTGTGAAGGTGGTCGGGAACTCCGTTACCATGGAAAATACTCCAGCCCGCTGCGCAGTTGGTGTAGTGGGCGAAGGGTTTAAAAACGCGATGATAACGTTGTTTACAGAACAATACCTATACACGGCCTCACTTCTTGGGATAATGAAGCGTATCCTTCAAATTCTGGGGGAGTCCAATGCTGGAGAGGGTGCTGGTGGGCTTATCGGTTCTTTTGCCTGCTTTGTATATGCTATGGAGTCCACTATTTACGCCCTGGCTGCTATAGCGGACACACCTGTGGAGGACAGTCTGCTGGAGTGTACGTTAACGGCTGCGTTTACCCAAAGCACTGTAACGAAACTATTAAAGGATTTGGAGATATCAATCCCACCAAGCGTGCAACTGGAGGAGTGTATTTCTTGCGCGAGAAGCATCCTAAATCAAACGGAGCAGGATCATTTTTTATATGCCGCGGCTGTTTGCTGCGGCATCGAGGATTATGGCTTGTTTTTCCAAAATGCATCGACATTGCAAGTGATGCAAGCGAGGTTGCTTCGATCGTTGGGGGTGCGCGATCGTATTCCCATTAAGAATGTCAGGAATGCGTCACTGATTGACGAGGTGGTTGTGACATTTGGGAATGCCGTGGAAACCACCTTTGTAAGAAGTGGTTCCCACGTTCAGTACCAGCAACTACTTCTTGATCGGTTGGGGGAAGCTGCATCTCTTATTTACGCAGCATCAGCTGTGGCCTCGCGGGCCTCGCTGTGTGTTGCAAAAGGCCTTCCTTCGTTGGAACTCGAGGAAAGTTTAGCGGCATGCTTTGTTTCTTCTGCTGTTAGTAGGTCTCGGGTCCTCTGCGAGGAGGTCTGTAACGTAGGTAAGACAGCTGATGATATATTGAGAAGAATTGCCCTCGATATTTGCGAAGATGCTTTACAGTAGCGATTTGCACCAGAGTGTGGGGGAGGTGGGGAGGCTGGAGACAGGGGTAGTGAGGGTGATGTGGGGCTTAAGGTTTCGCGTTAAGAGGTATGTGCACGGTTACCGGCTAATGCCGGAATGCTGTTAAGTTCGTTGGTTGTCATATCTGTACCGCAGAAGTGCAAATTCTCTTTCACCCACGTCTTTTCCTGGATCTACCCCTGTGTGACGGTCTTGAAGAAAATATTTATGCTGGGCATTGATGTTCTGCTTCAGTAGAGGATTGTGGATGCGCCACATTGGTCAGGATGTGCCAAAGCGGCACACTCACTTTGTGCTTGAAAGTAGACTGATGTACGAAAAATCTTTTCGGGACTGTTGGCTTCACAGCGTCTGCCGGGCCATTTCTCAACTGGACGAACCGCTATCAAAAACTGTTGTGGGGACCCACCAAAAGATGCTTCAGCGAAAGGTCACATGCTTTCAGTACAACCAGTACGGGTTGTTTAAGACGCCGTACTATCGTTTAGCTAACGTTGATAGGTACCATGCGGTTCAGGGTGTTGCGGGAACGCGGGAGTGGGTTCCATACGTAAACGTCTCATACTGGACGATGAACAAAATGGTTCGTGGTGGTAACCTTTTGGTACACAGAGTCCACTACACTGGATGGGGAACAGATTCTCATCTCAAAAAGGGCGGTTGGGAGCATCGGTGGAATAAGGTCCTGCAGCGCAACGTTCTTCAGTATAGTCGGATTTAGGTTAAGTATCGATGGTAGCATGCAGCGGCTGTCGATGCTTGTGAAGAGTTAATATTACGTCCTCGTTGTCTTGTTGCCATTGTATGCCACTACCTGTGGTAATGCTGCGCTCATAATATTTCCATTGTTGTCGTTTATGGACTCACTTTCGCTTTTTGTCGAACACTTAGTATGTTAAAGGTAGGCCAGAGACACATGGGTCGTGTGATTCGGATCGGTGATTTTGCGTCCACGCGGCGGGTCATTACGTTAGATGACGTTAAAGCGTTCGGGCCGCTTGTCGGCGATTCCAACCCTATTCATGTGGATGAAGCTGCGGCGAAGGCTGCTGGTTTTCAGTCTCCAGTTGTGCATGGGATGCTAGCCGGTTCTCTTTTCTCAGGGCTGTTGGGGTCAGAGCTCCCGGGGCCGCAGTCGATTTACATGAGCCAGACATTGCGCTTCGTGGTCCCTCTGTTTGTTGGCGACGAGGTGGAGGCACGTATCGAGGTGACTCAATTCAGAAGAACGAAGTTTATGATAGCTTTCCGCACGACCGTGTTCCGCATTGACAAGCAAACAGGGGAAAAAACCCTCTGTATCGAAGGCACTGCGGTGGGCATGAACAAGACAGTTACCTTTGAAGGTGAGAGCGAGTGGAATGTGCCCCGTGTCGAGTAGCGTTTGACGTTAACGAAGAAAGGAGGTTGTGCCGTACCGTTTTGCATTTTCTCGTCTTCTTGTTTTGGGAGCGTTGGGGGAGGCTGTGTGAGGGTTGTGACTGAGGCGATGAATGCGCATTCTAAGCAAACAAAAGGAAAAGGACAACTAAAAAGTTGAAACAATGGTGAGGTGGAGCGGGGATAAAAAGACGACTTGTCAACACTTCTTGTCCATGCCGTTTCAATGTTCTTACTTCTGTATCCACGATCAGCTTCTGTATCCAGGGCAAACGCCCATCTAGTACGCGACCGATGGTGGACCCCACTTGAAAGGTGTGGGTATGGAACTCTAGGCGCTGTTGGAGAAAGGAAATTAAGGACGGAAAAAATAAGTGAGACCGAGCCGTAAATCATGAGCTCAGTAACTTGGGTATAGAGACTCTCCAAATTGAGAGGATTGAAGATAGTGAGTGCAGTACAGTACGCGGTGCGGATGGTTGTTGCTGCATCGTATCCGCGATTTCGAAGTGAGAGCCCGCTTTGCCGGGCGTGTGGTGACCTGTTTCTCCGGGATAAGAATCATTCTTCCGCGCTATTTCCCCCTGCCCTCTTCCGTTTGCTTTGTCGGACCAGAAGCTGCTGGTGTGCGTGTGTGTAGACACGGTGAGCGGCGAGACCCGAGAGGGGTCTGTTTTTGAATATATAAGGTACAAAAGTTGGTGAAAAGCCTTTTACTGCTCCTGATTTGGACTTCTATGATCCGCTGGACTGTAAATCTCGCAGGTGTTGATGCAGAAGCGGACTTGCAACGCGATGATCGGATGAAAGCACCCGTCAATCCATCTTCGGGCCGTCGGGAATCCGGTAAGCCAGCTGACGCAGCGCGAGCAGGTGGGGGGACCCCACAGTCGCTGGGAACAGTTGCAACCCTTGCCATGAGCGAGCTCCTGGAGCTGCAACGAGCGAGGCGAGAGGCAAGTCTCGCGGACAGCAGTCTTGGACAGTTCTGGATCGGCCCCCCCCTTTCTAAAGAAGAAGGCGGACATGCAAAGGGGAGCGAGATCCGCATTTTTAGTACCTTTACGAATGCACAAGGTAGACGCACTGTGTGCACGGTTCAGGCGAGACAAGCTTTGTTCCGTGGGGTGGATGTAGTGAATGCTTTCCTTCAGCAAACACTTGTGCCCGATGAACGTTTGTTTTCTCGCTTTTCGACGAACCCACGGCATTACAAACTGTACATAGCCGACGAGTTTACCGGTGAAGAGGACTTGGTATTTCAGCTAGACAGTGCCATTCAAAAGTTAACGTGCTTTGCGGTTCAACCCCTCCCCACCGCCAAACTGTTTCTTTTTCCGCAGAGGACTCGGCTGCTGCCAACAGCCGCGGAGGACATCAACCTCTCCGTGGAGGTACGACCCTTAGACTCACAGGCCAAAGTTGTCAAGCGCCAGGTGCTTGTCCCAGCTGACATGCTTGCTGAGAGTCTGGAGCGGGTTATTTTTAGCCGACTCCCCGGCATTTGGCTAGTCGCGGGTTCCCTGCGTATTAAATATGGACCGGTTGAGCTGAATATTAATGAATATTACAACTTTGGAACAGGGTGCGGACATATGGATATTCCTGTGGCGGAGCGTACTATACTGTCCCTCCATCGCTTTGGGGTCACGGAGGTTCTCGTACAGGGGCGTGTGACGGACGGTGCTGCGGATGTGCCAGCACCAGTGGAGGACATTGTTATAAACATTGATGCTGAAAAGGCCCAAACTCTTGAGCAGTTCGAAGTAATTCGCATTAACAAGCACGGGGCACGGCAGCAACGCATTCTCTGTGTGGATGGGGAGCGGCTGTATATGAAGCAGCCCTACAATGCTGGCAGAGAGGCTTCACAGGGATGTGAGGAAAAGTTGGTGAGAGACATCGAAGAGGTTCGCTCCTCGCCAACGAGACCCAAGTGTCTAGAAATTTGCTACAATCATGCGTCCAAACACGAGGATGACCATATTGAATGTACAACAGCATACTGTCGCGCTCTGCTGGACGAGAAGCTCCGCGTCGTTCAGCGGGAGTTGCGAAAGAGGGACGATTCTGAAAGGCAAAAGGTTGACAATGTGGCACTTTCTCGGCTATTCGGGTGGTTGAAGAGTGGTTTCGGTAAGTATGCACAGCACTCTGACGGTTCGGAGTGACCCGTTTAGCGTGTAAATCTGTGGCTGTCTCCGGCTCCTGTGCTTTTCAAGGGGTGGAGAGAAGTACAGTGAAGCACGTGAAATAAAAGGTATCTCTATGTGCGGAGAGGTGGACCCGAAGTCGCTGCCATACCCAAGTGTGTCTTAATTCATGCTGGCTAGCGCCCCAGTTTGGGGTTGCCAGTGGGCTAACTTATTGAGTGGTTCTGTCGTCATACACTAGTATTCGTGCGTTTGTAGGTGCATTGAATGTGTATATTGTTCCTACTGTTCCAGCTTCGCGACCAGGAAGGGGTTGTGGTGCGTTCAAGTAATGGGGTGAGGTTTACTCGGCATTCCCATCATTTTGTTTCATTTTATTCCCTCTCCGCCACGTGTTTCACCACTTCCGTGTCTTCTGTTACTCCGTCGTGGAGTTAAGGAGGCGGTGTGGAAGTTGCACATGGCTATTGTCTTTGAATGACGATCCTTTGCCTTTTATCCTCTGCATTGGGACACTTCTCTCCCTAATCTTATGGAGACGCGTGCACTGAAACGCGAGGTTTTCAACACATTCCTGGAGCAAAGCAACAAAATTCACAGCATTTAACAACACACAAGCAAGATGGCATCCCAAAATGCAGCAACTAATGGCGATGGTGTAACCGCATACAGAACTGAGTCCGCATCCCTGATGAATGATGACAAACGAAGGAATGACAAGCAAACTGAGGACCAGCGCCCTCCCTTCACTGTCGGTTCCTATGCACTTGGTATTGTGATGATTCTTTGTGTCGCAGTTATATGGACATATGCTTCAGTGTTGATCCAGTACATATATGAGGCGGAAGAATATGAGAAGCCATACTTTATGACCTACTTTAACACTAATACGTTTGGTGTCAATAATATCGGGTTCCTTTTACTGAGCTCGTGGCGCCGGCTACCGTGGAAAAATGGTGAGCGGACCTCGTCATTGGTTATATATGATGATGCTCTCAAAAGAACATTCGGCTCGGGTGCCTCGGCACCCGACAACGAGCCCGCGGATGGGGCGGATGTTTCGCGGGGTGGACCACAGAGTGAGGCGGAACGAATAAGGCCATACAGCAAGTTCAGGGTTTTCAAGTGCGCAGCCTTCTTTTGCCCAATTTGGTTCTTGGCGAATTCCCTGTTCAACGCCTCCCTTGCAGCCACTTCCGTTTCCTCTGTTACTGTTTTGAGCAATACGTCTGCCATCTGGACCTTTTTACTATCACTCATATTCTTTAATCAGAAGGCCACCTGGCCCTGTCTGCTTGCCATGACGATGACCATTATCGGTGCGTGTCTGGTTGGGTTCTCTGACGCGGAGAACACTGAAAACGAAACCGTTGGGGGGGATATTTATGCTCTACTAGCTGCTATCTTCTACGCCGTTTACACAAGCATCATCAGGTGGCACGCTTCAGACGATGACCGGTATAGCATTTTAATGCTCTTTGGCTTTGTGGGCGCCCTGAACACCATTCTTTTTTGGCCATTTCTGCTTATTTTTCACTTTACCGACTTCGAGACCTTCCAGACCCCCGGTGGGATTCAATTTGCACTGCTCCTAGTGAACGCACTAGTGGGAACAAACCTCAGTGAGGTGTTGTGGGCGCGTGCGGTGTTGCTCACCTCGCCCACAGCTGCAACGTTGGGTCTCACTTTGACAACACCTTTGGCTATGACCTCAGACCTCCTCATAAAGCAGAAGTCCTTCAATGCGATGTACATAATAGGAGCTGTTTTGCTGACACTAGGATTCATTTGCTTTAATTTGGAGCAACAGCTCATGAAGTTGCTAAAGGGTTCGCGCTCCAGTTAGGGCTCATGGAGTGTGTCACTGAGGAATGTGATGGAAGGGCATAATTGAAGCTAAACATATAAATAATAATCAATTCGTGTCATAAAACATAAGTGTGCATATGTAAGTATGGTAAGAAATAAAGTGAAATTGGTTTCAAAAAAAAGGAAAAAAAACAACTAACAAATAGTAATTGACTAACGAGGAAAAACAAAAACTTCGTGGCTAAGTTTAATTGGCTTAGCGTGGGAGGCGGTAACGCTGCTAATATGAGAAGAGTGGGTAATGAGGAGGAGTGTCGTGCAGGACCCGTTACCCCTTTGGAGGATGGAGTAAAGTGCCCCTTTGCAAAGCACTGCAAGCTTCCGTCATCTGCGGGTTCCCTTTTGTCCTATCCAGCAAAAGAAGGAACAACGTCATGTGAGCGGCTTGCCGTTGAGTGAAACGGAAAGGGTAAAAATAATAACAGCGGTGAGAAGGAGCCGCAGTACTTCTGCAGAATCAGGAGGATAGATTCAAAGAGAGCTGGGGAAGCAATGGTAAACGAGGAATGTTAAGTGACAAATGCATGATTGTAAGTAAAGTGAAGTACATTGTGTTTCCGTCTTTGTCTTTTTTTTTTTTTGGTACGGCTACAACGCGAAGCTAGAAGTGGTAAATCCTGTTTGACCTTCATGGTTGCACATTTACACGTGAGCGAAGGCCGGGACGAGGTTATGTAAAGGGATGAATGACATGGGGAGACGGTGAAATATGTTAGGGAAATTAAGGAAAGAACGCAAAACAGCGAGAGGGCATGTGTTGCATGAATTAGTGTGAGATGTGTCCTGATGAAGTGTCGAAAGGTAACAAAAGAAAAAGTGGCTTGTACTTGTGTTTATGGACGCATTTGTTTATGTATATGTTTGTGCTTATGGTCTTTAAACACTTTTTTTTTACTTTGTGGCTTCTAACCTCCCTACAGCGGTTGACTCGAAAAGTTACCGTCATATGCACCCATTGCTCACAAGCGTAAGGGAACCAACTGGCAATGGCACCTTCGTTTCCGTTTACAGGCCGCGTTTGGTCCCCCCGCTCTTCGTTCCCCGGTGTATCATGAGTGAAACTGGTGCGTGACTTGGGACGGGGAGAAGACGGGAGGGTAATACATGGTTTGGTTAGCGTAGGTACCTGCCCCTCCATTTATTTAAATTTGATATTCGCTTCTGTACTTTAATTTTTCGGTGTTGCTCTTGCGTCATCATATGTCTTTACCCCAGCGGGCACTGTTCTGTATTTTATTTCCTCCCTCTCCTGCCTATCATCTTTTCCACAGCTTCTCCTTTTCGTTGCCGTGGGGCCCATGGAGTGGGGAGAGTGGGACCGGTACAGGGGGGGGGGGGAGAAAATCAGATAAAAACCGTGACCTCCAGTGGAGGAGACAGCGCGCGTGGTACCGTTGTTCGATTATATCACCGGAGAATCGACGATACAACACCCACATCTCTTGTCTGTCCTTGAGAAGTTAGTCTGATGTGTGTGTGTGTGTGTGCGAGGTAGGAATGGAGTGCCAATATTGGAAACATTAGGCTCGCCCGTTGGGTTCTATTGTGTGCGGGCTGTTCAACATTTGTTTGTTCTTCCACCTCACCATAGGGTTTCAGAGGAAGGAAGCAGGCTTGCGGTTCCCTCCTAAAATTTGTTTTACTTGGTTAACATCCCTTTCAATCCCGACCGCACACGGTATGTTTCAAAAGACAGAAAAGAACCAGAGATGTTGATTTTTACCCCACTAACTATGGGGGGATCATATAAGTCATTTGCTCTGCATCTTGGGATCTCCCTTATATGGGATGAAGTGCTGGGACTGATTGGTTTCCAAGGGGTGTTTTTTGTCTTGTTTTTTGCTTGGATGAAGACTGTGGTTAACGGGCTGAGTCACTCAAGCCACCCAATTGCTTTGAATATTGTCTGATTTAGTGTCGAAACTGCCCAGGAGAGTGCCAGAGGAGTGCAGAGGGGGAGTGAGTGGGTGTGCATTGCTTAACATTGCCCTTTCTCACTGTTAGCTCTTTATTGATCTTTTTTTTCGTTCTGCTTTTGTTTCGAATCGTGTATACGAAATCCAACGCCGGTCCCATGAACTATGCAGTAGGGGGACGCTATTGGTCCGAGGCATCAATAACAAAAAGAGACAGGCCAAGAGTGTCGATAGCGGGATCAGCGACAAGGAAGGGAGACATTGGGGGTGCCCCGGATGGAAAGGGGTATGTGCCTCGTGGAGCGAGATGTTGACGGCCTCTCCTGCAAGACGATGCTTGCTCCACAAGGGTGGGTGCAGCGCGTGCACCACGACGTGAGGGACAAGTGCTCGGTGAATGTTACACACTTCACGAGCCTTGATTCATTATCTACGTCCCTTTATGTAACAGAATACTTTCTTCCACGTCCCACCTCGGTTGAGAGCGGTTCATCAGCGGGGGTGACACCCGAAGCGTTGGCCGCTTCCTTGGCACAGCTCTTAGATCCGTCTAAGTTCTCACTCTGCACTGCGTGGGAGGTCCCACAGTCTGCCCCCACTGAAAGCTGCGGCCCACTTGGGAAGTTGCTATGCAAGTATGTTCTTTTGGTTAGTGTTGCACTCTCTACAAGAGAGAGGGATGCTACATACGCGGGATGTAGTTTTGATGCAGTTGTTTATGACTTGAAGGAACGCTACCTGCAGCTTTCAAGAGGGAGCGATGTGGTTGGGTTAAGTTCCACTGAGTGGGTTGCTGGAAATAGCGCTGTCTGTACGAGACGAGGCTGCTGTGTTATCCATGTCACCGCGCCTCCAGGAAGAAATATTTGTTGGCATCCACAACTAGGTGGTGAGGCCACCTGCAAACTCGGAGAGGCTGCAAAGGAACTAGGTCTTGTATCTGAGAATTTGAACTTTCTCTTGTATGAGGACGCCGCTGGCAGTGTGGAAGTGATGTTTGCTCTCCTACCCCTCACTCCTGGTGTCTGCATAATGAAACGCGGTGACTTGCAGCGTGCTTGGTTGCGGCGTACCCGCGGCAGTAGGTGGCGTTCGTTGCGACTTCCAACACCAGGTCTTACCACGGGGGTTGTTGATCCGTGTAATTCCCTCTATGACGTGCGACCGCCCGGCTCCTTTTATTTGCTAGTGAGGGGTGAGGGCGGTACAGCGCGTAGCGTCATCGCATGGCTGATGGAGCCGCGTGTAGGAAGTGACAGCTCTATCGTTTTGCTGACCACCTTTCACACGGCCAGAGGCGGAGCTGTTTCCGCTACCGCTAGTGTCGTCGCTACTGACGCGGCTATTACTGTTGATACTGCTGCCGTTGACCCGGCAACTGCAGCGCAGTGTCTAAAACACTGCAAATGGTTGCGCTCTACATTTTGCGTGTCTGTTGGGATGACTTTTTCGTGGTCCGCGCTATGCGTGGGAAAACGTCCCGGATTATTGTTCCGCCAGGGGAACCTTGTGATCCAACTTCCCTCCGAGTCTACGCGGTATGCGAGCGCCAGCGCTGTAGCGGCCGCTTCTGCGGTCAGCAGAGGCAACGAAAGCGCAGCGTTGGGTTCCATCACGGTGGAAGCTGTAGACCGTGCGGACGGAACGGAGCGGCGAGCAACGATTACACTGTTGCGTGAGTTCCGATGCGCCATCGACTTTATGGATTACGTTGTTACAGAGTTCACGTATGAAGCCCACGTTAACCGGCGTTCTGCAGTCATGCGGAGGTGTAAGGCTCCGTTGGCGCTTCTTCCCGGTGGAGGGCAGGGCACGGGTAAACGCCCGGAGGCATACAGCTTTTGGATCCGCCTTGGGGAGAGGGATGCGATTCATTATGTTGTGCGTGAGTGTGGTATCGGCCACCTTCTGCTAGCGCAGGCGTGTGTGACAGACTGCAGTCCCTTCAGTGATGTGGTGGCGGAGAGGTGGGAGAGCTGGGTGGGTGGTATTGGCGTCGCTTCCATTCTTTGAGGTTGGGGTTGAAGGGAGAAGGACGAGGCGCAGGGTGGAACGGAGGACGCCACGGCTAACTTGCACACCGCAGCGAGTTGTTGCAGTTTTCTGTTTTTGTTGTTTACTATCTTTTCGTGCGGCCTTTAGTGCACCGCTGACAAATCGTAAGACCTTAGTTACATCGCCCTTCGCTAAAGTATTAACCCTCGGGGCTGATCACAACCGCGTTTTCGTGAGTGCGAGCCTGTGTTGGGAAGTTTTCAATGGTGCTTATTCTTTTCCAACATGTTCCTCCCCCGAACATTTCTTTTTGTGTGCTTCGTTTGACGGGGAATGGTCCAGCATACATGAGGAGGTAGATTAACGACCCCCTTGTGCACATCGAAAAGGAAAGTATTGGTTTGTGTTGATATATAGGGTGGTAAGCAGTTTTCTTCAATATTTGCGTACCTGTGCATCATGTCACTTAGTGGTATTCTTTTCCCACAGAGATGTCATCATGCGGCACACGCGTTTAGTTCCCGTGGGGAACTGTGGACAGCATTGGTTACCGATCACAATTTCTTAGTGCTACGCGGTGGGACGCTATGCGCAAGTGGGCCACTCTCTGCGCCGTGCGATGGTGATGGCGCTGGGTTTGAAGCTGAGGCCCATTCGGACTTGCCCGAGCCACCTCCAACCCCTTTGGCGTGCCGCATCTGCTGCAGCGAAAGGGATGATGACATTCGTGTTATTGTCATATCCATGAGTGGTGTGTACGTTGTTGATGTTACGGGGCCACGCATGCACATGACGTATCATAGTTTGTGTGTGTGTGGAGGCATACCGGGATGTTCCCGTGCTACGGTTCATAGTTCCCCTAACGAGGCCCAGATGCCGGTTTGCCTGTCTGAGTGGTCTCATACGCAGAAAGAAGAGTGTGCACGGAAGGCACTCGGTGCCGAGTTCGTGACGCCCACCGTTCTTGTGATTGCTTACAGTGATGCAGTTGAACTCATCGAGCTTAGTTGGAGAGGGCGGCAGTGGCACGAGCGGAGGGACCGGAATGAGGAGGAAAGGAGTAGGGGAGTAATGCGGTGGCGTGTGCGTGGATCATATAGCAAACTGGCAGTATGCCGCGTGAGTATGTATCTGTCCGTTTCCCAGCGATCCTCTCTGGTGGAGGTATTTCCTCTGCAGCCGAGGTTAAGCGATCAGGAACAGAGGACGGAGCAAAGCACCGTTTCTTTTCCTCCGGTACTTCACGCTCCCCGAGAGGCTTGTGTCGATTCCTTCAGATCGCTCTCTTATCGGACCCCCACCCCTTCACTCCTCGAAACAGCAGAGGGCGGTGCATATGTGTGGCGGGGTGCATCTACGAGGTTGTGCAACTACAAGATTACATCTCTGGAGTGGCATCGTGTCTCAGGGTACTCTCTTTTGTGTGTCACGTGTCATGAGTCGGATAGAGGACAACCCTTCATCGTATTCTTCATCGCGCAGCTGTGCCCAGTACATGAAGGGGCGCACGTGCGGGCGGGGTTGGAGACACAGCATGGAAGTGGTATGGTTGGGGTGAATTCTTCAACCGTTCACGAAGTCATGTTGATGCTTGTGCCCGCTGGGAAGGTGCCGCTCAGCTCCATATCAGGCACCCCTCTTTCAGTTCACATTGTACCCAATTACATTTGTTCTCACAGCGAGGTACAGGGGAGTGACAAGTTGGAGCTTCTCTGCGTTGAAAAGGATGGATCTGTTTTTCGCACCAGCTACTGCTACGACCCCCAACAAGGCAACTGTCTTGTGCGTTGCTCTTCCACTGAATGCTTGGTGCCGCAGCTACTAGGCCCAATCCAAAAACACTACGGTGATATAACTACCGTGGATGTGTTGCCCGCGTGGAGGCCCCGGGCTGTAGCGTTTGGCCCCTTAACTCCGGCTGTAGCGGCGCTATTGGAGGCACAGCGATACCGTCTTGTGTTGCGGTTCCGAAATGGTATGGTCGCGAGGGTCCTGGTGGATCTTGCAGCGGCGATAGTGCGTGTGGAAGCGTTTTTGACGCTTGGCGTGGATGCGCACCCGCCACTTCTCGCTACGGCTGTTGTTGATGGTGTTTCTGGTCCGCAACAGATGGTGTTGGGCCTCACGCAGGACCGGCTGTTCGTGATTCGTCGTACTTTGTTCTCTGGTGGTTTAACCGAGGCTTCAGTATCCGTTGTTGCACCACTTGCTCTGGAGCATCTCCAAAAGTTAGTTTGTGGTTCCTCTGTGTGTGGGGACGATGACGCTGGTAACGAAATGAAGGGGAACACTTGTGTGGAAGAAAGTGAAGCGTTGCGGTTTTTCATGCAAGCCAAGTGCCCTGAAAAGTTGCACATGCTTCCGGTGCTTTTGAAAGCTTGTGGCGGTGACGCGAGGAAGCTTCTGAGGCAGCTCACTGCAAAGTACGGCTCCCCTACCCCCGCCGCTTTCTCGGACAAGACCATCCTTGACGAAGGGCGTAGCTGTGATGGTTCTGGAGATCGTTCAAAGAATGGGCGATTCAATTCTGTGACACCGTCGCTGCTCCCGTCGGCTTTGAAGGTAGGCGCGCTGAGGCTAACCACTGGGGGTATTCGTTGCTGTGTCGAAATGTCTGTGAAAGACACCGACAAGCCACATCATCACCAATGGTGGTACATTCCCGCCACACCTCTTGCGAGTGTTGTGGGTGAGTGGGACAGTTTGATTGCTCACGGCGTGCTTCCACCCTCCACCGCGCTAGTGCAGTGCTTGGACGCCCCTCTTCCTGCTGAGCTCCTCTGTGAACGGCGACCCAGCCGAGACGGACTGGCGTGTGTGAGCTGGTCTACGAGCGCACAGTCCCTTGTTGTGCAGTCTCGGCTGCTGCCGCACGAAACCCCACTGAAGTTCCGTCCATTCGAAAGTATGGCACAACCCTACAACCCCGTTCGGGTTGACTGTGTAAAGCTTGTGAACAACGTAATAGTTGTGTGTGTGATGGGTGCGACACGTGATGAGGAGATTAAGACTGTATTGATGGTTTATGTATTGGATGCTCTCCGCGACGTGGCAACGCAACCGGTGTTCGAGCAGGAGTTGGTAATACATAACGTGGCGACTTTTTTCATGTGTGATACCGGTGGTCTTTCTGTACTACGGCGGGACTCGAAATCCATCGTGCACTGGATGCGTGTTACCACCAATGGCGTTGAAAGCGGACACTGCTGGAGGGAGTATTGTGTTCGCGGAGGTTCTGAGTCACAAGAGGCCATTACCACGATGGCCCCGCTGTATACAAAAAGTTCCGGAATGAATTGCCATTGCTACGAGGGTGCTTCCTGTACGCACTTTGTGTATGTTTCATCCGAGGAGGGATTGATCAAAGTGTGTGAAACGAGCCCTAAAAAGGACTTGCGGTCCGCTTTGAAGGGGGAGATCATCGTAGAAGAAGGTGGTAGCTGCCCATATACCGAGGTGGGTCGCACTGGCGCCCGGTGTGCTAAGGTGGAATTGTATCATCCTACGGTAATAACACTACTGTTAGCCATGCACCGGCCTCGAGTGGCGCGGGCTGCACTAGAGGGTATATTGGAGAGTGCAGCTGAAGCATCGGTGGCTTCGCAGAGCGTGGACGACAGCGGACCACGGCGGGTGGCGGAAGTACTATGCCAAAATTCTACAAACGGACCACTCGACGCTTTGCCCGTGCCTGCTGCCACCGAAGAGATCGCTGGGGTGGCGGTGAGGACCCACCAGCTGGAGGGAGGCGAGGAGGAAAATTTGTGTGATTATGCTGCAGCATTCGGGCTGGATATTCCGCTGGAGCTCCTTGATCAAATGACGGAGGTTGTCATGCATGCGAAACTGAGAGGTCTCAGCGGCCAGGAGCAGTTGACACTTCTTTGCACTGTGGAGAGTCTGCGGGCGGTTAGGGTGTCTGGCGTTGCTAACGACACAGGGGCCTCTCGTTGTCTCTTTTCGCATAAGTTCCTCCAGCTTCAACAACGGAGGCGTGCTGCTGTAGCGTCCGCTGAAAGTCTTCCCGCGAACCACACCAGTTTTTTGTGGGCAGCTCTCTCCGACTGCCAGCCTCAGCTGCTGGATGTTCTGTCAGCCACAGATGGAAACGTTTTGTCGTGGGCAAACGTGGAGGTTTCTGGGGTGCCATTTTGGTTGGATTCAGTTCATCGTCTCCGCGCAATTGCAGAACGCGTGGCCCGAGAGCAGTACCAGCGAAGTCGTGACGTGCGGGAATGTGCACTTATGTATTGCCTTGCGCGGAAACCCGGCGTCATCTCTGCGCTCTGCAGAACTTGCGGGAACACCAAATTAGAGATGTTTTTCTCTCGTGACTTTAACGAGGCGAAAAATCGCTCTGCTGCGTCGGCCAACGCATTTGCTGCCGTCAGCAAGAATTTGATTGAGTACGGTGCTGCCTTTTTCGTGCTGGCCGCCGAACCGCGAAATGCAGCCCAGGTCTTGTTGCAGCGCGAAGGCAACGTCTCTCTTGCCCTCTTTCTTATACGTATCGCGACTGATGATAATCCCGATGATTTGTCTTGGTTCATCGAGCAGCGCAGGCTTGAGGAGACTTCTTGTGGAGCAATGAGTAAGTCAGAGGAGGCGTGCCTACTCTGGCGAGGCGGCCGGAAGCACGAAGCACTGTCGTTGCTCACAGTGCAAGCACCGCTCCACGTCTTGGAGGGCGCCGACCGACTCGCACTGCTCAAGTTTGCCAGGCGGCGTACCGGCACAGAAAGAGGGCCTGCACAGCGGGAAATGCTCCGATTGTTGATGCACACCGTGCGACTGTCGCATGCTGCTGGGATGAGGTTGCCTACATCACTGTTTTGCCAGGAAGCACTATCGTGGTTACTGGGGTTGTCGAAAGAAGACGCCGGGGATGACCCAACAGCACAGGGGAACGGATCGGCTGCCAATAGGGTGGCCACCTCAGGGATTGTTGCTGATTTCAATTCAGGTACGCTAGCGTTCAACGCATTCGATATGGACGGTGACGACGGGGAGCGGGGAGAGATGACGGCGTCATCGCAGTCACCTGAAGTAGCCGTCGCCTCCCCTATGTCTGAAGCAGTGTCAGTTCCAACGGTGAGGGCGGGTGCGGGGGAGATTTACCGCATTGATCCCGCCGTTGCCTACTCATTGTTGCGAGAACTGGATTTCATTAGGGAGGAACTTCAGAATTCGGTGAGTACTCAGCCGCAGCAACAGGTGCAGAAGCACCAGAACACTGCAGTATGTGACATTCTATCGTGTGCGGCGCGCCTGCTGGTTGCCGTCGGTGGACGAGACCCGGCTGCCGGTGCGTTTTCCTGCTTACAACAGATGCTGGAATGCCTACCGCAGGGACAGTGGGGTAAAAGTTGTGTTGACCGTCTTTCTGAATCCCCTCGTTATGCGGAGGGGGAAGGCAATGGGATGGGGCTGTGTACCGTTATCATCGCGTTGCGCGTGTCATTGATGTCTGTCGCCACCTATAATAAAGACTGTGCACTGGCAACTGCGCTTCTCGGTCTTCCGATGATAGATGACATCCTATTGGTGGAGGGCGCGCAAACGGTAACAGTGAATACTATTGCTGTGTATGTGCGCACGGTATGCCACGTTCTGGAGAATCTGAGGTCGCAGACGGCAGAGTGGGCGCAGGAGGAAGAAAAGAGGGAAACATCTCTGGGCAGTGACATGCATGGGGTAGATGGTTCCGAGTCGCTTAATTTTGCTCTATATAACCCGTTTGAGGGGAGCGGCAGCGCCGGCAGCGGCGTTAGACCTAACGATAATAGTGGAAGGCTACGAAATGACAAGTTGCGTGCGATGCTGCTGGTTTGGTGCACTGCGCGCTTACATTTATCCGCGCTTAAAGAGTTGCTCCTGGAGGCATCTGGTCTGCGTTCAGCATCACAAGATTCACAATCAACCCAAGTAGCGTTGCAGCAATGGCTCGTGAGCTATATGCTCTGTCGCGTAACGCTAGACTTCAATGCTGCAGCTGTGCAATTTGTGGGTGATGTCGTTTCCGTCCTGCAGCTGCGTGACCCTTTGCCAGCGGACCCTAACGGTGTTTTCATTGAGGTAGAGCAACAGCTCCTCCAGATAGCCGGGGTATTAGGGCACAGTTTGCCCACTGCCACCAGTTTGCTGGGCGATAATGGTGTGTGTGAGTCGTGTGGTCAGCAGCAACGCTACGTAGATTTGTTGAAGTTATGCGTTTCCCACTCCGAGGTTTTTTGTCAGACTACAACGTGCAATACGAGTCTGTCGGGTATGACGGAGTCTGCGCTTACCCTTTTGAGCAATACCGTAGCTCCGCGCACCGTGGAAAATTTGCTGCACGGTCGCTTAGCTCAAGGCACGAAGGAGGCGCTGCGGTTTGTTGAAGCCACATGGTTACAGCGCCATTTAACGCGTCACAACTACCGTGAGCAGTTTCTTTCACCCTTGCGTGAGGGTCCGTCAGTGCTTAGAGGTGACGAGAGCCTCGTGCTCCAGCAGTGCGGCCGTGCTGTCACAAGTGTGGATTATGATCGATCCTCCCACGATGTGATTGTTTGGGCAACGGCAGCAGACGTCTCTGTACGAGGTGGCTATTGTGGTATGCTTTCAAGACCCAATGACACTTCTCCTGTGGTGCGACCACGGGCTGATAATGGCGGCCCATCCTTTCACCCGACACGTGAGGGAGGTGTGACGGGTTTGAGTCCGGGGGGATCTTCGAGGGAAGGAGTTTTGTTTGGATCTCCGATACGATCCCTCACGAAACCGGCCGCTAGTCCAAATAGCACTCCGGGGAGTGACCGCAAACTACTTTCAAGGCGACCCAGTCTTCCGCTCCTGGATGGCAGCCGCGTTGCTGCACACCCGCGGCTGCCCTTTTTTTCCGCACCGCACTTGGATGGTTGCATCGACTTTTACTCGTTCACCGCTGCGGAGTGCGTAAAAACTTTTGATTGTGGAGACAGTCGGGCGGTGACGGGTGTCGCATACTCAACTGACGGTTGCACTTTTGTGGCCGGGTTGGAAGACGGCAGTGTTCGTGGTTGGCGTTTTGATCTGCAACCTGTGGACCGCGCTGTCCAACCCCTTTTTGTGTACCATGTGCTGCCCACCGGCGGTATCCGAACGGTGATGTTCTGCGGGGCGTCGCAGTCACATATCGCGGTTATTGGATTTTCCTATGATAGCCTTGCAACTGGCCAGCGGAATCCAGAGGAGGAAGAAGGTGTGTGTGGCCTGAGGAGTGAGCCTAAGCCAGCATCAGCAAAGCCTAAATCGAAGAAGGGTTTGCTCGGGTTTCCACGGTTTGGAAATTATGAGCGTAACACGACTGAACTCTTGCTGCTGGTAGACCTTGTCCTGCGTCCCGGAACTTTCGCATGGCAGGAGCTATCAGTTGTGCCTGAACACGCGGTGTACATAAAAGGCTTGGATAGCATCATGTGCATATCAACTAACGGGGCCGTTGCCCTGTATGACATGTGGAGCTCCCGATTGTACACTTTTGTGCGGACGCCTAACGTAGCTGTAACGTGCGTGGCCGCAAGTTATCATGATGATATTGTTGCTGTGGGTCTTGTGGACGGTGCTGTACTGCTTCTCGACTCCAACTCCATTCGCGGCGCGGTGCAGGCTTGTAATGGGTCTACCTCGCATGTGGCCTCAGAATGTGTAGCTGAGGAGGCGCTTGCATCTAAAGAGAGTCTGTTGCTCAAGGCATCCAGGTTGCAACTGATACCTTCGACTTCCCCTCGCTGTGATGTACACAGTGTCGTGTTCACGCCTTCCGTTATGCTCGCTGGTCTCGGAGACGGGAGAGTACTCGCGGTTGGTTTTCCATTTAGTACCATCAAGTTCGGAAAGGCGTGATCGTGAAGGGAAGCACTTGCGGTAATTTTCGACACTGATCTTTTGCCCCCATATTTTCTGTTCGGTGGGTTGTCGCGAACCTCTGCATTTCGCATTCGCCGATACCTGTGTTGCTTTATCCGGCTTTCCTCGATGGTGATATATATTTTGCCTTCCACGAGGCGAACGCGACATCCTTTATTGGTGCTTTCCCTATTAGGCTGCCATTTTGTGCTTCTTTTTTCTTTTCGTGGGATTGACGCAGAGAAGACCCACTGCTGCCGCTTGTTTGAACGTTTCCGTGTCTATGATTCTATTTTTTAAAAAATTCTTTCCTGTGATCCACATGCCCTTAGTGTGAGGTGTGTTGCCCGGAGCGCTGTGTTTTCCTTCTTTTCCACCAACTATCACCTTATTGTTCTCGTTGCCTGAAATGTTCACTGTCAAAAAAAAGTACCACCACGAAAGCCAACCCAACCGAACATTGGTGTAAGAACACGCAAAAGCACGTGTACGAATACGAATTCAGTCGCCTCAATTTACGTCTGGGCGCGTGTTCATCAACCGTGGTAGGCACTGGAAAAAGGACATAGCCAAACAGGGAGGAGGGTGGAACAATAGGATCAGGTGGAAGGTTTCCTTGAGTTTTGCTTTTTCTCATTATTAGTTCGATTCAAAAGCCGCGATGCGTCGTTCATTCTCACGCCTCATTGGGGCTGACGGCGGCATCTTCATGTCAGCCGTGCACGACAAGCAGTATCTTCAGCACCGTCTTGCTACGCTTGGAAAGGCAGAACAACAACAACCTCTGTCAGAGGAGACAATTCAACGACTCACCACTTCCACTGGCAGCGCAGAATCCCTCTTTAACAAAGCCGCGGGCGCTCAGCCAACGAATATTGTGGATGAAGCGACAGGTGTGCCGGTGGGGAGTGTGCAACTCGATCCGGTGCGGTACGGCGATTGGGAGAGTAACGGACGCTGCCACGATTTCTGAGCAGCATGAGAGGTATTTTGTGTGTCCAGGATAAATGAGGTTGTAGTGGATTATTTAGTTTTTCGTAACTTCTGCATATATGATCACGCTTTTTGTGTTGTACTATCAAATATCGACTGTTGTGCGTGCCCTATTCGGCCTGGGCAGTTCCTATCATGCTTTAGTGTGTTGTGCCTCACTGCATCTGAGACGTCGCAAACGCAGTGGGGGATTGGAGTGGCTGTGTGACAAAGGGAGTGAGGTTGACCATGAGTAGCGAGCAGCCCCACCCTATGAGTTGGAATATGTGTATTGTCTGGTAGTACAAGTTTAAGCGGCATCAACAGCGAGTGGGGGAAAGGTGAGATGAATTCATCTTTGTCCACATTTTCACACATATACTTTTTTGCAAGTGCGCACAACGGGGGTTGTCAGCACCAGCAGGCACAGCAAATGGTAGGCGGATGCATTTTTTTCTTTTGGGCGCGTTGGGGGGGGGAGAAGAGGATCGTCCGCACACTTCTTTAAGCATCTCTCTATAGTAGGGTTATGTGGCCAATATATGCTGTGGTTTGGATGTGCGTGTTTGTGTGTGGAGGCCGACCCGAGCACGAAGTGTTAAGGTGGAGAGAAATTGATAAAATAAAGGAAGCAAGAGCCAAAGGAGTGATTCGGCAAAATATATTAAGTACGTTGTTCTGTTTCTTCTTTTTATCTCTTGGCCGAAGAAAGAGAAACTAGTGTGAGCAGAGGAAGTGTATACATACATTGTGTAGGGTGTGAGAGGGGACGACAAAACGTAGGTGTAAGCAGGAGTGCAGCAATAATCTCATTTTTTTTTCTACTACAGCGGATACAGCATCTTCTGGGCAATGGCAATGCAGTTATTTACCTTTGGACACCCCTGCGAGCATCAGCTACGCCGTCAGTGCATCGGAGGAAAAAGTTGTCCGCTGTGTGGCTACCCGAATGAATGGTGCTGCAGCTACATAAAGGGGAAAATCAACTTCAAACGAGATAAGCCATGTGAGGGTTCGCGCTGCCGCTGGAACTACCAGCACCCTCCCCAGTCGCTGTTCGACGCCGTGACGCAAGTTCTCAATGAGAGCCGCCCCATCGCCTTGAAGATTGACGAAGGTGATGATAAGGAGATCCTTGCACTTAGCATAGACAACCACCACATCGTGGACACAGTGCAGTGCGCACTGCAGATGCTGCGCAACCCACCAAGCACTTACAGTGCCCGTGTGGGCCAACTGCTTGCTTACGCGGCACTACGGGCTCGTGATACAAAGGTGTTCATGCAGCTTCTCAAGACGATGAAGAAACCTGTTGACGGGTATATACTAGGTGCATATGACTATCTGATGAGGGGCACAATACCTGCTCCTTTGAACAGCAGCAGTAACACCGTCGGTGGCAATGCTAACAATAATAGCGTCAACAGTGGTAATAACAATTCGGCCGGCTCCAATCAGGGGCGAGCGGCGGCAAAAAAGGCCGGTACTGGAAGCAACGGCAACAATAGCAGCAACAACAATAACAATGACAAGAAGGAAGACATCGCAGATGAACTAAAGAGTGACATGGTGGACCTCATGAACGCTGCGCTCAGCTCCGGTGGGCAGCTGGTCGACAGGGAAGATCAGCATACCTTACAGGCAGTTTTCATACAGTCGCTTCGAAGCTACCCGAAAAGCAATAAGAAACGGCAGGAGATGCTGGAATCGGCCGTTGCCATGTTTGGCTCTAAACCAGGACCCAGAAGCACAACGGCTGCGGTGACTGCAGTGGAGCAAACGCCGCCAAACAATATAAGTGGTAATTCCAACAGTCCCCCAACAACAGCAGCCGTCGTGACTAATGCCACCAATAACAATAATAATAACAATAACAATTCTGCTGCCTCAAGGGCAGGCTCAGTTGCCGCCGCGACAGGGGGTGCTGTACCCGGGGCCAGAACGGTGGCACGAGTGGTGGAGGCGGCGCAGGATGAAAATGTCAGCGTCCCGCAGCGGTCCGGCAGTTTCAGCAATACCAACAATAGCAGTGGCAATAGTGGAAATGCTAGTTACGTCAATGTGTGCAGTGCCGGCGCTGGTGCCACTACTGCCGCTGCCGTCGTGGCCGCTGCTGTGGCTGCCGCGGGAGTTCCGTCCCGCCGACCTCAGGGCACCACCGGATCCACAACTCCCGTCACCCCGGTCTCCACGCGTTCGAAGGAGCCATGCGTCCCTACGACAACCATCGCCCCCACCACTACAGTCCAACCCACCCGGCAGCAGCAACAGCAGCAACAACAGCAACGGCCCCCGCCACCCATTGTCGGTATTAGTCAGTTGGTTCAGCAGCCGAGGCAACCTGCGGCCTGCCGTTACGAGCCAATCCGCACAGATTTGCCGCTACCGAATATCACTTTGTTTGGCGGTCTCTTCGGCCTTACGACCCAGTCCGCTGCATGGGCGCCGCTTGGTGCCGCAACGTCACGCAAAACCTCACCACCGTCCCTCCCGGGTGTTGTGGTGGGTAGCGGGGCCGCGACCCCGGGTTTGGCCGCAGATATGGATGAGAAGGCATTTCGCTTTCTTTCCCCCACAACCTCCGGGGTGAACTTCTTCGGTGGCATCGATTCGCTGCCGCCAGAGCATCAATTACTCAAGGGAATCTGCGATGATTGAGTGCCAGTGACTCGTAACGACGGAATGTTAGGAAAGAAGGGGTGAGATGATGCCATCGGAATCGAAGTGGGTGTGATGAAGAGGTGAATGGGGAAAGAAGTTGGCGAGTAGAGACAGACGTAATGGGAGATGAAAAAGGTTTCATGATAATGGGGTGCTGTTTGAGTCACCGTAGGCTTTTCTTTGACCTTCTTGATGCTTAACTAATCTGCTAGAGGAAGTGTGGTGCTTCCTGAAGGGAAGTTCTTGTTTGTGGTCAGCGCTTTCACACCCATTTTTTCCCGTTTGCGTTTCTACAATGTCCGTTGGGCAGTGTAAGCGGTTCTTATTCACCCATTTTGACTTTTTTTCCTTTTATGAGAGTGGAGCATGCGTGTATCCATATATTGGGGCGGGAGGGGGCAGGAGTATGAAGGGAGGAAGGGGGGAGGTGAGCGACGGAGAAGAAGGAATGAGGAGGGGCAATGAAGGCAGTATTGTCAAGGCCAGTATTTAGAACCGAATTTTGTTCTGGCATTTCCATTCCGTTAGAGAGTCCGTATTGCGGTGTAACTGTGCAGTGGTGCTTCTAGTTCTCTTTTCCCTGTTTTCGCTGACTTCGTTGTAAATACTACTGTACTATGCAAATGCATCTGGGCTTTTCAGCATCTTCTTCCCCACAAAATGTCATACCAACACCACGAATCAGTCTCACTGCTGCCCCCTTTTGTGCTCCCCCCTTTGCTGCTCTTTCATGTGTTTGACTGCCTCCGAAAGCCATGCTCGAGGTTACCCAAATGTGTGACAAAATGCAGGAGAGTATATATATATACATATACATATATAATTGTTGGTCGTTCCTTCTTACATTATTGCGCCTGAGGTGACCCGTTTAGGTGCTCGTGTTTTCGTGTGTGTGTGTAAGCGGCTGTAGGGAGTAAGGCAGCGAACTACCTGAATGACTGCGTGTTCGTTTGTGGAATTTACATTGGCGTACCTACCACTCGTGTCTGGTGGACGAAAACACTCATTTTATATCTCTACGTTTCCGTATTTTTCTCTTTGACATTTCCTCTCCTCTTACCACACCCACAACTTTTAGAGAGTGACGGGGGACCAACCCAGTTGACAAGCTTCACGCGTTTTTTTTTTCGCCATCATTATTACAATATAATTGAAGTGGTACCATCGATCGCAGGTAACCGCTGAAGTATTAGAAACAGGGGAGCAGAAGGCCCACATCGGCGCGTACTGGCAGAAGAAAAAGCAACTAAATAATTAATTAATTTTAAATAACAAATAATAGGTAGTAGGTGGGTGTGGCTTAACTTTGCACTGTTTTCCTTTGGAAACGTGACAACAGGTTCAGCTAGTCCTCGGGGACGAGGAATTAAAAGGCACAGGGTCGAAAGACGGGCAGGGTGAATATAATAGGCGATTAAGGAGAGTAAAACTAATATAAGTAAACAGAAATAAAAAGGAGGCGCCACTAAGAACTTGTCAGGAGAGGGCGACATACATACGCGTGCGTTCACTCATACACGTAAAACACGATAGGGCCATCCGTTACACCGACATCGATAAAGACAACACCTGAGACGTGAAGTTAGGAGGATAGCCAGCAGAAACCGAGAAAAAAAAAGGTCAAAAAGGAGGCTGGGGAGTACTTGGAAGTAGAGAGACAATGTATGGGATGAACAGAGGAGGAGGCGGTGGATACCGCAACGACCGGATGGGTGCACTCGGTGCCAACCTACAGGATGTAAAGTGGGACCAGGTGAATGTTGTGGCTCCTCAGTGGAACTATTACAAGCCCCAGGAGCGTTGCAGTGACGAGGAGGTGGCACAATACATGCGCGACAACCACATTACTATTTATGGTGATTCCGTGCCCCAGCCAATGCTCAAGTTCTCTGACCTCGTTGCGCCGGACACCATTCATCAGGCATTCATAGACCTCGGCTACAAGAGCCCGACCCCAATTCAGTCTATCGCCTGGCCAATCCTTCTCAACTCACGCGACCTTGTCGGCGTGGCGAAGACCGGATCCGGCAAGACCATGGGTTTCATGGTCCCTGCCGCCCTTCATATAATGGCGCAGCCGCCCATCCGCGTGGGTGAGGGTCCCATTGCTTTGGTGCTCGCGCCGACGAGGGAACTTGCGGTGCAGATCGAAGAGGAGACGCGTAAGGTGCTACGACGTGTGCCGACCATCACGACGGCGTGTTTATATGGCGGTACACCAAAGGGGCCGCAAATCCGTGCCCTTCGTGCTGGGGTACATGTCTGCATTGCAACTCCCGGCCGCCTCATCGACCTGCTGGAGATTCGCGCTGCCAATCTTCTGCGCGTGACGTTCCTTGTGCTTGACGAAGCGGACCGTATGCTTGATATGGGGTTCGAGGTGCAAATTCGAAAGATTTGCCAGCAGATTCGCAAGGATCGGCAGACGCTTATGTTCTCGGCAACGTGGCCCCAAGAAATTAGGAACCTCGCGGCTAGTTTTCAACGTGACTTCATTCGTGTTCATGTTGGATCTGAGGACCTAATTGCGAACGCTGATGTTACTCAGCACGTGAGTGTGGTGGAAGATTACGACAAACAGCGGCGGCTGGAGGAGATTCTGCAAAAGGTGGGCAAGCAGAGGGTTCTCATCTTTGTAAAGACGAAGCGTACCGCTGATTCCCTGCACCATTCGCTACAGCGCCTCATTGGAGGCTCAGTGATGGCCATCCATGGTGATAAGGAACAATCGCAGCGCGATTATGTGCTTGACCGCTTCCGTCGCGACGAAAGGTCCGTGCTGGTAGCAACGGACGTTGCCGCCCGCGGGCTTGACATTAAGAACCTCGATGTGGTGATTAACTTCGACATGCCCACAAACATAGAAGATTACGTGCATCGTATTGGTATGTGAATTGCAATCCGGTTGAGTTCAACTACGTGCTTTCCCCTCTTCGCTTTGCTTCCCCTTCTCTCACCCCCCTCCTCTCCACTGCATAGGCGCAAAACATAGGCACATTCCGCAACGCCAGAAGGAACACGGACGCGCGCGTACAGCCACGCACACACACACACTTACACGTATGCACAGTGGTGTATAAACCTATATATGGGTTTCTGCCACTGTATTCTTCTCTGTTTTCGGTTGTGCGTTTTGTTCTTACCCCCGATTTGGTTCTCATGTCTTCCATACACACGTGCAGCAGGCACTAGGGGAATTAGACGTAAATACTGGTAGGTTAACGCAATAGGAAGCTTCTACTGATTTTTTTTTGATATATATATATGTGTGTATGTGTGTGCTGCCTATCTCTGTATATAGGGTGTGACGCGGGGATAGCCAAAGAAGTAGTGTGTTTCGACGCGTGTGTAGGATGTGCCTTTATGTTTGTGTTTGTGTATGTGTCTTTCCCCTCCCCGCCTCCTCTCTCCGTGGCAGTCGGCTAACGGCAGGCGACTCACTTTCGCCTCAGTGCAGCGCGTTGCGCACGCGCAATGGGTTAGTGGTAGTTACCAAGCGCTTGGGGAGCGAGTTGTTGCACATCTATCGTTTTGGTACTTCAGTTATACATGTGTGTGTGGAGATACTTTTTCCCACTTTACATATGTGGGGGATGCTTCCACGTGGGAATATACGTGCGAACGTACCGTGCCTGAAGTAGTGCGGTAGCAACAATCCCTTTGTTCGTGCATGTGTGCGTGTTTGGTACATCTGAATGAATGAATTCTCTGAAGTGGCTATACGCAAGGAAGTGTCCCATAGGTTTGCAAGGATGAGGGTCGCTCGGCCCTGTACCTGTGGCACATTTTCCTCTGTGTGTGTGTATGCGTTTTTGTTTTGCGTCGGCCACAGAACCAGAGTTCACATGTACCATTAATGCACAAGCACATATGGCACTCCACTCTCTTTCCGCTTGTTGGATACAGAGTCTCCCCCTGCGCGGCGCAGCGAAGTGAGGTAGTACGCTGGTGTCGCCGGCTGTCACGATGCTCCCTTCTTCAACAACTTTTAGAAGTTGGTTACTTCTGTACATTTGCTGAAAACTTTCTTTTCTCTTCTCCTTTCTCTAATGTCACTTCCCCTTGACACTGCCGTTGCTCTCATTGTGATGTGGTGTTGTTGTGCGCAACGATACCATTTCAATTTGCGACATGTTTGACAAACTGCCGCACATCAATGTCAACTTCCTTACTGTCATATGAAAAGGGCGTACCGGTCGTGCCGGGCAGCGTGGTGATGCTTACACATTTGTTAGCGGTGCCGATCCGTCCAAGACTGTTCGTGACTTGATCGACATTCTTCGCCGCGCCAATCAGGAGATTCCACCAGGGCTTCACTCGCTTGCTGGCCGCGGTGGCGGTGGCAGTGGCGGTGGCGGCTTCCGTGGGGGCCGTCGCGGAGGGTACGGTGGGGGCGGTGGCGGTTACGGCTACGGCCGCTCTGGTGCGCAGTACGGCTCTGGGCCCACATACGGCAGGGATTACCGTGGCGCTCCATCCCACCATCAATCGGGTATTTCTGTTGGTGGCAATACATCTGATGCCTATTGGAGAGGGGGAGCGCCACCGCCTGGTCAACAGCCGTACTATCCGGTGTGCGGAGGTAATAAACGGACCCGTGAGGTGTCCGGCGGCTTTCACTCAGATCCTCAGAACTCGTACCGTCAGCAACCGACGGGTGGTTCTTATTAGACTTTTTCTTTAGGGTCTTGATGACATTATAGGATTTTTTTTTAGTGTACCGAAAGAGAGATGACGGTGAAAGGGGAAGTGGACATCAACTCCTTTGCTTATTCCCTGATGCCAATGGCACTACCACTGTTTCTGACACTAGCTTTTGCTCGCACCGAAAGGCATTGCCAAGGTTGGCAATGAATTGAGGTAGTTGCGGTGCCGAGGTTAGTGGTTAGCCGCGTGTGTGGCGTGTTAGAGGAGAAGGGAAAGGGAGATATTAAATGACAGGTAATAATTGTATGGACGATACGCATGCATATATCTCTATTTACCTATGTTGGTGCGTTTGCGTGCTTAGCATTTCCGTCCCTTTCGGCTGTAAGGATGCGGAGAGGCAAGATGTGGGTTAGGCAGAAGCTTCAGTTATGCTACCTTTTTGGGTGCGGTTTGTTGTCTGAAAGCTTTCCAACCCTTGCCCAACTTTTCGTATGCTTTTAATTTACTTTTCCAAATTAAAGTTGTGCGCCCTTTTGTTTTGCGTTTGTCCCCGTTCCATCCCACCCGGCTTCACCTCGTTTTTGTTTTCAATTTTACTCTCGTCGGCGGCCGTCGCTGCATCTAGCAGACTCCACATACCTGCGGGAAGGGCGCAGTCTTTTTGCTTCCACACACTCACTCAAAACAGGTGATGAAAGGGATGAAAAACAAAGTTGAGAAAGCAAAACGTGTGTGTGTTTGCGCTATTTAAAAATCATTCTGCGTTCATTCTGTTGACAACCAATTTTGTAAGCGGAAGAAAGTAGCTTGAATTTTGGCTGATGCAAATCCTTGTTCACGTACAACCCTCCGCTTTTTTTGACTAAATATATATTTATTCTTTTCCCATTGACTCGTTAACTCTTTGTAGGTGCTGGGGCAGTATGGTAAAGCGTGACGCCGCTACTGTGCGAAGGTACGGGGGAGAGTTATTTCTTATTCCCCATTTCTTTTGCGTGCCGTGAATATCTTCAATCTATTTTCCCTTCCCTCTCCTTCATTTATCTTTTTGTGCGGCTGTGCGATCTTCCGTTTCACTTCTTCACCGTCATTTGGGCCGTGATGTTATCGGATATTGAAGGGAGCGGCCGGGTGGAACCGCGTGAAGAAGGGACAGTAGGAAGGACCTGATACAAGGGAGGAAGAGTAGGTGAGGGAAAGTGATGTCGCTCCCCGCTGTGGATCTTAAGTTCCTTTCGAACGTTTCCCGACGGCTGCAGGAACGCGCTCTCCACGTTTACATGCCGGGGGATTCGCGATCTTCCGTCGCCATCATCTTCCGCTTCGGAGATGACCGGCAGCAGCACGCCGTACGCCGCCTACTTGCGGGTGCGAAGGAAGTGCAACAGGTGTTCCAACGACATTTATCGGCTGGTATAGGTATGGACCTCCCATCAACATTACAAGTACTGCTGGTAAGGCGATTAGATTTAGTTAAGGACCGGTGGAGTGGGAGTGTTACGTACCCGGGCGGACGTCGCGACAGGGGTGACGCAGACGACTACAGCGCACTGTGCGCAAGGGTGAATGAAATGCTTGGAATTCCTCTGACTTCCTCAGAGTTTCTTCTTCTTGGTCGTCTCCGTGACTATCCGATCCGGAGCCGCCGCTTGCAGTTGGGAGGTATGGTGCAGTCCCGCTTCGTATTCTTGCACATTGGTGAGCTTGCCCCAACACTGCGTTTCGCCTCGCATATGGTAGAGGCTGCACGGTGGATTCCCTTCAGTGCTTTAGAGGCGAATCAGCGTTGCGCGCGAAGCACCGTGTCTCATCCGTTAAGGTCTTTTGTCCACCCCTCTGATGCTGAGACACGTTTGTTATTGACGGAGCTGTTTCCTCATGCGTGTCTGTCTTTTCCCGCTGTGCAGGTGCCGGACCAGCAATGGAAGGTGTGGGGTTTGGCTCTGCGTTCCGCAAGTGAGTTGATGGCTCTCGATGACCGCTCAACCGCGGACTGGCCACTGGTATCATCAAATAATGCCCTCCTGCAGCATTTTGTTATTGACCCGTTGCATGGGTACTATGAACTTCTGTACACTTACCACCGTGTGAGGGGGCAGTGGGGGCGCAAAGGTAATGAGCTGCGAAACCTCTCGAGGTGCGACGTGATTCCGCCCACTTGCCACCCGATTCTTTGGGCCGTATCGGATGAGGCGAACCCACGGCACGTTTTTTTTCTGCTCCTATGTGCAGCCTTTGTGACTATGATGGCGTATGCCATTGCTACTGTCGTTCATGGTGCATGCACTGTGGTCCGCTTGGCTTTTGGTTGTAACGAGGGGGATGGGTTTGAGAGGACGTTGGGGTATTGCACAGCATCAAACAATGATGGAGAGGTGTAGCGAGTCGTTTTTTTTTTTTTTTTGTCATGTCCGAACACATATATGAGTGTTGGTGTAGCCGTGGGGTACATCTTTTCCTCCTGGCTTGTTGTGGGCGTCTAGTACGGAGATGAGGAGGGTGTCCACTTCTCCCCTCTACCCGTTGTCGCATTACTGAGCCTACATGGGCCTTCGGGTAGTCGCCAATCTTCACAGATACGTACGGAGTAATAACCACCAATGCTTTCTTCTTTGCTCACTGTCTTTTCTGGTCGATAATTCTCAACGTGGATTATTATTGCCATCTCACTGTTTCTCTTCTTCTACACTTTCTTCACATGCTTCGCCCGTTTCGTGTGGTTTAGTCGCTCAGCATCCACCGATAAGCTTGTGGTGGATTACACAACAGCTAAGCGTGGCAAAGCGTGTGAGTGAGCTGGGCTGGCTGGCTGGCGTCCCCCACGGCTATGCTGTTGAAGCTTGGCGCTGTGTTACTTCTTCTTGTGCTGTATCATGTCGGCTCGCTCTTTAGCCGGCTGGTGTTTGTGTACACAATTCAGCAGGGCACCACGAAATTTTGCTTTCGTTTTGTCTTCGCTTTATCGACGTACGCGTTCATCCTGCTGCTGCTGGACGCCTCTCAGCTTAGTGAGCGCATCAAGAGCAACTTTAGTATCCAGACACTGCGCTGCGTGCTCGCGGTGGATTTGGTCCTCATCGCACTCTTTTGTCCCTTTCTGGTAGTCCGGTCATTGCTGCCTAATGTGCGGTTGTATTATTTCTTTCTGGTGCTGCTTGCCTGTGGGCTGGTGAAGATGCTTTTTGGCGCTTCGGTGGCGGCATGGAGTTGGACGTTGAGTAGCACGCAGGGCATTCCCACCCTGTTTTCTTGGGATGTCGTGAGTGTAGCTGTTTCCACTACCGGGGTTGTTGTTGTGGGTCTCCTCTCAGGTTACGCTGCTGTTACAACGCCACTGGCATTTGTTGAGCCGCTGTTCGAGCATGGGAGTGGGGACCAGGCCCGCCTCGCCGTTGGTGTGTTGGCAAAACGACAAAAGCACCTCTTGGAACTATGGATGTTAAAACGGCAGCAAATTGCACGGGCGTATGGCGCGGTGTCGAGGGCAGATGGGGGTCGTGACGGTAGCAACCGTGGCTCGATAGCCGCTGGCCGCCGCATGTGGAATTGGGTCGCAAATTCCATTTATTCAAGTGTTCGCGCGAGTGGCGCCGATATCGCAGCGATGGAGACGGAGAGTGATGGCATTCAGGCCGTCAGCATGGCGGTGTTTTTGCAGATGAGTGAGATGGACACATTGGTGCGGTCGGCGGGGAGTGGAGAAACGTGGCGCAGGCGGTTCAACGCACTGTTTGGCCTCATTCTGTTTACGCATGCTCTCGTTAAGTTTCTTTCTACCGTCATTAGTCTTCTAAGGTGGGGTGTGCTTGCAGCTGAAAACGCCGCCCCGCATAGGGAGGACACCGCCACCAAGGTGATGAACTTCTTAGAAGCGTATGGGCTTGCAACTCCTCATGGGGATGGGGCGGAGCAGCGAGTTGTGTGGGTGTCTATAGCGCTCAACGCCTGGATGATTGCCAGTGCGATTCGAGGTTTCTTCCTGCTGGTGTTTCGGCTCATGACCCACATTGCATTTATTAGCCTGGACACTACCGTAACAATTTTGACGGCGGGAATGGGAGCCTTCTTCGTCGGGCAGTTAGTGCTGTTACGCTTAACTCCTTCACTCGAGCGAGAGAGTGTGCTGTACACCGCCCTGCGGGAACAACTGCCGCAGCACGGGGCATATTGCCATCTTAACGATTTAGTGTTTGTTGTAGCGGCCGCCCTTGTTGCCATGATGCGGCGATGCATGTCCTCATCTTCTGCCACTGCTTTGTGTGCCGCCGCAGATTAATGGGGAATAACATTTCACGTTGTGTGTATAAGTTCTTCGCAGCGATATATGCTTATATATGCTTGTGAGGGATGAAGGCCACAACAAGTATTACTGGCGAAGCAACCACGGCTGGAAATGTCGTGTCTGGCCATCACCGTGCCGGGGGCTCATACGCCACTCTCTCTTCCCGTATGGCGTCTTGCGGTCGTTGTTGTGTTCGCTGCTGTGCTGTTGTGTTTGTGGGTAGTTAGTAACAGCAGCGGGTACATGGTGAAGATGGGAATGGCGGCGCTTATGTCCGTGGGTGGCCAGAGACAACAGCACCAATCGATGCACAAAGACGAGGAGGAGGAGGGAAGGGGGGCGTAAGCGGTTACCGGCAACAACTTCTCTAACTTCTTCCAATCTGTGATAAGTAGCTGCATTTATGGTTACCACATTCTTCTTGTAATTTATTGTTGAGGGGCTGTAAGATCCCGACGCATGTGCGCGTATAGAAGGGGAGTGCCACATATGGATTCAGGCCACTGTACGGGCCACGTTGGAGTTTCGGTTCCGCCATTGGCTAGTGGTTTGCATACATCCAGTGGGCACAACATTCAGGTGGGTGTCGTTTCGTGTTGAAACATTACTTATTTCCCCTTCTTTGTTTGGTTTCTGAGTGCTGTCCCTCCTTTTCCTTTTCCTTTACAAAGTAATGAAATTGCCCAGCCCCCTTTGTTTATCTTCAAATGCCGCTCTCTTCTTGAAGGGTGACCGCGCGTTATCCCTTTTACTTTTTTTTTTTGAAGATGTCTTAGTGTTATCTCTTCTCGTTTGAGGTGCAGGCGTCATTTTTTTTTTTCATTTCGGTGTTCATTCGTTGTATTGCTTTCGGACCTTCGGTGTTGGTTCCGTTGAAGTGGTACACCCGTAGCGAGTTGGTGTCTGACCTTCTCTTTGTTGTCGCTTTCCTCTTTCACATGATATTTATGTATCCCCTTTTTTCTGCTTTTCTCTTTCGGCCTGGCTCCGTTTGTTACTGATTTTAACAATCTTTTTTCCTTCATCCTTTTTGTTTCCTTTGGGGTCGCTACGAGCTTGTGTGAAGCGCACGTGCTGTTACACATACACAAAAACACACAAACACGTGAGCACATCGTATCCAGGCCTTTATATATCACAAACAAAGGAACCATCGGCGGTTGGGGTTGTACCTGAAAGCTGATAGACAGGCTCTAATGTCAACTCCATCTGTGGTCGGTTCAGAGCAGCAGCAGGACCGCAACCGAGTTGCGTACGGCATGCGCCGTGAGTGGAAGTTTTCCCTCACATTTGCTCATCAGGCCGCCCGCATTATTTTGCACTTGTCACCATATTGGGAAAGCACGTTTATTGACCCCCGTGAGCTTGAGCAGCTCAATCGTTTAGACCGCGACGTAAAGCACTGCCCAATGAGGCCTGCCCTCCGTTACAACGACCTCGGAACCACTCCGACGCGGATGGAGGAGGTGTGGACAGAAAATCTAAAGAAAGTGACGATTCTTTACTCTCACATCCCACCGGACACGACGCTCGTCGGGTATTGCGTTCGCAGCGTCCAGCACGTGCTTTCCGATCCACAGGTCGTTGACGTGGATGGGTGCACCGATTTTTCGCGTCTCCAGGTTGGAAACAAGCTTCGTTGTCGGCACAAGTTGGGGGGCCGGCGGAGCTTCCACTTCCGCTACACAACCTCGTCCAAGACGAAGACGAAGAGCACTGTGTATGTCATCGGCACGATCATCAACCAGCGCGGTTACCTCTGTACAGTGGAGAGTACGGGCGGCGAAGACTTAGACTCATATGTGAAGAAACACTTTTTACCTCATTACACGGACAAGGATAAGTTTATGATAGATCAAGACCTCGTCTACTCTGATGTTTCCAGTACTATCCTCAAGGAACAACAGGAGCTCTTCGGTGAGTTACGCTATTCAGACACAGACGCTGCTGTAGCCTTTACAATACCCATGCATCCTATGAGCATCCGACCGGATTACTCACCGACGCAAACGGTTGGCGTTGGCTCTATAGCATGTATGACGTTGGAACTCAACGTGTACCAGAGGCCCGTTGAGAGCGATGAGATCGATATTGCTGGAGTAATAAATTTTAAGGTTAATCAGGCGCTTCTATTCCTCGACGTGGAGGACATGGTACGGATGGGTTACCCGCGCATTATGTCTACTGAGCAGTACAGTAACATGAAGATAAACCGTCTTCTCGACATTTTCAGCGATGCCAAAGTTGTAGGAACCCCTGGCACGAGTTACTTGGGCGTTCGCACGGGCCGTAGCCGCACTTTGACATTTACATATGAACCCTTTAATGCAGTGGTAAAGGTAATGATGACTTCTGCCATCGTTTGTGGCCTCGGGGTGACGGCAGTGTTTATTACAAAGCTGGGTGGTGGCATCTTCGATGCTCATTTGTATCTCTACCAGCAGCTGCTGAGGGGGATTAAGTTTATGGAGTCTGACATCCCTCGAGGCTGTCTGAGTCGCTTCAATTCCACGTGTGTGCGTCTTGTTGAGCAGAACATAACCCGTTGTTACGCTGCGGCCCCAGCAGATGGGCGACACACGATGGAACAGCACCTGAAGTTGTTGCGGGAGTCCTGCGACACCCGTGTAGAGGGTGGAATATCTGTCAACGTTCCGGTAAAGGAGGGTGGCCTCGGGAAGTTGCCAGGGGAGGGCCAACGTTGCTCTTCGGCCTCCGATGGCAACATACGGACTGCGACACCCACCGAGGAGCTGGCCAGCGAGCAGGAGAAGGTTTCTTGTCATGAGGGCGACGCGACGGAGGATACTCCCACTTCCCCGGTGGGTTCGTCCACTGGGGGCTCACACTCTTCGTTCCATAGCACGCTTTCCATCAGTGTGACGGGTATACGGACGAAACAGGAGGTGGTAGGGGGTGATGGTACCCCCACATACGGCAGGCCGCACCCGCAGCGGGCGAGCATTCTTGCGTCAGCGACGCCGGATGTAACGGATCTTAACGTCGAACCACCTGCAAGCCCTACCGTAACGGTGTTATTGCCGTCACCGCAGCCACCAACTTCGGCAGCTGCAATACCTTCACCCGCCCAGGCAGTGGCGGCCGCGTCAGGCTCGCCAAGAACCAGTTCTGAGCAGGTGTCTGGCGGGGCCGATATGAGCCGCCAACTTTCAGTGGCAGTGCCTCCCTCCAGCAGTGTGGAGAGCAACGTCCGTGTTCCTTCCCCCGCAAGAAGCCCTGCAGATGGTGTAGAGGCAAATGTTGCGGGATCTCCGTCTTCCGTTGTGTTCCCGCAGATGCCGAAAGATGAGCTTGAAGAAGATCAAGATAGCAAAGTACAGGCGGTACTCAAGGCGGACGATGCCGACGCATACTTCGGGCTCTCTATGTACGACGCGTACGTGCACAGTTGTGATATGCTGAAGTGCAAACCAAACAGTTATCTTCTGAAGAAGTTTCCAACGAACCCGCGTTTCTCCAACCTTATCCACGAGGTAGACATAAGTTCCAATTACCTTGGACATGGTGGTTTCGTCGCAGTGCTCAACATTCTTCCGAACTTCCCTAATGTACATACGCTTCACTTCAATGACATGTCACTTGACAACGAAGATGTTGAGCATCTATGTGAGGTACTGAAAGATAACAAGTCTGTTCGTGAGGTGCATTTGCGGGACAACGACAAGATAACCCTCCCCTCCACGCGCTTCTTTTCGCGGTTGCTGAAAGTGAACCCGAACATTGTGACACTGTCACTGGAAGGCACGCGTTTGGGGCCTTCCGTTATTGGTCGGTTGCAGGAGGACGTAAAGAAAAACGCGGAAAAAAAGGGTGACGCTGAAGCGGCCAGCGTTTCCGACTCAAAGTAGGGACGTCCCAACTTCTTTTTGCCTTTGGAAGTTAGAGTGTACATTTTGTTTTGTTTCCCGTCCGTTTTGTTTATTTAACTTTCCCTCAGCGTCACTTGCGCTTGTGCCTTCATTACTTCCTCGTTTTATGCGCGAGGAGGCACCCAAGGAAACGTGGAAAGGCAACTGCGTGTTGTGTAGGGGTTTCTGAGATGTAAATAGCCTATTTTGCGTGCTGGGGTGCTGTGTCTTTGATTGTGTGTTACTTGCCTTTATTGCCGGCGGTGGCACAAAGGGGCACATGATTTGTGTTATAAGCCTAGCAGAGGGCTTTTATGTTTGCCCTCTTTTCACACAGCTGTTATTGTACATATCGCTTTTCCTCTCCAACTATCGTTGCGCACTGCCGCCGTTTTTTGACGATAGATGTGAGGTCGCTCTTTTTTTTTTCTGCACACCTGCCTTACTACACATATATATATATATATGTGTGTGTGTGTGTGTGCGGGCAATCATAAAAGGCAGCTAGGCAGATCTCTTCACGCTGTATTGTTCTGGTGTTTTCCCTGAAGTGAATGAGTGTGGAGGTGCGAATACGAATTTTTATGTGGGAAGGGATTGTGTCTTGAGTGTGCCGCTTGTCGCTCTCTACTTCGTACTACCTTGTCTTCATAACAGGGCCCTTCTTCTTATTCCCCACAGCAGTAGCTCAGGGTTTTTCTTTTTTCCGCCTGGTTGATGTGTTTTGGGTGTGCTTGCCCTCTGCGACGGGAGGTGGGACAGTGGCTTTGTTTTCTGTGGTAATGTTGCCAGACGTTGGCATATTCCCGCGCATTACGTTTACCTCTTGGCCTTTGTGTGTATCCCCGTCTCGTCTTATTGTTCCATACTCCTGCCTTTGTCGCTGCCACTGCTGACGTGCCCTGCTGTTGCTATTGCTCCCCTTTTCATTTTATTTTTTTCCCTTTCGGTTATACTTAGTTCACTTCACATAATTGTGATTGTGATTGCAATTGTGTTTTTAACAACGATCACAAAGCATAAGCGAGGTGTGAAAGGGAATTCGGCTCTAGAAAACGAACTGAGGGGGGAAAGTAGAGAAGAGATAGTGGGTGACTGAGGGAAGGTAAGAGTCAGCGGAGTTAAGTGAAACGCACCATTATCATTGCCGTCCTCTTAAACATTTAAGTTGACTTAGGGGACAAAGTACGCCAGCCAGAAACTTTTCCTGCCTTTGCCGCGCTCGTTAAGGTATGTCGGCCACTTATCCAGAGCGGCGGCCATACGCCACCACAGTACCGCATAGTGGTTATCTTTCCAAGCCTACGTTGCCGCCCGTCGAGGCACTTCGTATCCTCAGCAGCACTGTTGGCATTGACCTGCCGCGTAGCGTTCGCCACAGTGCGAACACTCTCCTGCGGCGCTCCCCGACACCAAGAAGTGTATCACCGACTCGCGGTGTGCAACTCTTTAAGCCGCCTACGCTTGAGACCGCCACACCTTTCGAGTTCCAGGAGAAGGACTACCACAAGTCTCAGCAATCTGTGCTTAACGTGCAGCTAAGCAACGCGGTAGAGGAACTCTTCAAGGTGTGGCGTGTGAAGGTGAGGGATTTAATGCACTATCTCGATTCCTTTCCGTGTGAAGCAGGCCACTCATTTTCACGAACAAACGGCGCACTGAGCTCCTTCTTTGAAGGCTACCGCACCACTGACATCACTCCGATGACGGCCCATCAGCTTGTGAACGACTTTAAGCTTTGTACCTCGGTATCGATGCTTGACGAAATTCAGAACAGCCCCGAAGTCTTGGGAGATCAGGTTCGTGCTGCGCTCGATGCGCTGCTGAATGCAAAGCATTTCCTCGCACCACTTGAGAACTTTGTGGACCGGCTGGAGCCCATAGCAGCGTTCGCGCTGCCCGACAAGCGACCAGAGTGCTTAGACGGCACCCGCGGCCCGGTATGGCCAAGCAAGGTGGCCGTTGCCCTTCACGAGAAGTTTCACTACGACCCCTCAGAGTATGTTCTTGCTGAGCTCCGGAAGAGTGACCAACCGATAGAACGGCTGGAAAACCGCGTGCTGCAGGTGAAGGAAAGGAAGGAGGATGCAATCGATCGTGAGATACCGGGAGATGCACTCAACTACCTCACTACGCAGGTGGACCTCAGTAATGACCTCCTCTTGATGAATAAAGCCCGTATGGAGTTGGTGTATCTACACGGCAAGGACATACAGGAGATGAAGAGGATGCTGGAAGATCTCATTGTGGATGCGCGACACAGTGTAGAGTTATTGAAGGGGCGTGTGGAGCGTGACATGCCGTTGGTAAAGAAGGACATCGACGGTGTTTATCAGGATGTAGAGAATACTCAGAAGCACATTAAGGACTTAGATCAAAAGAACGCTGAGGCAAACAAAGCCGCCCACGAGGCGTACTCAAAGCTGAACGACACAGAGGTTGAGCTGTGGGTCCTGTTAACAGACACGATACGCAAGTTGGTAGACATTGCTGGTGAGAAGGAAGCATTTGTCCGCAACGAAATGCGCCTCCGTGAGCTCCGAGGTCGAGATATGGCAATTGCCGAGGAGCTACTCGCCGCACAGCAAAGCTACTTTTCTCGCCTTCGCAAGAGTGAGGACGTACTTAAGAGGTGGGAGAACGCAGCGGAGACGTATGAAGCCTACGTGCAGGCGTACGTGCCAACTCTGTTGAAGAAGATCCACGACGCTGAGGAGGCCGACAAGGATTTGTACAATCGTGAGGCACAAAACTATGTCCGGCGGTACGAGATGTTCGAGTACGCCGTGGAAGAGGGCCGTGCGACCCGCAGCGTTCATGTGGATCGTCTACAGACATTACAGCGGTCGAAATTGTTGGATGTGGAGCGGGCATTGTCGACTCTCGACCCCTTCGCGGACAAGTACCGAAAGGAGCTTGATGAGGCTCAAGCGCAGCTGGACGAAGGTTTGGCATTCATCCAGCTT
Source organism: Trypanosoma brucei gambiense DAL972 (assembly GCF_000210295.1). Classification (NCBI taxonomy): domain Eukaryota; phylum Euglenozoa; class Kinetoplastea; order Trypanosomatida; family Trypanosomatidae; genus Trypanosoma; species Trypanosoma brucei. The sequence goes on from NC_026741.1 coordinate 364,419, forward strand.
GTCGAAAACCTTGCCAAGGAGCGTCGCGGGGAGGTGGAACCGATTCTGCAGCACGTCATCTCGTATAACCGCACACTGCAGACCAAAACATTGGAGATTGAAGCCGAGGCTGAAGCACAGGCGCTGCTGCTGCGTGATGGACCTGCAACGGAGGGCGCTCCATCCACGATGAACACTGTGGACGCCAAGGTGGACACAAGCCTTCTGCAGAGCGCACGTGGAAGCAGCGGCAAGCGTCCCGCAACGGCAGCAGTTTCCGAAGTAACGCACTTCTCCGATGCCCCACCAACGTCGGCTGCACTGAGACTGCGCAGTGTTGTTGATGCCAATAACATGATGTGCACCGTTTCGCACCCGCATGTCATGGCGCGCACTGTTGGAATTAATCATGAGGAGGCCTTCCTTGAGAAGTACCGTCGCTTCACAGATGAGGAACAGGTGGCTGTGGAGGGCGTGGCCGGTCGTGTTCGGCAGTCAAACACCAGTTTGGAGATGCTCGGTGAGAAGTACAACAATAAGGATTACATCCGAATGTTGCTTCTGAGCCCAGGGGCGAAACAAAGCAACAGCGCAACCGAGGCTGCTGTAGAGGAGTGCGCATAAAAAGAAGAAACTCGGTAAGGTTTATATGTTTCTTCCACAGGAGTATTTCTTTCCATTCCCCTTCCTTTTTTTTTTTTACCAAAGTATGCACTTGTTGGTGTTGAAGCACTGGAAGAAGAATAAAAAAAAACAAAGACAAGAAAGCAAGAATATGGGGACCAGAATGGTATTATGAAGCTGTGACTGTGCTATTTGACTTGAGCTCTCTTCTCCTCTTGTCCTTTTGTTATCCAGTTCGCCCTCGTCTCCCATTTTATTTCATGCGGTTGTGATTATGTTTTAGCTTTATTCTTTGCAAAGCGTTTCCTACTTTTATGTTATTTGTCTCATCTTTAGATATGATTTACATATTTCCCTCTCTTACTTTTTCTGCCTCTTTTTTTTTTTCCTTCCTTCGCCCTTCAGTTCATCTTCTCATTCTCCTGATTCTTTTCGAACTTCCTCCGATGGCCACCGTACAACTGGAGTGCTGCTTTTTAGCATGTTTGTTCTTGTTCTTTTTTTTTTCTTTATTTCTTTATTTGTTGCCGCTCTGCCAATGGTTCGGGAGGAGTGAAGCAAAGCAATGAAAGTTAATCATTAGACGCAACGGGCTACAAAAAAAAAGAGAGAGAGAGAGGGGGGGAAAAAAAAAGAAGGAATAATTAAAGATTTACGCCAGGCAAATGAAATGAGGTGCAAAGAGGGATGAAGAGGAACACGGGGGAGTTGTGAGGAAAATTGAAGAGAGGCATTTGAGAATATGTTGAGTTGATGTTGCACTGAGGTAACACAACAAAACAGCGCCAGAAATAAAAAGAAAGATGTTAAATGCATGAAAGAAGGTGAGAAGTGTGGAGAGTTGTGAGAACAGAAGCAAAGGTATATGAGGAAGAGAGATAACGAGAGGAAGGAAAGAACAAAAAGACTGTTGAATACACACACACACATATATATATATATATATATATGTGTGTGTGTGTGTGTATGTGTGTGTGTCTGTGTTTAATTGTGTCTGTAAGGGGAAAATGTATTTCCCTCTCGCCAACTGTGCCACAGTGAGTTCAAATATTTTAAAAAGAAAGTGAAGGAGGTTACGGAAATAAACCCCTTTCCTCATTTTCTTAATTTTTATCATTTTTGTTGTCATTATTCTCAGTGCGTGTGCTTTGAGCGCTCGCCAGCTAGAAACGTGGCTGTGCTTCACTTTTCTATTCATCTGTCTTTTTTTTTCTTTTTTCCCTCTCTTACCTCCTTCTCTCTGCTTTAATTTTCGTTTCCCTCCTCCTTTAACTCCCCAGTATCTGAAAAAGAAGGGAGTGAAAGGGGGAGACAGAGTTGACCCAACACTGCAGAGCAACCAGAGAAAAGAAAAAAGATTTAAAAAAAAAACAGTTTCTTTCTTTTTGGTCCCTTATACATATATATATATATATATGTGTGTGTGTGTGTTTAATTGTGTTTGTATGTCTTTCTCTTTTAGAGAGAAAGAGGGGGCATGTAGGGAGAAGGAAGAGGGAGAGAGAAAGAGGAAGAAACAAGATGAAGACAAAGTAGATTGTTAAGGAGGTCAGGGACGCGCCTCCTTTTTTTTTTTTAAAAAAAAAGATAATCAGAGAAGAGAAACGTTTCTTCCGTTTCTAACCACGCGCGCGCATATGCCTGTCCGTATGCAAGCGTGCCTCCGTAACGTGTATTTGACCCAAAAGCAAGAAGAAAAGATAAAGGGAGACGAGGAGGGCTGAGATGACGGAGTACAAGTAGAAAATAAGTATGTTTGTGTGTTTGTATGTTTGAGGAAGAGGGGCTTGAAGCGCTTCTTATTTCATTTTTCAATGTATTTGTGACGATGTACAAAATCAGTTCTCACGTTTGCGTGCATGTATTCGTATACGTCTTCGTCTGTTTGTTCGTTTGTGCCTTAACTAGGGAGCGGGTGCGTTCATGTACATACCACATTATCTATATCTATATATGCATACACGCATACATCTACACATATACGCACACAAACGTATATGCATGTACATATACATATGCGTGCGTGCGTCTCTGTGTGTGTATGTGTATGTATGTATGTATGTATGTATGTATGTTAACGCAGATTCCCCAATCCATTGTGCTTTACTCTGTAACGCTTATTAGAAGCAGTGAGAAATAAGGAGAGTCTGTGAGGGATGTTTATGCGCGTGGAAGGGGGGAATGCGATGCCGATTCATCCCATTTTTCGCCAAATCTGCTTGTGATCGCTGTTCATCTTTTCCATTGACTCTTTATGCTTCCTCCCCTTATTTATCCTTTGTTCTCCATTTTTTTGTTTCTATTTTCATCAAGTTCACATCGAATCTAGAATTGAGGAAGCGGCCAGGATTTCCTGATCCACAACCCCAACCTCAACCCCCTTTCTCTTCTTTTTTTTTCCTTGACGTGTTCGCGTACTTTTCCCTGCGGAACTGGAGCTGATCAGGTTTCGGAGCCTCAAAGGGTTAAGGTGAAGTACGGGCGCGGACGACACAGAGAAAAGGTGGGAGGGTGCAGCAACGCCCTCTGGCACTTTGCGTTATAATAATTATTTGTGCAGTTTGCATTCGTTAGACACCGAAGTTTTGAATTTCTTTGGGGCAGTCAATATTTTTATACGGGATCAAAAGGGTGGGGGCAAAAAGCGCGCTCGCGTGATCTTTCCAACCGCGGGTTTGAAGTTCTATCATTTAGTACAGTGCTGTAATGGAGTTTGAGCAGCTGGAGATTGGCAAGAAGTCGATTACCAACGCCATCGCGCGGCAGGAGGTTACAGACTATTATGACTTGCTGCACCCCAACGTCCTGCTCGTTTCCCACTTCCGCTACCCTCCTCTGTCGCCCGTTATTGCCGATACCATCCCCGCATTAGACCGTGTGTTGCGCAAGGAAAACAAAAACCTGTCAGGCGTGACTAAGGGCCATAACCCGTGGAAGGTGCCCGAGTTCCTGCAAACCGGCGCGGTCACAAAATCAGCACCTGTGGCAGCTCCAGCAGTTACAGCCACATCACCGACTACCACGTCAACGACAGTAACTACCCGAGCGAATTCACCACACTTAGCAGGAACACCCACGAGAGCGTCGATTGTGCCTAAAGCGCCTGGGGGAAGGCCTGTTGCCCGTGGGTTTGCGGCTCGGAAGAGGAGGGGTACTTCCACGAATGGAAGATCCACTGCTACGGGTGATAGATCCACTTCTGCTGCCACACGGGAAAGGCGTGAGGATCCCAACAAAAAGAAGCAGCGGCAGTCCACCATTACGGGGCCATATGAGGCCGATATTGTCGAAGGCCCGCTCCTTGTTACGGCACGCTTTTACGCTATATTGCAATGGATGAATCAAGGTGCCCATATTGCAGATACGGTCTTTGATATGGAGGCACGAAAGGTTGTGCTACAGGAATCGGATGTCGTTTTACAGCTTCCAGCTCCGAAGACTGAGGCGGAGTGGTATGCGCAGCTTGGGCGGCAGCATACAGACCGTAACCAGCGGCTTAGCAGACTTACTGTAACTTATGGCCGCGATTTGTTACTGTTTCGTGACGAGTGCTACTTCGAGGATGGGTTCATTGTCACGATACATCGCTTTATGTTGACACAGCAGGAGATGCTCGACCTATCGTCCCTTGTTGAATACCACCAACAGGCGGAAATTAACCGTCGCATTGAGGCGATGAAAGTGGAGCGTGACAACTTCTACGCTGCTGAACAGAGGCGTGTGAACGCATTTCGTAGGTCAGTGGAACCGTTGCTTGACTTTACCTTCTGTGATGTGAGTGACCCCATTTTGCTTCTTTCTGTGGAGCCCGTTGCAGGGAAGCGTCATATCTGTAAGGATGTGCGGCCCAAAAATGTTACCGCACTGCCGCCGATGGGTTACGGAGCCCAGCAGAATGACGCACAACGCGGAAAAGATCAGCGCATTGTCGTGAAGGCACGCAACAAGGCTGGCGACGAGGAGGTGTATGAGTTCGTTGATAATTCCAAACCTCGCTACGACTTTCTCTACGACCCGAAGACCAATGCAGAGAGCACCTTGCAGAATCTTGCAGACAAGATGAAGTCGATGTTTTGCACCTCTAGTGTGCGTATCAGTAGCTGTGGCATGAGGTCAACAGATCAATTGGTGCCAGTCCTCCGGCGCCTTGTGGCAAATGCCATTATGACGATACGTGCGCTGGATCTAAGCGACAACGAGATCAGTACACTGCCGGACTTGTCGCTTCTTCCACTGCAGCGTCTACTGCTTCACAAAAACAAAATATCCGACTGGATGGAGGTAGAGAATCGCGTGTGTGTGCTTCCGCTGCTGGAGGTGGTGACACTGCACGGCAATCCCATTTCCGAAAGCAACGAGCAGTACCGGCAGGAGCTGCTGGCGAGGCTCTTACGGCACCCAAGGCGTGCAGCGCGTGTGCGACAAGTAGACTTCGTGACTCTGACAGCGCAGGACCTTAACATTGCAGGGACGTTTGAAATGTTTACCACAGGGAACACAAGTGTTTTGGAGAAGGCGCGGAAGTTCAATGTTTCTGACGTTAGGAAAAAAATATAGGGCTGCTTAGTTACGTACACGGTGTGTGCGTGTGCATGTTTCTGGGTGGCTACACCTACATATGTTTATATGCGTTTGTACACCATCTTGTCGCATTAGACTAGTGTTAATTTCTCTCGTTTCTTCCTCATTTTTTATCTCTTTAAAACATTCCGTTTGTGCGCGCCTTCCCTTTTCGCTATGCGCGTTTTTTTTTTTTGGTGGGTTGTCGTCGCAATGGTTGGTTTGTATAGTGCTGAATGGCCCATGTAAAGTTCTTCACTAAAGGAGGAAATGGACGGGGTGATGTAAAGGGATGTGGGGAGCGAATGGGGACTTCCCACTATCGTCCCGTTTCTTCCCGTCGTACAGGTGAACACTGTTAACTTCACCAAGTTAAAAGAACAAAGCAACGAAAATGTTCAACTCTGTATTCTAAGGGCGTGCTGCCGGTAGGTAGCTCGTGCCTTGTTCTTATTGCTGTGCCGCGTCTTGGCAAACATCAATTTCTGATTTTTCCCCCTTTTCATTTTCTCGTTGTTGCTGTTTTAATGTGCTGCATTTACGCTTGACAACCTCCCGCCTTGCGCTGACACGTTGTCTCGACCCGCAGAGAAACAGGAGGCGTTCGTGTACGGAGTTTGGAAGAGGTTTTATAAGGGGAACAATAAAGGAAAGAAGCAAAAAGTGTAATAGAAAGGAAGAGTTAGCTTATCTGGTGGTTTTGTAATCATTTACTTGGTAAATAGGAGAGGCATAAATATCTTACTCTGTAGGATTGTGAGGGTGCGTAGAAGCTCCACCGGTTAGTCACAGGGAGCCTGTCTGCACACGTATACATTTAAAAAAAGAACATATATATATATATATATATATATATATATATATATACAAGCAAATACGCAAGCAGTCAACGGAGTGCAGTGTTTGCGAGGTACGTCAGCATCGTTACGTTTTATTCGCTGCTAGTGGCAGTTCTTTTGTTTTTCCAGCGGTACGGGACGCGGGAAGGACTTGTAGTTTCTTTTCAATCTGGATAAGGGTTCAGGAGCTCACAGCAGTAACTGTAACTGCAGGATCAGCGTTAGTAAAGCAGAATGCCTGGGCAGGTTTCTTCAGCGTCCTCGCCACCGGTCATTTCCTCCGTTCAGGCGTACGTTAAGGCGTTGCTCCATTGCCACAAGTACCCAACGCAGGCGGTTTCCGGTTTCCTCATCGGTAAACGCATCAGCGCCACCAGCAACACCAACGCCAGCAGTCCTGCTTCCAACAGCTCCGCCGCCGCAACGCCAACGACTGTACTTGGTGCTAATGCGATCCCTAACTTCACAGCTAATGCGATTAGTGCTACCAATGCTGACGGTAATAACGTTAACAGCTCCGGTAGCAGCAGTGACGAAGCTGAATGTATTTTTGTGGCAGATGCCGTGCCGCTCTTCCACACCATCATAATGACAGATCCACACCCAATGATGACGGTTGCATATGCGCAGGTTTCCAGCTACGCCCGTACAAAGGGTCTTGTACTCTTGGGGTATTACATCGCAAATGAACGTACGGGCGATACGGCTGTCTGTTCCCTCACGGAAAATGTACTGCGTATGCTTCACAGCAGAAAATCCGGTGTTCATGAGCCCCTGCTATGGAGAATTGTTAGCACACCGTCTGGTGACAGCGTGGATGTTCGTGGGGCCTACTACAACAGCGGCAGCAGCTCCTTCACAGACGCGCCGTCGCTCACGTTTGGTCGCTGGAACTCCGACACGCTTTCGTGTGAAACGACAGAGCCTAAAGCAGCCGCGGTTGAGGCGTTTGAGAACTCAATGGATGCATTAAAACAATTTCAGTTAGTGGACTTTGAGGATCATTTGGAGAGCGTACAATTGAACTACCTCGACCAAACCGTCTCCGCCTGAGGTGCCCCTTCTTTAGTTTCCTTTCCTTTCCTTCTTTCGTTCTTTTCTTTGACCTCACCTTGTTCTTTTTTATAGTTTTCCTCAACTTTTTTAAACTTTCAACACTTCTGATTCTTGTTGTGTGAAGGAAGAGGAGTTGGGAGGCGAAGGCAGTTCATGGAGGGAGGATTTGGCAATGGATGACGTGAGAAAAAATATATAAAAAAATATATATATTTAATATGTGTCCGTGCGAATATACGTGTATGTGTCTCTGCGAATGTGTACGTATGTTTGATTTTTACATATCGGTGAAGGCCTCTGAAGTTTCCTCTTTTAGTTACGCACACAGTTCCGCTGTGGCAATTATTGCAAAGTTGCGGTGCGTTTGTGTACTAGTGGGTTACTTTTCTCACCAGATACTGTCCTTGTCGTTTGTTGTCGTACTTTATCCCAATGAACTTCCTTTTTTTTCTTCTTTTACCGTGATTTTTTTTTCCTCGGATGTGTTTTTGGTGATAACGCCCGAGTGTCTGTTTAACTGCTTTTTCAGGACTGAAGGGGGGAGGGGGGAGAATTAAGAAAAAAAAAAAGAAAGTGCGTGAGTGAGTGTAGCAGCTATGAGGGGCAGGGGAAATGACGGTGGCGGCGACATGATTGGGGGGGGGGGGGAGGCAAAAGGCGAAGGGGAGAAAATATGAGGGAAGAGCTCGCGTTAAAAAAGAAAAAAAAGGATACATTCAAGCATATATATATATATATATATATATATATATATATATATATATATATATATATCTTTCATGACGTAGGATGTGTGATGAGAGAAAGAGGGAAGGGAATGACCATCGGATTAATGAAAACATTTCATAGCACATGTGGAGCGGTGTAAATCCTTCTGTTTCTGAGGCGCATGTGTGTTTGTGTGTGTCCATCTGTAAAGGATATGGGGAGAGTTTGTGTTGTGCGCAAAGGGGCGGAGTGTAGCGAAGGTTTAAATTGGGGGGTGGGGGTGCTGCCATCTGTGGGCCTCACCCGGGTGATTAATGCACTTTAAAAGTGGGGAACGTGACACCCAAAGGGAGAAGGCACATTTTTCTAATTGTACTTGTGCGTGCTTTTGAGCTGCTGCATCTCTCCCCGCTCCCCTTTTTTTGTCTTTCCTTCTTCTTTTCAGGTAATTAGGTTTAAGAAGCATGCCATAGCCGTCTCACTTGGGAGTCAACTTGTGATCCGTAGCATGTGGAGCGGGATGTGAGAGTCACACAAACGAGGGACATCGTCGGGGGCTCTGATTCAACTTCTGTGGGGCCAAACCGAAACAACACCTTCGAAGATATACTCCGTGTATTGTTTTTGTTGTCCACACAATATTTGCTTTTTCTTCCGTTACTTGGGTCTAATAAGTTACCTGCTCTGCTACGCTCGCACCGTCTACCTTTACGTGCACATTTCACTTCCGCCTATGCGCACTTGCAAACTTACACTTATGTAATATATGTGTACACGCTGTGCTTTTGTTTCATCTTTCTTACTTTCCACTGTGCGTACACGTATGGCTTCAGCATATTTAACCTGGTACCTTTGGCAGTTAGTAAGGCCACCACCAGTGCCCAACCCCACTGCCTGAGGAGGGCTTTTACTGATTATAAAAATACAAAACCAGGAGCAAGAAGGAACAAAATATTAGAAAGAAAGCGGCAGGAGGGGGGGGGGGAGGTGAGAGGGAAAGAAAGATGGGAGTCTCTAACTCTGGCGGTCATTAGTGATATCAACCTTTCTCATCGCTCTGAAAGGAGTATGTTTGTGCGTGTGGAATTCGCTTTGAGGCAATACGCACCTCTGTGCTCCCTTCCTTTACCACAATACCAAGGGGGTTCAGGTGGTTAGTCATTTATTCCCTCTTTTCTCCTTTTTTCTTTGTTTCACTTGACCACTTGCCTCTTTAGATTGGTGGGCGCCTCCTCCCTTACGAACCCCTAGTACCGTACATATATATATATATATATATATATATATATATATTGGACTACAGGAGGAGGGGGAAGGAATTGCGCAAATACATCCATCACAAAAGAAGACAAAAGAGTAAGACGGAGACGCACTCGTAATGTTACGCTGCGCTACCAGTTTTCGATGTTACATGCGCGTGATTTGCCTCACGATGGCTCCTGATGGCGCCATGACAAATGCTTTGCGAAAATTGGACTACACACCGTACACGCTGCGAAGCGCTTTCTCACAGGGCCGTGCCAACCGTCACCCGACTGAATGGGCTTCTGCTCTACGGGGCGAGCGGGACATTGACTTGTGCAAACTGATGGCAGATTTTGACGCTGCTGTGGGGCCTCCGGCCGCTATGTTGTATGCCAAGCTCCTGCGCGAATGCCCGGATTATACGAAAGTAATATTAGTGAAGGAGACGGACAAACAACAATGGGCGCGAGAACACGAGAGATGCGTTATATCACTTCTGAAGGGACACCGCCACCCACCCCAAAACCGTATTGCTAAGGCATTTTACACAATATTGAGCGAAATGGCACCGCGCCCGATCGAACAGCCGTTGGGGGCGATTTCAGGGAATGGAGATGATGACACTCGAATTTCAGGACGCGTGGACGCGCTGGAACGTTATGAAGCTGAGGTTTGCCGGGAGGTGCCTTCCAGTCGCTTGTTGGTGTATCATCACGGCGATGGCTGGGAGCCCTTATGTAGTTTTTTGGGGAGGGAAGTCCCTGGTGAGCCATTTCCGCCTTATGATAGTGGAATGCACGTAATTCGTAATCTCCATGAACGTGTCGAGCGTACTGAGAAAATAGCGTATGTAGCCGTGCTATTACTTGGTGGTACGGCATTGTATGCCTTCTTTCCAGTTTTGCTAGACATGAAGGAATATTTTGAAAAGTTGTACAGAGACTACCAGATTGCGTATGGACAGTGATCGTTCGCTTTCCCTCTTGCCATCCCCTTTTACAATTGTTTGGTTACACGTAAGAGGTGGTGGCTTCTATGCAAATTGGTTCCACTCCATTGCTGTTGGCATATTTGTAAGAATATTGTGAGCAGTTGGTGTTCTGTGGTTTTATGGAAGCCTGTTTGTCATACTCCATCTTTGTCGTTATCATTATTTTTGTTATTATGCAGAGACCACAATACCAAAATCTGATAGCGTGTTTTACACATTAAATTTATTTCGTCCTTCATAGCTCTTTTTTTTTCTTTTTTTTTGTTTCGTGCGTCAAGTCCACTTGCCAGCCTTTCATATCGTACCTTTTGTCTTACCCTACACTTGGCGGTGTGGCGACCTAAATGGGCCAACTTTTTGTGGGCTCGCTTTTGTTGTTGTGAGTGAAAAAGGTGCTTACGATTTTTTCTTTTTTTTTTTTGTTTTACTCTCCAACCATTTGTTCTTTCCTCCTCTTTTTTTATTTTCTGCACATTTTTGTGGGGTCGGTAGTGTTCTTTCGTTTTGTTTTTGGTTCTTCCTTCTTTTAACACCGGCTGGGGTGAGGCCTCTCCACGTGTCATCCATTACCATTTCATTCAATGCTACTGGAATGTATAAAATTACAAAATTGAGGGGTAAGAGAGTTGTTAGGATGGATGAGGCAAAGGAAAAAACGCAGGGGGAAAAGAAAACAACAGCAACATAAAAAAAAAAGCGCAAATGGACGATATCTGCTGCACATATTAGAGGACGAAGTGCCACGCGGTTGGTGCGTTTTGTATTTGTTTTCCCTGTTAAATAGCTTCTAATTATTTCTTGATTTTGAAGTTTATTGAGGCGTTGTTATTGTTATTGCTGTTGTTGTTATTGTTGTTCCTTCGGTTATCATTGGCCACTATCGCTTCCGAGATGAACAATTTTGAATTGCCTTTGTTGGTGACCTCGATGTCTTTCCTTACACCACTCGAATGTGGTGGGCGCGGTGTAAACTTGACTGTAAAGTTTCAACTCCTCCTTCATCTCTTGTTTTCTGCATTTTTCCATTTCCATATGGACACGTTTATCTGTATGCATATATGTTTACTAATTTGTGTACGTCTTCCTTCCTTCCCTCTTTTCTTTTTTTTTTTCCCCCATTCCTGTTCGCTGTGGCAGAGTAGCAGTGTGGGTGCGTGAAGGTTTGTGCGCATTGTGCAGCAGCAGCTTAGTGCTCAGGAGGAGGGGGGGGTCCAGAGTATTTTTTTTCCCCCTTTACAAAAAGGAGAAAAAAGAAAGTACGGTGGGAAGAAGTGAGGAAGAAAGGTTACGAGACCTAGAAGGAAGAAAAGAGAAAGGAAGAGAAGGAGGTGAAACAAAACCCGAAGGTGTAGGTGGGGGAAAAAAGCAAAAGAAAAAAGGACAAATATAAATACCAATCAAGGAAGAAAGAAATAAAGAGGTCAGTGGAAGTGAGAGAAGAGAGGAGCACAAGTGGGTGCAACAAGAGGGAGTGTGTAAAAAGAGGGTTATTAAGCACATCAGAAGAAAGGGAAAGGTCAGCACGCATAGGTGAACTGCGGGAGAACAAGAACAAAAGCAGGTTGAAAGCAGAAGAGGGGGAAGGTTTTTCTTTTCCTTTTTTTCCCCCTCTCAAAAAAAGAGGCTTCACAAGGTTCAAAGCGGTCGGCACAACCGAAAACGAAAGAGGAAGATAAGGGCGAGACAAAAAACTCGGGGGACGGGTACAAAAGGCTGGTGATCAACACTGGAAGCCGAAGCTTCGAGTGGAAAGTTGAAGAGACCAAGTCATTGGACTGTAGGAAAGGGGCGTGACGACATTGTGGCATTAAATACCGCAGGGGAGGGGTTCAATTCCGTTGGAAAGTAAAAGTAAAGACCAAATAGTTTTTTCCATTATTTATTATTTACCATTGGAAGCAGAAGAGAGACTTGAATGTTGGCAGTACGAGGGCGTGCCGGTTCTTTTCGCAACCAAGGGGGTATGACATTTCAAGGAAATGAGTATCATGTTACTCAGCAGTTACAACTTCTTCCCCCCGTGCTTCAACGTTATGTGGGGCGTCTGCACGAGTGTTTGGTTGACTGCCGGCTAACACCACAGGTGTTCCATGAAATACTGAACGACGAGGAGTTTTTTCGTGATGTAAGGGGCTCTTACAACAAGAGGTTTGGGGATATTATTAAGACAGTTGCTGGGGAGTGGTGGAGTACATGCATGAAGGACATTTTGCAGAGAGTTAGTAGTGCAGCTGATGGAGTGGACAATGCCCCCGCTGCTTCGTGTAGCGCTGTTCGTGCAGCGAATGAAGAGACAACGGAGGGGACATCAAGTTTGGATCAAGTCCTGCCCGGGAAGTGTGACGATGAGGCTTCAAGCATTGAAGTTTGTAGAGACCTACGGGCTGTGTTGTTACTCGCGGTCGTGGTGTGTTCGCCATACTGTGTGATCCGGGGACCAGACACTCCTGTCATTACATGTACCGCTCGTGTTATGCTTTGCCGTGACCCATCTATAATTTACCTGGGTCTCCTCATAAACCTCGCGCAGTCAAACCAGGCCGAGAGGTCGCTTGATAGTGCCATGGTACTCCGCACACTTGCCCATGGGTGGGGTTCGTCCCCCACATTTGAAGATGTTGTAAAGTGCTGTCTCCGTGCCCGTCGTCGCAGACAACGCCGCTTAGCTGCTCCGAACGAGGAGGAACAAGTAAATGCAATTTCTACTGAAGAGGATGATGCCGAGGAAGCGGCTGACATAGCACTCTTGCAGCTGCCTGGTTTGGTTAGGGACCCACTTCAGATTGTCCCCGACCGCAGTGCTGCCCAGTCTTCCGGTGGTGGAGGGAAGTGCATGTCCGACTCGCTGCACATTGGGCGGTGCGTTTTACAGAGCATGGCGAGCGCTGCAGGCAATCCGGAGCGTCTGCTTTGGTGGTGCCGTTGTCGGTTGCTCTGTATGCAGTTGTTATCGCCAGCTGACTGTGAGGAACTGTTGGCTGGACCATCATGCGATTTCTTTCGTAGCTTGTGGAAGGTAGAGCGCATGTTTGGTGACATTTTAGACCTTGCGGAACATGATGACGATGGGGAGGAGAGTGATGCGTGCTACGGTGGTATTAGCAGTACTAGTGGCGTGGGCAGCGCCCCGACGGTGGCTGCTCTTGTTGGGATAGTAGCTGACATTGTGCGTGGGTGGCATAGGGCAGAAAATAGTGGTGGTGCAATGGGGAGTATTGTTTTAAACTACACGTCGCGTAACCCATTCGAAACAGTGAACCGAGTCGTGCCCGGGCACCGCAAGTTTCAGCAGCGGAGCCACCGTTGCCTTGCGCGCGACTGGCAGTACGGACTCTTAGTGCAGTATCACAGTACACACTTGGCGGTTTTTCCGCACCCCAACTCGTCATATGCCACGATGTTGCCTGTGATGGTCGCTCAGCTGACCGACGTGTTGCGGCATTACCCGCACTACAGCCCTATTCAGCTCATGTACTCCCTGGCACTCACGCGGGAGAACACAAACACGTCAGTTGCACTGAACTCGGGTCTTGTGCCTGCTATAGTAACAGTGATGAGAACGTACATGGATGAGAAACAAGAATATGGGGAAAACGCTAGTGCAGACAATGGGACAGAAGGAATTCGATACGGCTGGTCGTATAAGGCGGCAGGTGTGCTTCACTGGTGTTTCACTGTGCTAGAGCAACTGGCGACACTTTCTACACATGAATCCGTGAACCCTATAGTGTTTTTGCTGTCTCCTGCAGAGGAAGACGGCTATGAGTTGTGTCATCATATTTGTAAAAAGATTTTCTACCCCGGCGGACATCCCGTGCTATTGGTCGCCGCATTCCGCTTCTTTTCTGCGTGCATTCATCACAACGTACGGGATGTTGTTCCTGCACTGCAACAGCGTGGCGTGTTAGACACACTACTGAAGATTGGGGAGAGTACGGATATTCTCGAGAGGTACAATTGCCCTAGAGGTGAGGCGAATTCAGAGGAAGGAGTAGCGGTTCAGCAAGCGGGAGAGGGCCAACCACCGCTTGCTACGAGTGTGAAAGGAAATAAGGTAGCACCGATTACACTTGCCGAGTACTCTGCTTACTATGAGCAAGCAGTGCCAATAGTGTGCATATGCAGTATGCTACAAGCCTTCGCTGTGCACAATAGCACGCACGCGAGCCTAGTCAATCGGATGATCATGCGGCGTTTCGTATGGAGTCTTACTGTCCCGTATTTTCCGGAAGTGTCGTCTCCGCTGTCGGTTCCGTCGTCTCCTTCTACTCTCGCTGTGCTTTGTGTGGAGAGGGTGGAGCCCCAGCGTGTATTCACAAGACTAGCTGCTGCCGCTGGTGTGGACCTGCTCGTGCTCATACGCACCCTTCCGCCGCTGCAGGACTACTTTTTCGAGTCCGTGGAAGAGACCCTGAAGTCTCTTATTGAGGAGGCTAAACAGAAGGGACCACCACTAAGGGATGTTGGCCTGTCTATGTGGAACATACTTGCATGTTTCAGTGACCTCGAGTACAAGCAACTCGCGCAACGTGGTTCAGGTCGCCGCGGGCGCAGCCAACGCGCAGATCAAGCCAGTGAAGCAGCTGATGCCTTGCTTGACAAGTTTAAGAATTGCGGTAAGGTGGTAGCAGGTTCTTTAGGCACTCTTCTGAAGCTTTCGTCGACAGTCCCCTTTGCTAGTCCCGTATCCTTGCTCAGCAATGGCAATGTGTTGACTTCTAATCTCTTCGACGTTCAGTGCATGATGTTCGAATCGCTTACACGTGAGGTAATCCAGTTTGCATCTGATATTGTAAAGGACGCTCTGCAAGGGGGGAACAATGGTGTTTTGACGGAGGAGCAGGCAGGAGCACTGTGGTCTTTGTTTTTCCTGTTCTTTCGAAAGACTTCTCACGGCTCGTCGTCTGCAAATGGCACAAACCACTTTCGTCGCGATCTGGCCAACGTTATTTTTGACGCGTTCATTGCACTTGAGATGGCGACCGGCACACAGAGGACACAAGAAGAGTCTGCAGGGTCTGCGGTCCCTGCGCTTACCCCGGTAGCTGCTTCCCCAACGGTTGGAGACCAGGTTATTGGTTTGATGGATGCCCATTCAATGTGGAGCTCGGATTTCGAGTTGTCTGCACTAGCGAACAACTTGCTGAGTAGCGCTTTGTCCATGGCTTTACCTCCGTCAGATCGGTCGCCTGCCAACACCCCCCTAAACTTTTTTGCTGCTGTTGTTGATGGACCCAACGCCGGTAACGATGCCTTCGGTGTCAGGCACGTTGATACGACGTCTGCTGATGCAGAAAGGGGGAATACGGAAACAGGCCCGAGTGCCGTTAGTGGTTCGTCCAGTGCTGTGGAGCGATTCCGCAATGATGTGTCCAGGCTTCTCACTTCGTCGCAGACACGGCACCGGCACTCTCTACCAACTTTCCATACACATTATCACGGGAGTGGGGTGCCGCTAAATCCTCATACATCTGGCTCGGGTCACATTATGTTAGTCGCCCCATCGTACATCCTTGGTGGAGTGCGGGAGCTGCTTCAGAAAGTGGCAAAATCTGTGACGGCTGCTGCAAGGGTGCGCAAAGAGGAGGAGGACATAAAGGAGGAGGGCGATACCAGTGAAGCCGGGTGTCCACCTCAGAAAATGCAGTCGGAACAAATGCATCACTTTGCGGCACTTGAGGCTGTGGATCTTGCGCCCTTGCGGGAGGCGGAAATGCGTTTGCAAGCCGCGGAGGCGGCGCTTTCCGTTGGTTGGAAGTACATTAGTGGGAACAGTGGTTTGGTAGCGTTTCTTCATAATATTATAGGAAACCTCTGGCGAATTACGGAGTGTCTTTTGCCAGTGCAGAATAGCCAGTTGTTAACGGGACCGTTGTCGTCGACATCTTCTGCGTTGGTGAATAATCCTTGTAACTCCTGTGGTGTCGGCGGCGTGGCTGAAAGGGGGAGTGCGGTTGCCACGAGCGACACGACTGCGAACTCGGGTGCCACCGCAGGACCACCATTAGATGCAGAAAAACTGAAGACAGTTGTTGGATACTTGACTGGCATCCTCGAGGCACTGCTGAAGCTACCTCCCGACCGTGGTCTCCAGCGATTTCCGTGGCAACCGAGGTTGCTTTACTTTGCACTCATTACCTGGCGGTCGCGTGGGCTCGAGCTGAGTCCGGCGATGATACTTGGAGCGCTTGCGCATCTGGTGGATCTGGGTAGTGAAGTTTTTAAGCGGGGTGCCACTGTGATATCTCCTTCGATCAGCGCTTGTGAAAGTGAAGTGGATGTGGAAGCGGTGGGGGATGACCGATCGCCGCTCACTCTAGGCTCCCCACCGCGTCCCGATTCCCATCATCCCAATCGCAGTGAGGAGGACAGCATGGTGAGGATTCGTGTGGCTGGCGACTTCGCCGATCTGTTTGGTGAGGTGCTGCCATCTGTGTCACTGCGATCGGAGCGGCTAGTGCAACTTTCCCTTCGAAATAGGACGTCGAGGTTAGACACCCCTGTCGCTCCAAGAACCCCTGAAGTCTCGGCAACGGGGTTCCCTCGCGACACGGAGGAGTGGAGGGGGTTTGGACCTGTTTCGTTGGCGGAGTACGCCCCCTGCTGGGTTCTTGAGGTTGCAGCCACCATGCACGCTAATGACAAATCTGTAGGGAAAATGTGGGTGCTCATACGTCGGCTCTGCAGCAAGTTGTGCTGGATTTACCACACGTACAGTTCGCCAGTTTCCGCTAACTCGGGTGCAGGTGATGATGACCAGCCAAAAAAGGGTATTTTACTGATAGAAAGAATAATTCGCCTTGTTCTTGAGGACCCTGTTCGCAACTATACTCTTTTGGAATTTCTAGCCGTCGTTTTGTCGCAGGATGAAACCACGGCTCAACGCGAGGCACTTGTCACACGAACTCAGCTTCCGTACGCCATATTGGATTGCATTGTGAAAGAAGTCAGGCGGATTGAAAATGAGCAGAACGAGGATGCTTCCAAGAAAAAGGAAAAGTGGTCTCTTCGAAACTCTATGCTAGGCCAACTCTTCTGTTTCCTGTCGTCGTGTTCAGTAGGCGCGCTGACGGAGAAGGGAACCGGGGCCTGTCCGCATTACCGCGGTAATTCCACCAGCTTCTGTTGGATGGGGCACCTTTGTCCTCATCCCCACGTTGGCGATAAGTCCGGCTCGCACATGAGACGAGGATCTGCGAGGTCGTCAAAGGTGACGCGACAAATAGCAAAGGTGCTTGAAGAGTTTGGTTACAAAGGGGATGTTTCTCCTCAAGCCCCACCTAGTGAACTAGAAACGGTGACGTCGGACGCCGTAACCGGTGCGACGTCACGGCGCGCCACTGGTCGCAACATGCGGGGCACTGAGGCACCAGGGCAAAACCCTGCTGAAAATGCAAGAAACGATGGGGATGAGACTGCCACTCACCAGGACGATGCAGTATCTGGAGTTTCTTCTGTCACGAAAAAGTGTGTTGATGTGAAGCTCAAACTGTCATCCGTCGTTGGAGGCACGTCGTCACTTCCAAAGTCTATGCTGTCTGAGTGCGCAGTGCTTGTTCTAGATTATCTTGCCGATGATGATGAAACAAACGAAGCTGAGAAGTGGGAGTCACTGAATACGGAGGATACGAGAAGCGACACCCTCTGTACTCCACGTCACGTTGCTCGCCGTGCCGCCAAAGTGAGCGGTGAAACGAACGTATTGGAAACACCCATAATATGCATTGCTGTGGCGTTGTTGGCCCAGTTGTTGGACGCGGGTGATACCACACTACTGTCTCACATATACAAACTTAACGAAACATCGAAGAAGGGCTTTGTTATGCGGGCTGTTTCCCGGTTGCTGAGGGAGGATATGATACCCACCTCGGTTTGTGTGCATGTGCTTAAAGCCCTCGTTGACCAGTCGGACCACACCGAGTGGGTGGTGTACTCAGCCATGGTCAGCGCGGTTCAAAATTGTATTCGCGCTGGTGTCACGGTGTTGTTAAAGGAGACAGATGTCCGCGACATGTACGCGAGTAGCGTGCTTGGTGCCGGGCGAAAGGCTATCGCTCCCCGTGTTGGCGGAGATGTGTACCGCCACTCGGTGCCTATGGATGAATTTGTTACGTGCCTTCGCACTGTTGTTGATAAGCATCCAAAGGCTTTTTGTACCGTGTTTAATAGCGCTTGCATTGTGCACATTGTTTCTGCGGAGGGGAACCCCAAGGGAGACACCAGGAGTGCCGTATTACTAGCTCCGCGTAAGCCCCCACGCATCCATGCAATGGGAAGTGCCCCGTCGCCTCAACGCACCACTGTGGAGTATGTGTTGGACACACTTCTGCGCCGTCTTGCACAAAAGCAGCTGCCACCAAGTTTTGTTGCAGCAGTGCTGAACAACATCACCACTCTCCCTGCGGTGGCATCTATTGTAACGACTTATTGCGTAAACGTTCCAGTTCCGGAGAGCATGCGGGGTGCCTTTCTGGACCAGAAGGCTGAGGAGGATGAACCCACGCTAAACCAGAAACAGGAGTTTGGTGACAGCTTTTTATTGCATGAGGCGACGCCTCGGCCACTTACCCCGTTCCTTGCCGTGCTCCTATTTATGGACGAGCGGCAATTGGAGTGCCTCGAGCCGTTTCTTTCTAATGTTGCGCAGAAGGCACCATCGCGTATGGCGCATATTCTCCTCCAGGCACTTGATGTAACACTTACGGCGCTTTCTTCGGAGAACAGCGGGGGTAACTGTCTTGTTACCCGAAATGAAGAAATGGAACTTGTGCACCGTGCGTCAAGTAGGCCTTCGCCGCGTACCATGGCCTGTAGCTTGCTGCATGCGCTTCGGCTGCTGCTCGTGGTGACCTCCAGTTCGCTAGTTTGGCGCCTGTGCGAAGAGCTGTGGCAGCGTGGCGCACTTGACTTATTGTATCGGATGGTTGAGCAGAAGTGTTATTCAACAGAGAAAGATGCGGCCACACTGATCCTCGTCATCCGGCGCCTGCTTCTGGCCCACAGCAAGTGCGCCGGACGGAGCAACGGGAAGGTTTCACCGGCTGCCGGCCATGGTGTTACAGCTGGCAGCAGCGTGAGCAGGGGGACAATGACTGGCTTGCAGGGCGCAGAACTGTCGGATGCCCATCTGGGACTAATGCGGCACCGACAGAGACGGCAGCAGCAGCAGAGCGGTGCAGAGGAGGATGAAGAGGATTCACAGACCCCTCCACCAGATACTGGAAGGGAGGAGGGACGGACCCTGGGCGAGGCGGGCATGAGCCCCCTACCAACCGGTATGCAGCAACCCCATCGGCAGCAGTTTTTGCAGTCAGGCAGTGTTGATGACTCTTTTTACCTCAACGCACTTGTTAATGGAAATGACTCACGACGGGAGGCAAGTGATTCAAACAACAGACGTCGGCGGTCGCTTGAGGAGGGGACCTTCAGCGGGTTTTTATTGGGTCTTGGCGAACTGCTGCGACCTACCCAGGATATTGTATCATTTGAAAGTCGCAATATTTCTGACAGCACTCACGATGAGGATGAAAGTGATGTGACGGGGGATGGGGATATCGGCGGAGTTTCACCCGGGCAGCAAGCGATCCATCTGGTAGTGGGGAGAATTGGAGGTGGGTTTACTCCGAGAGGTTCCGGTGATGGCGATGACAATAGCGGCCACAATGAGGGGGGTGAAAGGAACATCGCGCGGGGGGCGCGTAGCGAGAGTGGGTTTGATATGAGTGGTGCCGATGACGATGACATGGGTGGTAATGATGATGGCGGGCCTCACAGTGATGGTGGCGATGACGACGATGTGGAGGGTGCGGATTTCGATCTCAATGACACAGATGACGACGACGATGATGATGATGATGATGACGACGACGACGATGATGATGACGATGATGATGACGATGAAGAGCTTCTTAACTTCGACAGCGAGTATTATGATGATGAGATGGAGCGGGGCTCCGTTTCTTTTTCTCCTCACAACCGCTATCCACCAGGTGGCCTTCTGGGGGGTACTGGGCCACAAATCCCCTTCGACTCCTTCACAGTGGGTAACGAACCACGTATGGATGGGCGACCAGCCTCAATAGAGGCATGGGATTTTAGCTCGGTCCGCAGGGACCAAAGGATACGCCTTGAGGATCTTCACCCGCATGGCGAAGGGTGGTCGCTCCCCAGTGCTGTTCCTGATCCTGCTGACTTTTGGAGCGTCTTTGCTCATGGTCGTTTGGAAGGTGCAGACCATATGTTTCACACTCTTTATGGAAGTAGCCGTCATAGCAGTACGTCCCGGCTTGTGAACATATGTTCAATTGTGAACATGGAGGTGAGAGAACAATGGGAGAGTGTTCAAGCTCTTCACCCGGTGAGGCAAGTTTTGCGTGAAACAAGTGAGGCTCCTCCGGACCCTGAGGTGACACCACCGGCACCAGAGGCGGCGGGTGAACCCAGAAACGGTGATGAAACCGCTGCGTGGAATGCTGGAGGTGACGATATTACTTTAATTGGAGGCAATGGTGATACCCAACCGCTGTTATATGAACCTGGTCATGGTGAAGGCCAGCTACAGCAACAGGTGAACGACCGCACGGGCACTGACATTGCTACGATGGCAGAGGCAAATGTGGCACACGTACCGGGGGAAACCGCGACTCAAGGATTCTCCAACAGCGAATCGAGTGGTGCTACTCGTATACTTGCTTCCCCCGGTTCTGCCACCGATGATGTGGGGGCGGGTCTCGCTTTGCTGGACTTTGGCGGTCAAAGCGTTGCCCCTCAGGCAGACCCTGCCGAAACTCATATTGCCTCGGATGCTGGCGTTACCAGTTCTGTGGTTGCGAGCGCGGGGTCGGCGTTAACTGCCCCACCAACCGCTATCGCAGAACCACCGATGGAGGAACAACCGTGGTTTAATGTGATTCGGCCGCACTTCTTGTTGGAGCTTCCAGAGACGCTACGTCGGGAGTTGTTATTCGACCACATGAATGTGCTGCTCGGTAGTGAAACACGGGAATTGGAGGGACATCAGACACGGATCTTTGCCGCGTTCTTCACACAATTACCGGCTGATGTGCAACGGGAGGCGGCTGAGGTGGAGCAGCGGTGGCGGCAAGTTACCGGTGACGTGCCTAGCAGTGCTGGGAATGAAACCCCAAGCCGGAGTGTGCTGTTAGATTTACTGGCCACTGTCGATACGGAGTTGCGCCAGGAGATATTGGCAACATGTGACCTCGGAGATCTTGAGGAATACCCTGAGCTCCTCCGAGAGGCCAACAGGGCCCGCCAATCTCGAGCTGTGGAGGCTGTGAGTGAAGGGGACGCCTCGGTACCACGTCAGCTACGGCGACGCGAGGGAGCGTTAACAGTGATGCGAGGGCGGCGCCCTGCGGATGCAGAAGGGGCTAATGCCGCTGTCTCAGTATTTGGGACTGATGCTCTGTCCACACTCACATTACCCCGCATACCCCCCGTTTTGCGTCGCATTCGGGGACTGGGTCCAGTGGCGTACCATCAACACCGTGACAATTCACTTTCCTGGTTCACCAGTAACATGAGTGGAAACCATCACCCCAGGAATTTGGGCCGCAGGCAAAACAGCCGTATTCGTGACGAGAGCAGTGATGATGATAACGTCAACAGGCGAGGGTACTCGTCACGAGGTTTCGCCTTCATTACGGAGGCGCATCTTGTGTCGTGTATCCGTGCACAACAAAGCCGTGTTGTGCGTGACGAGAGAGTAACCCCGCCACCGAACCGACAGAATGGTGCAGCGGGTGTGGAGAATGCCGTCCCCGCGATACCCAGTGCAATTCTGAAACAGCTTGTAGAACTCATATGGCTCAGCAAAGCTTCCTATTCGCCACTCGACCGTCCAACTTCATCGTCAACCGACCTCTATGTTGGCTCCCAATTGGTGCAACTGCTAGTGACTGCTTGTAGAAAACCGGAGACAGCGGCGGAGGCGATGCTTTTTCTTGTGGACACAGTTCTAGAAAGAATACCTTCAACGTCGTATTCGCTATCGCATGAATCCGTTGGTTCGGAATCATCTCAAACTGGCCCTCATGGTGTCACCGACTCGGGCCGCAACGCACTGCCTACAGCTTCGCTAGTTACTTCCACCAATGGGGTTGGTCGTGCTGTTGGTGCTTCTGTGGATGTAATCCGTGACTGTGGTCGTGTCGCACTGCGGACATTGCTTGTGATTGGTCAGTTGATTGAGCGCTGCCGTGCTGCTGGTCTGAGCGTTACAACCCTCCCCGATTCTGTGTACATGAAGGTTACTCAAAGTTCGGCTGAGTCACCAATTACTGCGCAAGAAGAGACCACTGGTTCTCGCTTATTTAAGAAGCTTGTTGAGCTCGTGCTCCGTGTTCCTCTGCCCCGTGTGGAGGCTGCATTCACACGTGTATTGTGTCGGCTTAACCAGCAGCTTCAACGATTGGAAGAGATCGCACCCGTGTCGCGACGTGCTCCGCGTGATGTGGACCTCGAGTCTCAGGGTGACAACGTAATTTTCCATTTACGTCACCCACATCCTCTGCGGTGGCAGAATTTGCACCGCTACCCCTATGTTGATAGTGGCTACATTTGCAACAGGTGCAACACAACATTCCACACCGAAACTGTTGCTTTCCACTGCGAGATGTGCCGATTTGATATTTGCCCAGCCTGCAGTTTCGTGTCGTTGACGGTAGAAGAAGAGAGGGTACGAGGGCGGCATTGGGGTTATTCTCTTGTGTCGTCGAAGGGGACAATGGAGGCCGCGTTGCAGCTGCTGCGTCACCCGAACTGTACAGATGATATGGCGCAGGAGGTGATGGAGTTCTTTCGCCGTGGTATCAAGGAAAGTGCACACCGTGACAAGGGCGTCGCTGCAGCCAACACTAGCGCCGCCATCGCGATGGTTGAGCGCGTCATCATTGACCTTGCAAATAGTATTACGGTGGAAATACATGAGTGCGTTAACGCATTACGGGCTGCTTTTCCACACAAGGTATTCCAGTCGTTTTTCTTAAGTGCTACTTCTAATGAGGATGGGAACAGTGGTGGAACGGAGAGTCAACAATGGACAGCTCAGGAGGCAAGTGTTGCGTTGTCCTACATGTGTCTAAACTCAACCTCGAATAAGTTACTCGCTTTATTCCACCCATACGCCGAGTCCCACCGTCCAGAGCCACGTGAAGTATCATTGATGTGGCATGCCGTGCAAATGTACTTGGCGGAAGTAGCCTTCATCCTTCAACACATACAAAACCGTTCCTCTGTTCTGCTGCCCCAGGCTGTGCTTCTTCTGCTCAGCACCTTCTGTCAGTTTCACATGGCGGAGCCCCGCAGGGATTCGTCTGCGAGTACCGCCTCAGAGAGTGTGAGTAGTTTGAGTTTGGAGAAAACCGACACAGAACGCTTCATGTTGGATTCAACACATGCCTCGTCGACAGTTTCGGATGCCGCGGACGCTGCAGCAAAGTTGGCCAATAGCGAGCAGCGGCAACACCGGGATCCTCCCCCTCACGAAGGCCCAGATGTTGGAAGTACCGACAGCGACGGTTCGGGTGATGAGCGCCCAACGATGCCTCGCGTCGTAAGGCAGTTTGTAGAGCGCAACAAGTTAACTATCAATGCGCTCATCCAATATGACCCAAAGGTTCTTGAAGGAGGCTTCAAGTTTCTTAGGTCGGAGCCTGGGTTTGTTGACTTCAATATACGTTTGAATGACTTTCATCGCCAGATCAGCTACGCTTCACAGGGCCCTCGAATTAGTCTGAGCATCAACCGTGGCCAGTGCCTCCGTGATAGTTTCGCGCAACTTTCCAAATTGAATAATTTCCATGGATCAATCAGTGTTCGCTTCAGTGGAGAGGAGGGGGCTGACGCGGGTGGTCTCACGCGGGAGTGGTTCCAATTGATCGCGGAGGAGATGGTAAATGATAACTACGCCCTCTTTATTCATTCACGCGAGGGGATGACTTACCAGCCGAATCCCCTCTCCGGTGTGAATCCTCTTCACCTGCAGTACTTCCGCTTCGCTGGAATTGTCGTTGGTATGGCTGTGGCGCACCGCGTGGCCATTGATGTCCATTTTACACGGGCTGTATACCGCCACATGATTGGCATACAACCCACATTCGGTGACCTCAAGAGCGTGGATCCCGAGCTGTACGAAAATCTCAAGTGGCTGTTGGTGAATGATGTCAGTGATCTTGGTCTCTTCTTCACCGTGAGTTGCGAAAAGTTCGGTGTGACTGAGGAGGTTGAACTTATTCCCAACGGCTCGCAGGTGGCGGTGACAAATGCAAACAAATCACAGTATGTTCGCCTACGTTGCGAGTTCTGCATGACACGACAGATTGAAGAGCAGTTGCAGGAGTTTCTCAAAGGATTCTATGCTGTCATTCCCCGGAAGGAGATTCGAAACTTTTCAGCGCAGGAACTGGAGCTTGTGATTTGCGGCATGCCAGATATCGATGTTGAGGACCTTCGTCTCAACACCACATATGATGGCTACACCTCCACATCGCTGCAGATCCGCTGGTTCTGGGAAGTGGTAGCGGCGATGAGCAAAGAAGACCGGGCAAATCTCCTGCAGTTTGCGACGGGCGCCTCGAGGGTGCCACACGGCGGCTTCAGCAATTTGGAGTCATCGAATGGTTCGCCTCAGCGCTTTACCGTCTCCCGGTGGGCGGACAGTGCGGAACTGCTTCCACAGGCCCACACGTGTTTCAACAAAATTGCGCTACCGGAGTACAGCAGTTGTGAGGAACTACGCAAAAAGTTAATGGTTGCCATCACACTTGGGAGTCGGGGCTTCACCATGACGTAGCGTGAGAAAGGGAAAGAAAAAGGAAAAAGAAATTCGTTGATTGTGTAAGAATTGAAGGAAGAAAAGAAAGAAAGAGCCAAAGTGAGATTAAGCAAAGTGAAGGGAACGACACCGGAAACTCCCTTCACTCCTTTTTTTAAAAAATTGTCTCAAAAGTCAGCGGCTGCAAGAAGACATACGGAATAATAAACAACACAAGTAAGGGATATATATGATGTGGGTGTGTTGGACTGTGGAAAATAAAGCGTGATTAATTTGACAATGAAAAACGTGAGGGAGGAGAGTTTTTTTTGTTTTTTTTGTTGTTGTTGAGGGATGGGTGAGCGGAGGAAAGTGTGGCGAGCACACAAAGTAGATGCGTAATATTGGTGTATGTCTGTTTTAAATACGCGTTGACAAGTTCAAGAGAAAATGCAATTTTTCTTTTTAAAGTAATCTTAGTGTAAGTAAAGAAATGAGAGTGAGTGTGTCCTTTGTCTTAGGAATATTTTAATTTTTAAAAGAATTAAAGAGAGAGAGAGAGATAGAGAAAGAAAGGGCTGCGGCGTATTACAGCCATGTGTGTGTGTGTGTGTGTGTGTTATAAAGGAGATGCAAATGAAAGGACCGAGTGGATGTAGTGGTATGGCCGGACGTGTGTGTAAGGAAGAAAAGCAAAAAGCAAAAAAAAAAGATGCTCTTCCTTTTTTGCTTTGTTTAGTTTTTCAGGAAAAAAATTATGTAAAAAGTATGTCTTTTAACATACACATTTCTCTTGTGCTTCTTTGCATCTTTCATTCTACTGCTCTCCCTCAAAAAGAAAGAATAATCCACATCTATATATATATATATATATATATATATATTTGTATATCGGCCTTTTATCTTTCATTTATTTGCGGATTGACTGGCCTTAACCCCCCGACCTCGATACCCAATTCTTTCCCTCCTAAATAAATTTGCATTCGAATGCACAAGTAATTACACCTTGAAACGTCTGTCGGTGTTGCTGCTGTTGGTACACGCAAAAATTATAGTGGAAAATACGCTTGTTTGTGTATTGGACAGTTTCTGTTTCACTTTTTTTTTTGTTGACTATCAAATGCTACTCTTTTTTCTTTCTTTTTTCTTTTTTTTCCTCATTCATGCAAGCCACTGCTTCTGCCTCCTCTGTTTCGCCACACGTCCAGCTATTATCAGTATCTCATATGTGGCAGGAAAAGAGAGGAGAGGGAAGATTGGATAAGTTAGTTTTTCTAAAAATTCCCTTGGTTGTAGGTTAAGATAAATGTTGCAGCCGGTTTATTTGTTGGGGAGATGCGTATACGTATGTGTATATGTTTGGCTGCTTGTGCGTTGGAGTGGCTCCCGTGCAGCTCTTCCATTATCTATTCATTAACACATAGCGGTCATACGGTAGCGATGTGAGTTTTGGAGGAAATTAAACACTTCGGTAGAGGGGGAGTTAGTTTCTGTCATATGTGGATTTGTGTATTTTTTTTTTTTGTTGAGACCTGAAGTTGAGGTTCGTACCTTGCAATTTTACTCATTGGCGCCAACCTCTTTTTTTTTTTTTTTTACCCTCACCGTTGCTACTGATAGTGGTGGTCTTCTTTACTATTGGCAACGTTGCCATTCACAAACCACGGTTCTACCTTTGTACAGTAGGAAAAGGAAAAAAAAAAAAACAAGAGAATATACGCGCGCAAGAGACGATGTCGGCTGTGGAGGAGCTCCGAGCTCAAATCGATGCGCTCGCGTCGCAGATCTCTGCGGTTAAAAAAGAACAGGGCGCCTCTAGTGAGGCGTGCAAATCCCTTGTGGCTAAAATGACTGAACTTCGAAAGCAACTTCCTCAAGAAAAGAAGGAAAAGAAAGCGGAGAAGGCCCCGGAGATCAGTTACTACGATACACGTCTCGCAATGGTGAAAGAAATGGGCCCTCTCGGTGCCGCCTACCCTCATAAGTTCCACCGAGACTACACCTTACCCGCCTTCCGAGAGTGTTTCAAGCCAATGTTGCAGGAAAAGGGTCAACGCCTCGATAAGGTCGTGACGATTGCCGGAC
The DNA here is from genome assembly GCF_000210295.1 of Trypanosoma brucei gambiense DAL972. NCBI lineage: Eukaryota > Euglenozoa > Kinetoplastea > Trypanosomatida > Trypanosomatidae > Trypanosoma > Trypanosoma brucei. The sequence continues at coordinate 391,282 of NC_026741.1, forward strand.
GTATCGTCGTGAAGAGAAGCTCGAGCTCCAAACTGCATTTTTTGGCTCTTCAGGGTGATGGGGAGGTACTGCAGGTTATATCCATGGCGAGTGACTACGTTAATGATGGTTTTGCGGACATTCACAGCAAGATCAAGCGTGGCGATATCATTGGTGTGCGAGGTGTGCCATCGCTTTCAAACACGGGGGAGTTCTCCATGAGTGCCTACGAAATCACGCTGCTCTCCACATGTTTTCACATGTTGCCAGATGAGCATTACGGGCTGAGCTCAGTCGAACAGCGCTTCCGTCAGCGATACCTCGACCTGATTGTGAATCGAGAAAACGCGAAGACCTTTATCCTCCGCTCCAAGATCATAAGCTACATCCGCAGTTTCTTTGACCAGAAGGACTTCCTAGAGGTGGAAACGCCCATGTTGAACCAGATCGCCGGTGGTGCTGCTGCCCGGCCTTTTATCACACACCACAATGAGCTCAACCAGACAATGTACCTGCGAATTGCACCGGAGTTGTACCTAAAAAAACTTGTTGTTGGTGGCTTGGATCGTGTATATGAGATCGGGAAACAGTTCCGCAACGAAGGTATCGATCTCACGCATAATCCGGAGTTCACGAGTGTGGAGAGTTATTGGGCGTACGCAGACTACAATGATTGGATGGAGACCACTGAGGAGTTACTTTACGGTATGGTCATGCATCTTTACGGATCTCCTATTGTGAAGTACTCCCCGAGGGATTCAGAGGGCCGTCAGTTACCTGAGGTAACTTTTAACTTCAACAGGCCCTTCAAACGCCTGCACATTGTTCCGAAGTTGGAGGAGATACTAGGACTTAAATTCCCTGCTGATTTCTATTCCTCTGAGGCAAACAGTTTCTTTCTGGACATTTGCAAGAAGAACCAGGTTGAGTGCAATCCCCCCTTCACAACGACACGCCTACTAGATGCGCTTGTCTCCCACTATCTTGAGCCACAGTGCCACGACCCGACATTTCTGTGCGACCACCCGCGTATAATGTCTCCGTTGGCAAAGTGGCACCGTAACGACCTTCGGCTCAGCGAGCGCTTCGAGCTGTTTATTAACAAAAAAGAGATCTGCAATTCATATACGGAGTTAAACAGTCCCCTCGTGCAGCGAGAGGAGTTTGAAAGGCAACTGCGTGACCGCGAGAAGGGTGATGACGAGGCAATGGATATTGATGAGGGTTATGTACAAGCATTGGAATACGCGTTGCCTCCCACTGGTGGTTGGGGTTTGGGTATTGATCGACTCGTCATGTATCTCACAAGCCAAAACAACATCAAGGAAGTCCTTCTATTTCCAGCTATGAAACCTGAAGGGACATCCTCTGCCACATTCCCACCAGGAACAATGTTGAATGGACAAGGGGTGCCACTTCTTTGAAGGGTCTCAGGCACTACACGCGAGACAAATAGGCAGCTGAGCAACATGCAAAGGAAAAAAAAAGGTAAGAGAGAACGGAGGATCACAAATGAAAAAGCATTAATCCCTACGAAAAACAACACAGCATGATTTAAAAAAAAACAGAATTCGGATGGCGTAATAAATTACACATTTCAGGAGCAGTGTTAACATAATGTCAATTCTATTCGGTTACTGATGCAGTAAATTATACCACCCTCTTTCTGTAGCGAATACGTGCTATCTCTCTGTTCAATTAACCTTCTTTTTTCCTTGCTCTTCCCTCTGCAACAGTGAAGCTCACAGATGTTTATGTTCCTTTGAACCCTTGTGAGACTGTTGGGTCCCTTGATGATTGTGGCAACTCTCCACGGAACTTATCTGACAAAATTTGCCTACGAACCTATTACCAAGGCTGAGGTCTCTACAGTACCCTTGCTTTAAGCTCTGTGTGTGATGTATATACGACTATGAACAACTCGTCAGAGTGCTATCTTTGATGATCACATACATTTTGCTTCCTCACTGACAACATACCTGCATTTGCAATCACTCCTGTAAACATACATTTTTTGGCTCCTCTTTCTATTTCTTGAAACTCTATGCTCGATTGCTCGGCGACTCCACGGTGATGTTCAATACAATAACTGATGTAATGAGACCTAGTGGAATACTGCGGACACTTCTTGTTCTGAGCGAGTTTCGTCAATGAGGCACAACATTATCTTTTACTACACATGATGAGCAGCAAAGAAAGGGAATCTCTTGTCGAGCTCAGGGAATGAATCCCAGTGGCGGTGACATGACAAACTTTGATATTACTATAATCCATTCTATTCGGTTACTGATGCAGTAAATTATACCACCCTCTTTCTGCAGCGAATACGTGCTATCCCTCTGTTCAATTAACCTTCTTTTTTCCTTGCTCTTCCCTCTGCAACAGTGAGGCTCACAGATGTTTATGTTCCTTTGAACCCTTGTGAGACTGTTGGGTCCCTTGATGATTGTGGCAACTCTCCACGGAACTTATCTGACAAAATTTGCCTACGAACCTATTACCAAGGCTGAGGTCTCTACAGTACCCTTGCTTTAAGCTCTGTGTGTGATGTATATACGACTATGAACAACTCGTCAGAGTGCTATCTTTGATGATCACATACATTTTGCTTCCTCACTGACAACATACCTGCATTTGCAATCACTCCTGTAAACATACATTTTTTGGCTCCTCTTTCTATTTCTTGAAACTCTATGCTCGATTGCTCGGCGACTCCACGGTGATGTTCAATACAGTAACTGATGTAACGTTATTGTTCTCTCTCTTCCCCTTGTTCCTCCCATGTATGAAAAGGAAGCGGTTGATGGTGCTACCGGCGTGTGTAATCCCGATGCATGGCGCATTGAAACTCGCCATACTGCTGATGTTGGTATGGTGCTGTTCCTTGTGTCTCGCGAAGTCAGGTGGCCGCTGCATGTTCGATGAAATTGCGGCGAAAGCTGGACGTCCACGGGTTTTGGCGCTGCGAAGGACTAAAGCAGGCATGGAGAATGTAAAGTATGACAGGACAGGTTCCGTTGACCCTGAGTGGCAGCACATCCGTATTGTTGTTTTCGCAGAAGACATGAAGGACCGGTCGCGATATTGCACGTCTGCAGGGCAGGAACGACCAACGTTTTTCGGAGAAACAGCGACATGTTCACAAGAAGACATTTTGACAGCCGCTAAGAGAGATATTGCTGTCACTAAGCTTCTTCCTTCAGCTGTCCAGATGCATATGGATAGGTTACTCGTCGACCCTATAACTGAACCCCTTGTCTTTCCTTCATTTGATGGTTCGGTGTGCTCTGAGTTCAAAGTACCGTCAAGTCATTTCTCAGAGGGCGTACCTGACGCTGATATGGTAATGTATGCTGCAGCGGGTCCAACGCCGGAGGGTGTGGCTGCCTGGGCTACGGGTTGCATAACTCTTGACGATGGGCGTGCTGTGGCTGGCGTAACTAACCTTGGCCCCGGTTCCATTAGCCTGTCGGAGACCAGCATTCGCACAGCTGCTCATGAGATTGCCCACGCCCTTGGGTTCGATTTCGAAGCGATGAACGATGCCGGTATGGTGCAAAGAATCCCCGGTGTTCGTGGAAAGGTTGATGTGACACTCATTTCGTCACCCAGGACACTGCAGAAGGCCCGCGAACACTACAATTGTCCCGATGCCCCTGGAATGGAACTGGAGGACGAAGGTGGTAGTGGCACCGCATTATCACACTGGGAGCGGCGCAATGCGAAGGATGAGATCATGTCTGGTATTTCTTCACCTGGTCGATACACAGCGCTAACGATGGCGGCGTTTGAGGATCTGGGATATTACCGTGGTGCCTGGGGGAGCGAAGAACCTATGGGTTGGGGAAACAACTCTGGTTGTGAGCTACTCAACGAGAGCTGTTTGGTGAACGGTGTGACAGCGCACCCGGATATGTTCTGCAACGAAACCGTGAGCAAGCTGGTTTGTAACTCGGAGCGAGATGGTCTTGGAAGGTGTAATGTAATTAAGCATGAAAATCCACTTCCACCGCAATACCATTACTTTTCCGATCCTTCACGTGGTGCCCCCTCCCATCTCTTGATGGACTACTGCCCGTCCATTGACGCGTTCTCCAACACGCCTTGTGCCGACGGCGAAACGAAATTCATGCGTGGAAGTTTGATAGGACCATCGTCAATGTGTCTGAAGGCCGAGGGACTCCGTGACAGTCAGGGCGTCATTGGCGATGTTTGTGCGGATGTGCGGTGTGATGGTGGTGAAGTAAGCATTCGTTATCTTGGGGATGATGCATGGCATCCGTGCCCAGAAGGCAGTCACATCAAACCGACTACAACATTCACGGATGGCGTCATTGTTTGCCCGACTTACAGTGAGGTTTGTATCAAAGCAACAGTGGTTGTACGCCCTTCTTCAGCCAGCTACCGTTCTTCAGTGCCACAATCGCTGCTTCTCACCCTATTCGCTATAGTTTATGCTGCCTGTTAAATGGCGTGACTATAGGTGTGGGGTTAAGCATCCGTTACTGTCCTTGGATGTTGCGTCAGAAATGGTTACTACATGCGATACGCAAGTTTTCCTTTTATACGAGTATTTTCCATTACCACTTTGCAAGGTTGTTGTATTCCTTTCTTTTGTCTTTGTACACGTTTTTTTTTAAATACTTTGTTTATTATACGCACAGAACCCTATGACTCCAGAGGTTGTATGGGGAGAATGTGTGTGCGAGCGTTATCGTCTGTTATTTCTTAGTCCAGTTGTCTGCGTTCTCACGGCAGAATCGTGGCAGCAGCGGGCACCTAAACGATTTTAGGCCGCCACGTCGCGGTTTTCTGTATTGTTTTGTTGATTTCCTATTTAGAAACTCCCTGTAGATAATGTTTACCTTTTTTTTCCATTGTCCTCTTATCTACCTATATGTTAACAAAACACTTCCGTTGTTGCATTTCACCACGGGTTTCGGGCGCTTATTCTCTCTTCCCCTTGTTCCTCCCATATGTCAAAAGGAAGCGGGCGATGATGTAGCAGAGGTGATTATTTCCAAAGGAAAAGGTGCGGTGCATTTAATTTTTGTTTGGGTGGGAGGTTGGGGCGCTGCTGTGCTTATCCGTTTCTACGGTCCCGTGTTGTTGGAGGTGCCTTGTGTATCATACATTTATATCTGCAGCTTCTTCGGTTGATTGAGGGTTGGGCTATGAAGAAGTGGGCGATTTAGCTATTTGGTATGTGTAGGCAAACGTCGATGCCGAGTGCTACTGCGGGCTAACGTGAATATAAGAGAAAATCGTATCAGCATGCGCTCCACTACAATTGCTGTAACTCATTTTTTGCATCAGCAGCGCACGTGCTTGTGTACCCTTAACTCAACCGGCAACAACTAGTCTTCTTAAACTTGTGCTGGACGCTGGCATGCTCTTAGCCATCCCGTAAATTTGTGGTGTTGTTGTTTTGCTTTATTGTTTAGCCGTTTTTACACGAAATTCCTGTTCGGTGCGTCAGTCGCCATGGTTGTTTTCCTACACATCATGTGTTCGTCGTTGTAGCTTTCTCTTCCATTTTGTGTTTTTGTGTTTTTTTCGACATGCTTTCTGCATGCGCACAGAGAAGTGCACGAGCGGGGAAAGTGAAGCACAACGGTAGACTATTTGCTGAGTGTTGAGATTCCTCATTTGGTGGAAGCGTAGAAATACACGCGGTTATACACAATACATTCGAGTGTATATATTTGCACCCCGTTTGTTCGTTTACCGGCGCCGGAGATGAACTGCGCGGCGGACCACGTCGTTGAACGACTGCCTACGGCGCGGCAACAACCCGCCGGTGAGCCCCACCGATTTGGCCTGTTGGCCGTCGCCGCCTTCAGTTGCATATGCGTTTCGCTTACATATGGCTTCAACCTCATATCTGGTGCAATGCAGGAGCTATATGGCCTCACCCAACGGGACTTGTCGACAATCAGTACTGTTGGCATTGCGGTTGGGTATTTTGGTTTGCCGTACAGTTTTATTTACGATCATTTCGGCCCGAAGCCCATCTACTTCCTGGGGTTGCTCTGCTACCTGCTGGGCACTGTGATGTTCGCGTTAACGTTTCAGGGAGTTATTGAGGGTACTGTTTTACGACTTAGCATATACAACGCATCCGTGACTCTTGGTTGCTCAATGTTCGACATGGGTGCTTTGGTGACACTGTTGAGCGTTTTCCCGTCAAATCGTGGTGCCGTGGTGGCCATGCTGAAGACCTTAAATGGCCTCGGCGCAGCAATTGTAGGGAGCGTTCGGCTGGCTTTCTTCAGTGAGAACACTTCTGCTTATTTTTACTTTCTGATGACCCTTGTAATTGTTATTGGGACGCTTGCCACCGCATATGTACGCCTCCCATCGTATCACCTTACAGGTTACGAGGAGAATCATTTGAGTGAGGAGGAAAAGGTAAAACGGCTCATGAGGAAGGCCGTATACTTGCGGCAGAAGGCACCCACGTGGCGTTTCGTGCACGGTTTCGTCATCTTAATAGCACTCATTGTATTCCTCCCCACCCAGGGAGCGCTATTAGCTTACCTGAAGCTTGGCTCCGATTACAAGGTGGGATTCGCCGTCGTCACCATTATTCTGACGTTGTTGCTTCCCCTAATGGCGATCCCGACAACCAAATTCGATGGCAACAACCAGCGTATTGGCATCGATGATAAATCCCCCACTGAAGGTGCTGTTGGAAGTAACGATGGCGATTCGAGTGATAGCAACGTAGTAGAAACAAACGTAGACTACATTGCGCCGCAGTTCCAGGAGTCATTTCTTGCTGGTTTGCGCACTCTGCGGCTCTGGTGCCTGATGTTTACAATATTTTTCTGTGCCGGTTCACTATTTGTTGTCATGTTCAATGCTCGTTACATCTACACAGCTATGGTAGGTGAGGCCCCTGATGAGGCACTTAACACACTTCTTACTGTGCTTGGCGGTGCAGGCAGCGCCACGGGGAGGTTGGGGATGAGTTTTTTCGAAGTTTGGTCGCAGAAGCGTAAACCGGAACAGCGCGTTCCCATCACTGTTGTGCTTTTCATCCCGACAACATTCGTCATCATTATGTTGACGATGTTCCTCACGGTCCCGAGGAGTGTTCTTCCTCTCTCGTATTTTATTGGCGCCCTTGCTAACGGATGCAACTCAGCTACAATCATTCTTGTGTCGCGGACAATATTTGCCAAGGACCCCGCCAAGCATTACTACTTCTGTTACATAGGTTCATTGTTGTCTGCCATCTTCCTCAACCGCTTGTTGTATGGCGAGTGGTACACACATGAGGCTGAAAAGCGTGGTGAAGTTGTATGCACGGATAAGGTGTGTGTGATGATGCCGATGATGCTGTTACTTGTTCTTTCTCTCTTGGCATTTGTAAGCAGTTCATATGTTCATGTGCAGTACCGCCGGCTCTGCACCAAAGCTTTGGAAGAGCGGCGCCGCATTCGTGAGGAAGAAGCTGCAGCGCGGAGGCAGCTCTCCGGTGCCACTGCAACGGCGGAACTTCCCAACTAAAGGAGTCGCAGTTTACTTACTTAATTTTCTTTTGGTTTGTTTCGATGGTAATTTTCTTGCGTCTCCTGCGGCTTCGTGGTGAATTGTTATGAAGTGTGCGTAGATAGATAAATTTATTTTTAAAATTTCAAGTGTATTCCCCTCTGTGATACCATCATAATTGTTATTTTTTGGCGTTCATTTACTTGCTTTTATTTTTTCCAGAGTGTGAAATCACAGAAACAAAAATAAGGTAATCAAGTAAGATCTAAATGCGTTTTAAAGAGCTCTAATTTCTTGGCTTATTCACTTATTCGTTGATATTTTATTGAATAATCCTACAAATTTTTGGAAGATGAATCAATTGCTTAATTATATATGTGTTTATTTTGCGTTTTTTTTTAAATGATATCTTTTATCGTTCCACTTATTTTTGGGGTGAGTGACTTCAGTGACTGACGTTATAAATGAAGAAAAATAAGAGTAGAATTAATGATGTCGCGACGTCCTTCTCTTCTCTTTCATCCCACCCTTTTCGTTTTATTAAAAAAAATGAGATGGTAAAATGTCGCACTAGAGCACATGTCAGGATTGAAAGGAAAAGAAAAACTGTTAACTGCAACGTCGATATTAAAATTAAAGGAAAGGAAAAAGTACATACTAAATCAATAATTAAGATTGTTAGTGTTAAATGTTATTATGATAAAAGCGAGGCGGATCGTTATTTCAGCGGTGTTGGGCAACGTTAGGAATGACCGAAAAAGAGCAATAAAAAAAGGAAGTAGCAGTGACTTGTCTGTTAGTGTATTTGCGTTCACTTCTGCACACCTCTGCACTTCATCGTTTTCTCTATTTCATTTCTTTATTAATTTTTTTTTTCTTTAGATGAGGAAACCCCTTCGTTTTTTTCCTCTCACTCTCCATTTGGGAGGGGGATCGGGCGGTTGAAGCGTTATCACAGTTTTGAAACGCACTAAATGCAGTGGTGACATCGCGGTTCTACTTGTTTTACCTATTAGTGTATTTGTTTCTTCGCACACTCCTTAATCTCAATCACTTCAGATTACATATGCGACTTGTACCTTTTTCTTTTTTCATTGTAGAGGATCGTTTCTTCTTTTCTTTGATTGATTGATTGGTTTGCGTTTGTTTGCTTTAATTATGTTTGAACATTTTTCAAATCCAAGATTAAAACGGGAAAAGGTGGACCACATGGCGCCGTAACTCAACCGCATTACGTCGAGCAACTGAAGAAAATTGTAGCGCGTGATGAATAAATACAAACGACCAATAATCGGAAGCGTCAGTAACACCTCACGCATGACGCCACTTTGAATGCAATACTAATTATCTGACTCATATCCCCGTTTCCTCATTTTCCTCCTTTTTGTTTCTATTCCGTTACACCTCCGCTTCGCTCGTGGCATTCTTCCAGTGAGTGCGCTTACGATGGATGGTGGAGGAAGAATATGAATGTGCAACACTTGCATTCATTGGCTTCGGATTCAACAACAATGGCTTTACCTCGATGATGTGTATGAGAACAAGCATATGTCCGAGCTGACCACAATTGTGGCACATTGAGAGCATTACTCGAGTCCTTGAAAGCTGAGTGGTATCGTACCTTTCTTTCTTTTCTTTAACTTATGATGCAAAGCAAATAAACAGCGGGGGAAACCTCGTCTCAAAATGTGATTTTGCGTGAACGAGCGTTTTCAAGCGTCATCCACTGACTCATATCCCCGTTTCCTCATTTTCCTCCTTTTTGTTTCTATTCCGTTACACCTCCGCTTCGCTCGTGGCATTCTTCCAGTGAGTGCGCTTACGATGAACGGTGGAGGAAGAATATAAATGTGCAACACTTGCATTCATTGGCTTCGGATGCAACAACAATGGCTTTACCTCGATGATGTGTATGAGAACAAGCATATGTCCGAGCTGACCACAATTGTGGCACATTGAGAGCATTACTCGAGTCCTTGAAAGCTGAGTGGTATCGTACCTTTCTTTCTTTTCTTTAACTTATGATGCAAAGCAAATAAACAGCGGGGGAAACCTCGTCTCAAAATGTGATTTTGCGTGAACGAGCGTTTTCAAGCGTCATCCACTGACTCATATCCCCGTTTCCTCATTTTCCTCCTTTTTGTTTCTATTCCGTTACACCTCCGCTTCGCTCGTGGCATTCTTCCAGTGAGTGCGCTTACGATGAACGGTGGAGGAAGAATATGAATGTGCAACACTTGCATTCATTGGCTTCGGATTCAACAACAATGGCTTTACCTCGATGATGTGTATGAGAACAAGCATATGTCCGAGCTGACCACAATTGTGGCACATTGAGAGCATTACTCGAGTCCTTGAAAGCTGAGTGGTATCGTACCTTTCTTTCTTTGCTTTAACTTATGATGCAAAGCAAATAAACAGCGGGGGAAACCTCGTCTCAAAATGTGATTTTGCGTGAACGAGCGTTTTCAAGCGTCATCCACTGACTCATATCCCCGTTTCCTCATTTTCCTCCTTTTTGTTTCTATTCCGTTACACCTCCGCTTCGCTCGTGGCATTCTTCCAGTGAGTGCGCTTACGATGAACGGTGGAGGAAGAATATGAATGTGCAACACTTGCATTCATTGGCTTCGGATTCAACAACAATGGCTTTACCTCGATGATGTGTATGAGAACAAGCATATGTCCGAGCTGACCACAATTGTGGCACATTGAGAGCATTACTCGAGTCCTTGAAAGCTGAGTGGTATCGTACCTTTCTTTCTTTGCTTTAACTTATGATGCAAAGCAAATAAACAGCGGGGGAAACCTCGTCTCAAAATGTGATTTTGCGTGAACGAGCGTTTTCAAGCGTCATCCACTGACTCATATCCCCGTTTCCTCATTTTCCTCCTTTTTGCTTCTATTCCGTTACACCTCCGCTTCGCTCGTGGCATTCTTCCAGTGAGTGCGCTTACGATGAACGGTGGAGGAAGAATATGAATGTGCAACACTTGCATTCATTGGCTTCGGATTCAACAACAATGGCTTTACCTCGATGATGTGTATGAGAACAAGCATATGTCCGAGCTGACCACAATTGTGGCACATTGAGAGCATTACTCGAGTCCTTGAAAGCTGAGTGGTATCGTACCTTTCTTTCTTTGCTTTAACTTATGATGCAAAGCAAATAAACAGCGGGGGAAACCTCGTCTCAAAATGTGATTTTGCGTGAACGAGCGTTTTCAAGCGTCATCCACTGACTCATATCCCCGTTTCCTCATTTTCCTCCTTTTTGTTTCTATTCCGTTACACCTCCGCTTCGCTCGTGGCATTCTTCCAGTGAGTGCGCTTACGATGAACGGTGGAGGAAGAATATAAATGTGCACCCTGGCGATGCCGGTTACCTCAACGAGTGACAGGGTCCAGTACCCCGTATCATCGGGGAAAGCAAGAGCCAGCAGCGTTCCTTTCATGGGGAACACTGCTGTGCTTCGGCTACAGCGTCATACAGCACAGGGATCAGCAGCGTCTTGCTGGGACACCGTTTTTCATTTGTCGGTCCCTGGGCACGTGCCAGCGTGCCATCAGCAGTATCATCCGCACTAAGATGCTGCTGTCCGGTGATGTGGAACTCCAAAAAAGGATTGCTAATTGACATCTTTGGGAGAGTCCGGGGTGGGAGGCTTCTCGCCCCATCTGCTGTATTCCGTTCATATGCGGAGTCACAACAAAACGTTATAGCGGGTGTGTTAGGATGAATAAAAAAAAGGGAGACTCTGCCACAGTTGCCAGACCGATAGCATCTCAGGGCTCTACGGTGATGGCTGATGGCCGCGCCAGTGGGGGGAAACTCTCACGAAGGCACGAAGAAAATTAAATTAAATTAATTATTCTTACCAGAATACCCTCTATTTTTCATGTTGTTTCCCTTTTTTCATTGCAGTCGCTAGCCGGCTGAAATGGTTTCATGCTTCCATTATAAAGCGGGCCATGGTGGCCCCCTCTTTCCCGTCAGAGGGGATCGTTTGTTACGGTATGCCGAGTATAACGTGCGAGCCCGCCTCGGTGTGTTTTGGGGGTTTGACCGTCTTTCCGATTGTTCTGCCTCCTCATTCCGTTCCTTTCACCTCACAGCCGTAATGATGTCTTTCCCTCACTCCAAGGCGGTGTTGTGGCGTCAGGTTGTTCCGCGTGCCTTTTTTTCCGCCTACACTATCGTTTTACCTGGTCCAACCAAGTAAAATCGTGAATTGGAACGCCGGCTTTAGCCCCTTCTTCGGTTGGTTCCACTATGTGTTTATATCCGTCGCGAAGTCCCGCTCTTTTAATATCGCAGGACCTGTGGCTTACAGCGGGGGAAAGGGACGATGGATCAGTGTACGGTGATGCGCTCCTCCCTCTTTTCGGCCGTTTTCTCGCAATATCCATGACGGCTGCGCGCCAACCTTCTATCACTAGAATTTCTGCTCCGTGGATAAGTGTCAGTTTCCGCACCCCTTGCCAGTGGTTTTTCCTTTTTTGCTCCCTCTCTCCGGGATGCCGGCGACACAGTCCCTGACGAGCTGTTGAGCGCTGCTGCTCCGCCAGCCCGTTTCCGACCTGTTTCCCGAAACCATGTCACAGTCTTCGGTGACTTTTTACACTTTTTACTCTCTATCCCTGTTTGCCTTCAGCTCTTCGGGGCGCCGTTCAATCAAAGAGGTCCTCCCCACCAATATTGCCGCGGCAGTTGCACCGTCATCTGAAAAGACAAACCAGCCGGTTCTCGAAAGAAGGCATGTCAAATTACTGATTTTTTTTCTTCACAGGCCCACTGACAACTTATTCACTTCCCCTTCCCCCGCCCCTTCCGCCAAGAGTAAAGTTCATCGACGCGTGGATGCGCTACCCGTTGTTTTTTTCTCTTTGTCATTTTGCTTTTGCGGACAGTGGCCCACTGAGTTTGAGTGGAGCTGCGGAGGCGCTCTGTAATGTGTCGGGGAAGTTGAAATCGGTGTATGCCTTCGTCCAAGCGAAAACTAGGTATGCAGCCGGGAAAGTGAGGGAGTTTGAGGATATGGTGGAGTTGGTGAGGTCGAAGATTGCGAGGGGTAGGAAAAACGGGGAAAGACGATAATAACCGCACCTCGTGCACGAGCATTGAAAAGTTTTCGGATTGTGGACGGAGCGTGGGATAGGTGGGCCGGAGGGCGAGGGAACGGAGAGTGCTGAGGTGTGTATTGGATACGCAGCCGTGAAGGATGCTGGGCAAAGGGTGGTTTTGAGGCTGCATGAGGCTCGACGAAATGGTGGCTGCGCTCGGGAATCCGTAAAAAAATACTGAAAATTATTTATGGTTGATGTACTCGGGAACACCGCGGGAAGAACTTACCACCAAGCTGCTCCGCCGGAACAGAGCGAAACGAAAGGGCAGTATAGTGGGAATCCATCAAAACCATGGGGGACGTAGCTGCTTCTCCTTCGGACAACTCATACGCAATGAGTTTGGAGGGTGCACATCAGCTAGCTTGTGCATGGGGGAGTGAACTGCAAATGCAGCGCCGGTTTTGGAGGAATTCGGGCTTTCTGCTTGATGCTGTTGGAACGAATTGCGGCGGGAGCAAAATTGGAGAAAATGATCCCATCTGCAAAGCATCATTTTTTGTGGAAATGCTGACCTGCTCGGAATTGTGTAATTGGAAAAAGGCGGCCCCCAAAGAGATGGCAACCCATTCGGCACATAATACGAAAAAGGCACGTGTATATGCATATATATGATGGTGATGGTAAGGAAAGAAGCAATGAAGGAACCCACACGGTACGAAGAAGCAAAAAAAAAATCCACAACAACCATTCAAAACTCTAATTAATACAAAAAAAGAGAGGGATGTGTAGTGAAAACTTCTCACAAAATCCCATATTTCGCTTCGTTAAAGAAAAGCTGTATGTGGGGAAAGACGTTAGTGATAGAGAAAACCCCGTTGCTGGTACCGTGGGTGATATGGGTGAGTGGAAAAGGGGAGAGGAGCACGAAAAGAGCGTGGAAGACTGGGTGGCTTGGGTGCCACACTCACTCCCACCTCCTACGAAACCCCACGGAATGATGACCAAACGATGGGTGCAGAAGCCAAAGGTCAGGAGAATCTCACAAAATGAAATACTGTGACGCTGTCGTGTGCATCGTGGATGTCTCGTCCCTGAATTCGCCTAAGCCATCCTTTTGGATTTTGCCATACTTGTCTGGTTTTCAGTTGCACAGCAGAGGGGCCACTTCAACAGCTCAGCCCACTAACAGGGAAATGCTGGGGACTGGCATGCGATTTCCTGGGAAAGAGGGAGGGTTTTGAATACGTGGCGGGGTGCATCAACACAACTTGTTGGGAATAACACTGATTGCCCGAGCGGCAGCGAGCACCACGACCGAGGACCCATGTGGGTATACAATGGGGAACCTGCGCCATCGCTGATGTCAAAAGCACGGCGTCGTAACCACGGATATACAGAAGTTGTGGGCTGTACGCTTTGATGCGTTTATACGCATAACAGCGAAGAAGCGTACAAGAGCGTAAGTTTACCAGTGACAGTCAGCAACACGTGCATCACTACCATCGCTACTTTGCGTTTCGTCTCACCACCTCACCGTCTTAGGGCTTTCTTCAAGCAGCAGCTACCAAAATTACTTCCCACTTTACTGGCTCCTAACCTGCAAAGATCCATTGGCAGTGTATCCACGCACCTCACTTTTATTTCATCGGTTGTAACCTTTCCATTAGCACCAGTTTTCACTCCGAACCTCCTTCAGTGTCTGCCGCGACGGCTTGCATACAGAAGTAAGAGCATTAAGATCCTTTCCTTTTACTTCTGACAACCCTGAGTTGCCTCTGGTCGATAGGCCCACACATATTGGGAAAAGCCCTACCAAATTTGGAAAAAAAGATCTAAAGAGTATGATCCTTTAGTAGAGTTCTAACCAAAACGTCGTTGATTGTGAAGTAACATTCGGAGGATGAACGTGAATGTCGCTCAAATAAAGCAGATCTTCGCTTTTAGCAGCCCCAAGCGGTGCTTGTTATTTCATTGGCGGCAAGCCCGTCTAGGCAACTGTTGCTTTTCTTTGTACTGCCGCCAAGCTTATCGTCGGAAAATCTTTATGGGAATATATTGTCCGTAAAGCGTGCAGCCCCATGCCGAGCCGTTCAGTCGGTAATACACATTACGCTGCATTCTCTTGCCTTCCACGGTTGTTCAAATACAACCGAAAAGGCGCGTCATTCAGGGATGGCAACTCCGGGTCATGACGATGGGATGCACCTCCACTGGATACAAACACACATACCGTATAAAATATGGTGTGGGCCGGCTTTACCGTTTTTGCCGACCGGTCGAGGCGCTCATCTATACATCTCGCGTGTTGAAAAAAGCGCCCAACTTTCTCGGCTCATACGGTATTTCGTACTGCTTTTTCTTGAGGTTGCTCAGTTTTTCGAGGAATACACAATTTTCTTGGTAGGCGTCACCAAGCTCAATGAACCGCTGCCTTTCTGCAGCTCCCAACGCCCCCACACTCAACTCCTTCAGAAATAGGGAGTTCATCTCGTTGCAAAACTTTTGTCGTTCCCCCTCCACTTTTTCCTTCATCCTCCCGAGTACATCTTCGACCTCCCACATACGCCACCGACGGTCAGGTGTAAAGGTGCGTCTTCTAACCTCGCTGTCCCTTCCCAAAAGGCAATAAGTCAGCATAACACTTTGACTAACGACCCGGCGAGGAACAAACAATTTTAGAACCAAAGAGCGCCTGCGACAGCCCCTAAAAATTTTAAATTTACTTCAGACTCATGGAGTAAAACACCAATTTCGACTGCAGCTAAAGAGGCTGCAAGACGTCATTACACTGCTTCAACAGTAAACAAAAGATAAAGCGAAAGACTTCCACCATAACAACGACGTAAAAAACTTAACTAACACAACCTTCTCCCATAATCCCCCCTCCGCTTAACGGTGGCTTCCGCCCCTGCAAATCTTCCCGCCGAAAGTTGCTTCGGAGGAATGGCCCGCATTACTACTGCAAAACTTCCCGGTAATACATTTCACCCTGGGGGCGGTGGGTAATCTATCTTTCCGGTGCCGTCCTGCCAATGCGTTAAACCAACATCATTAAATGTACACCAACTTGTAGTTAAACACGTTGTCCACAACCGCACTCACAACAACTCAGATCACGTCAAACCCCTCTCGCATACCCTCTTCAACTTTCTCGAATGAACCACATTCCCCCCCCTCCCACTTCTGAAAGCACTGGTGACGACCCTCGCGAATATAATATGCACTATTCACTCCGACGCGCTGTTGAAGGGGAGCCCAGCGGCAGAACTCACATTACTGTTAATTGTTGCATTTGAAGCGTGTTCACCCTTATCACGCATCCCAAATGCCCCAGACGAGGAACGAGAGACCCTTTACAAGGCACAAGGACAAACCCTACAGCATGAGAAAACAACATCTTTTTTTGTCCGTTAGGGTCGCAACCCCTCAGTGGTTGGAGATCTCGAGACACTTGAAACGCATAGATACTCCAATACCTAATGCGGGCTTAACAATGAGATATTCTGCGAGATTCACCACTAAAGTCACAGTCTTTACTGCATCCCTACACGCTGCAGAGCCCAACTTTCTCTCCTCCTCCCGCGCCAACTTCCATTCCCGAGGACGGTCCAGGTATGTGAAATGAATATATAAATCCTCTTCCCCTGGAGCTCATCATCCATTCCCCAAGAATATGCCCGCTTGTGAGCATTCATGTACTTACATACCCTAAAACCACCCCACAATCGAACCACTTGCTATTAAGTTACCGAAGTAGAAACGATAATATTAACGGTGCTATTACTCTTAACGATTCGGAGCGATTGAAAGCGCCCTGACTTTAATAGCGTTCTGTTAACTTTATAACCGCCCTTCTACCGCGTGACAACGCACTAAAGGAACGCAGTCATTTTGTTGCGGACTATTGTGATGCTGGAAACGGCAAGGGGGCGATGACGAGGGAACTACTTACGATAAGATTATTACGTCGCTGACGCTCCCATTACCCCTACTTCTACTCTCCCCTTCCCCAAACAATACACGCAACACACAAAAGCCTCCAGAATAAACCACTTTATCTCCAAACTTCGATTAGGATTTGCACTTCCCCAACTCAACATGGTTCACCTTTATTTTGCCTTCTCAACTCCCTCTTGAACGTCACTGCGCATTCATTACGGGGGCATCGGTTAAAAGGTAAAAAAAAAACGCTGGCAAAACGGAACCTTCAAATCCACTCAGGTAACACACTCATTACTTGCGTGTTGTTATCACTCTCTCGTCCACAGCGTTCTTCTAACAAGAGCACAGGACATTGACATGCGATAACGTGGAACATTCAAAAACTGCAGATTGGTTGAGGTAAAAAATAAAACAGGAAATGAAACAAAAACAAATTCCAACAGAAAAGAACAGGACCATCGGAAGGAGACTCCTTTCACTTGGGGCTTTCAATATGATACGAATGAGCGCAATTATTTAATTCACTTGCGGAAGCTTTCCTTTTTATCGCAGCCATTTGAGTGGAGCCTCTTTCAAACCCCGACCCAAGACGTGGCGGGGGGGACCGTTTGTTTCCCTATCGTGGGCCTGTAGAAGCTGAATGAAAACAAGTGAGTTCCCCCCTCCGTTCCATCGTTAAATAAACACCGAGCAGAGGCTGGCCATATTTAGTTGTGAAGCGGTTCCGTTATAATTCCTCGCGGCACAGCACAAATTAGCAGTTTAACTTTCACCTCTTTTTTTCTTTCATGATCTTTTCACACCGGAACGAGATCATGTGCACTCGAAACTACTACACTCCGAAAAAAAAGGGAGGCCCATCCAAGCGCGAACAAAGGTGGGAGGAAGAAACTAAGAGGGGGAAAAGAAAAAGCCTATAGGTATGAGAGAGTAAATGGAGAAAATAATGAAAAATAGGGGAGAAGGGGACAAACAAACACACACACACACACAAAACAAACAAACAGAAACGGTAGGGAATGTTGCAAAGGCGTATCGGAAGGCAAATCGCCAACGGAGACCCCTCCTGTTAGGAAATGAGAGGTGAAAAGGAGCACTAATCCACACATGCACAAATACATCCTCGCATAGGAATGATAGTGAACCGAAGGGAAGGTAAGAAGGAACAAACGCACATATACACACATACACACCAAACCCCGCCACGCCCGATATCCCCGCAACGGTTGTGGCCAACCCTCGCAAAACCCTCCTCGTGTCTAAAAAAAAGAAAGAAAACTCCACCAAACACGGGACGGGAAAGAGGAACTTCACCATGAAGCGTATACATAAAAATATCACCGTGCCATGTTGCACGTATCCAAAAAGGGGTGTGATAATACAAAAATGAAGAAGTGAAGGGGTGGGGATTGGAAGGACGCCTCGGCACAACACCGCAACAGAAGGGGAAAACTATGAAAAAATATTGAAAGGGGGAGACAAAAAGAGACGCGACAAAGGGTGTGTGTGTGTGTGGAAAGAGAGTCAGAAACGAAATAGCAGCCGATGGAATGACTGTTGGTTAACCGACGGAGCCACCACCTCACTGCACAGCAGGTGCGAAGTAACGCACATGATCGGGGAGAACAATTTCGACTGAAACGTCCGCGCCGCCTTCGCTCTTCCCTCTAGCTTTCTTTTGTCTCATTGCTTTAGCTTTCTGCTCGCGTATCATCTCTAACATCTTAGCTCGCTCCTGCTCACGTTTCGCACGCTGCGCCTGCCGCTCTTCCTCTCGCTGGGGTGAATGCCGTAAAGGAGAAAGTTGTCTGCAAGCAGAGCCCGTGCTTTTTATCCGTATGAATCCTTGAGCCGCTAAATGGTTAACCAGTGAAGGCTCACGTGCGAAGGGCGAGTGCTTCCTACTCGGCCGTGCTGCACATGCCGCCTGCTTGGGCCGCTTGCCCTTCGCGATCCCTACCGACACCACTGACAAATCTGCAGGACTAACCGCCTCTACATCAGACCGGGTGTTCTGCCGATTCTGCTGCTTCTCTTCACGTGGCGCCACCGCTACTTTCCGGCCGGCCCTCAGCCCCTTTTGTGGTGTGGCGCCTTTTCTTACGGAAGTGTCAACTTTAGATGCCACAGCACATGGCTGTAAGCCATCTTGTGACTCACCTTGGCTCTCTACAGGTCCCTCCGCGATTAAAATATCGTCGGCCGGGCGGAACTTTTGCAGGTAAGACTCAATGAATTTAACATCGTTGTTACGTGCGTGGATCCACTGGGACAGCTGGCTCTCCCCACTACTATCAGAGGAACCTGCTGCGTGCCCTATCGGTCCTCGTTTGGCCTGCCGTGGTTGCTGCTTCCGCTGCTTCTGCGGCAATTTTTGCGGTGTTCCCTCCTGTTGTGCCTCCAGTTCCGGTTGTCGCTGTGGATGGAGATGTTGGGGCTTCTTATGCACCATTACGGAAGCATGCAGTGCCCGCTTGGGGCCAAGCGCCCGCTGTTGCTGTTGCTGTTTCTGCTGTTTTTTTAGTACTACCTTACGGCGTCGGGGTGAGGATGCCTTTTCATCCGGCGTTACCGCGGCCGTTGTTTGGCGTACTTGGATTGCCCGTTCCGTCATCTCCATTACCTTTTCCAGCCCATACCGCTTGTTGGGGTCTGTCTGCAGCATCCCCATAATAATTGCCCGAATATCCTCCGGGACGGCAGCCGGGAGCGGGGCGATATCACCCGCTGTTATCTGCCTCACGAGACTGGCGAAGCTGTCGGATGAAAAGGGACGACGCAGACACGCCATCTCGTAAAAGACACAACCGAGTGACCAAACATCCGACGGATAACTGTACGGCATACCTAAAAGTAACTCCGGTGACAACCAAATGGGTGACCCAACGAAAGTGGTCGTGAGAGATGCGGATCCCGACATGGCCTTAGAGGATCCAAAGTCGCCCAAGTATAGCTCCGATGCATCGGCGTTCACAAATACATTCCCGGGTTTGACGTCCCTGTGCATGATACTCAGCCCGTGGCAACATTTCAGTGCCGATATGAGCTGCTGGAAACCACGGAGAAGCGCAAGATGGGGAAGGGCCTTCTTCCGCCGCGCAAGGCGCTCCAGATGAGACTCCAGATCACCGCCCTCCGCATACTGCAGCACAACGTAAAGCCCGCCGTCGTGAACAAAAGACTCCAAGTATGGAATAATGTTAGGGTGCCGCGCCCGCATGGACACATTTACCTCCTGCATCCCCTGTGTTCCATCAGCCAAACGTTTAATAACGACGCGCTTCGTCTCATTTTGTTTGTCAACCGCGAGATATGCACCACTCGTGCCCCCTAGCTGCCGTATAATGGTGTAGTGATCCATCCCCATTTTTTTGTTTCGCACCCGTATCTACGGCTATCTTCGAAACAATCTTCCTACACGCTTTACCTCGTGCTGTATTATTTGCCCAGGCAAGAATATCTCTACTTTCCCTCCCTCCGAATTGTACTCCGTTTGTTCGCAGTCGTGCCTTCGGGGTGTTTCCGAGGTAAGCGTGGTGTGTATTTAAATATATATATATATATATATATTTGTCTTCGTATGTTTCCCCCGGTTGCTCCTCTCTTTGAGAGGTTGACGCCGCTTTCGGTACGGCAGCGAACAAAAGAGGTTTCGTTTCTTCTCCTGGTTCCACCCCTCGTTGCTTCTCCGCACCTGCAGCAAACAAAGGGCAAACCCTAAGCACAATGAAAGCAAAAAACAACAACAGAAAAGAAGGGAGGGGAAAAGGAAGCAGTGAAACATGGCGCAGGAACTGAAATAAAATGATCACCTAATGAAAAGGGGGATATGCGCGCAAGAAAAAGCCATCTAACTCTATCCACAAGGGTGAAACACGATCTACCTACCGGGGCCTTACACAAAGTGAAGAAGCAAAAGCGTTACGCAAGTAAGAAAGCCCAGAGCAGTAACCACAGCCGAGGGAGGGGAAGGAACCCTTCCCTTCCCTCTGTTGCTTACCTTTAATACACTCTCGTCTCCACAAGTGGGACTCAGTGGTGGGAGAATGTGTGAATTCGCGGTTCTCGCGCTGATCTAGCGTTGTTCCACCCTTTTCACCCATTCTAATACTGTCTCTTCAATTTCCTCGTCATACTTCTAGGCGTTAGTCGTTTAACCAGCCATCATCACCATTTTTCTTCTTTTTGATATCTTGACTTCTCTTCAACTGGGGTCACCAATGAGTAAAATACTCTCACTTGCGGTTTCCTCAAGTCCCCCTCGTTCCACCTCCCCCAAGCACGGTAAGGTAACGTCAGGTAACTGCATCTCGAACTGCTCGTGGCGCCGCTTGGCATTTAAGCGGACCTTTTCCACATTTCTCTCTAGTGCAAGAATTTCCCTGTCTTTTTCTTCCAGCATCATCTTAACGCGCGTAAGTTCCTCACGCGCCTGGCTCACCTTCCCGACTGTGGCCTGTCGTTGCGCTACTTCCTGCTGGAGTTTCCCAATGCTCTCCGCGTAATCTTTTTGAACGTTGGTCAGACGTTCCTCTTCCTTTAGAAGTGAATCCAAGAGCTCCTTTTGCCCCAATTCGCACCTTCTCTTTTCACTGATCTTGGCCTCCTGTGAGGCTTTCTTCTGGGTGAACTCATCGATTAAACGTTGCAGGTCTTGCTGCCTCTGCCTGAGCTGGCCGGAAAGGGACTCTACCCTTCGGCGAAGATCCTCGACAATTCGGCGACGAAGTTGTACCGTGTTCATCTTTTCAGAGATTGCGGCGGAGCGTGTTTGGTAGTCGCCCGCCATGGGGGCACTCGCCATCATGATTTACTCACCTGTGATGTGGTAGCTTTGCGGAGGGGTGGTTTTCCTTTAATGCCAAAGGTAGGTATACGTGTGGGTCTTTAGAGGGTGAAACTAGCGTGGGCAATGACAGGAACGAGGGTATCGAAGAAGAGAACATGCATATTTTTTTTAAAAAAGGAACAAGCGTGCAGCAGGAACAGCCACGGAGGACGATGGATGATAATTAGCAGCGACCGCAAGGGAAACTCTGTAGAATATATTTCTTAAGAAGGAAAAAGATGCAAACGCATTTATGTATATGCAGCAAAAGCAACAGTTTCTTGAGCGCTTACACTGTGAGATTGTCCACTCCTTTCTCACAGGCAGCTACACGTACGCGATTAGCCGATCTCTTATGTTGTGAAACCCGCTATTGTGGTTGTGAGAACAAACGAAGGGGAAAGGAAAAAATCCGCTGCCGCTCATGCTGGTCCCGCCACGGCAGTTCCCTCGAGAAGGCGGTCAATTACAACGACCTCCTCCACGTCCGGAAGCACGTGCCACTGAGCGCGATCAGGCACCATCTGCATCACCAGCACCGCATCACGTTCCGCCACATCCACGCACCTGTAATAATTGTAGACGTTGTGCGTTACCTCGAGTCCGAGTGCCTTCACGGCCACGTCCCACCGGAGCTGCCGTCGAGCCAACAGCGAAGCCTCAAGACCACCCGGTGGGCGGGCTGATGATGTGTCTTCGCCTCCACCAACACTTGGTGTCCTATTGAGGTTACAATTATTTGCTTCGCTGTGTCGCGGGCTTGGGTACTTTGAATGCATTTGAGAGAGCTGCCGCGGCGACCGCCTTTCCACCGTGTGTTGTGTCGGGAGAGCCGGCAACCATGAGCTAGTGCGGCCATCACCCTCTGTGTGATGCTTGTTTTCATTCACACTGCCTCCGTTAAGTGTACTACCATTTGTGCCCAGACGGCGTCTCTGTACGGCGGCGTCACGCCGCTGTTTCAAGGCACGCATCTCATTTTGCACTAGTTGACGATACCACGCAACTTCTTCCTCAATTTGAGCTATTGGCTTATGTCGCATGTCCTCCACGTTACTGACACTTCTCGCACCCCGGCGTCCCTCGTCTGCACGTTCAAAGTCCATCCCAAACGATACGTTGCTCCCGCCATTACACGAAAATGCACGTGGGGGCATCGCTGCAGTTGACTCACACGTCGCCGTTGGTGTGGCAGGAAAAAATCTTGGCGGTGTGAGGCGGCCAAGGCTGGCAGTTGCACGCGCCTCGGCCTGCACTCGCTCCTGCGAGGGCGGGAGCGCCGGATGCCCCTCACGTGGTAGAGATACAAATGAAAGCTTCCCCGTATTGTCCACGACACCCAACTCCCGTTGCTGTGCCAGAAAAATATGCTCTCCAACGGAGTCCGGTGTGTCGTGCGATACGTGCTGGGACACCACAGCGTGAACGGCACCACTCATGATGGGACAGCGGAGTATATCATCACAACTTGGCCGCTGTTGCGGGTCAAGGGCGAGCATGCGGTCCACGAGCTCAGCAATCTCCGGCGGGTAGTGTGACGGAAGGGGCTGCCGAGCACCGGTAATCACACGCATCATAAGTGTTGTGATGTCACGTGATTCGAAGGGATGACGGAGACTCAGTAGCTCGTACAAAATGCAGCCAAGGGACCATACATCGGAACTGGGGCTGCACACACCTCTTTCTAAGTTCTCCGGCGACATATATAGCGGTGTGCCACGCATCGCGCCGTTGAAAACTCCGAGTCCATCCTCTCCTAAACTTACGTTTCCTTCCAGTCCTGGCGAAGCTCTAGTGGTTGGTGATGAACGCACCGTACAACCGCCGTCCTCGCTAGACTTTTGCTCTTCCTCCCAGGCATTCTGCCCACTCACTTTTCCACCACGATGGTCTCCTACTTTCCATGCTAGTTTGTCTGTTGCTGGCGTGCGCATCACCTCCGCTACTCCGAAGTCCCCAACAGCCACCTCCTGTGATTGAAGATCGAGGAATATGTTACTTGTTTTCAGGTCACGATGCACAATGCCCTGCGCATGAAGGTATTGCATGGCGAAACACACGCTAGCGAACCATTTCATGACGCTTTCAAGGGGCAAATACTCATCTTTCTCCCGCTGTTGTGCTACGAGGCGGTCGAGGTCGCCACCGTCGTAGTAGTCCATTACTATGCAAAGGTTCTCCTTATTGAAAAGGAAAGCGTCCCGCTGGGCCACGATGAAGGGATGGTTTAGAAGACTCATAACCTCTATCTCACGCACAGCGTCCAGCCGCTGTTGGTCCTGAAACTCAGCGAGGTTAATCCGCTTCATGACGAATACTCCATCGTCAATCGCTCTACGAACTTTGAATACAACACCGAAACTACCCACAGCCATCTTTTCTATGATATGATATTCATTCATCACTTGGTACCTCAACCACCTGCTTTCCTTTTTATGCCTCTCTATTTCTGCGCACTCAACTTCACAGCCGTGTGTCACGCTCACACTTACGCCGTGAAAGCCTTAAGGCATACACAAAAAGCAATTTTCTTTCCACCTCTCTCTACGTCAATTTCAACCTCCTCAACCCGTTCAGCTCTCAGTCCGCTAAACCTTTCAGCCCGTTAATAACTTGCCCACAAACGATCGCGGCTCAGCCGGGTCCTCTTCTCTTCTCTTCTCCCCTCTTGTTTTTCTGTGGCCTTATTTACGCCGACTACTTCACGGCCTCTCCCCCGTGCTTGGCGGAACAAAGAGGGGTTACGGATTTCCTGCCGCTCGCACAACTCACCGTGAGGTGTTACAGTTCCCCCACCCCCAGCTGTTATGATTTGGGAAAGAGTTGAATGGCAAAGAAAAAGATGGACAAGAGGCAGGTGAAGCACTCAATAAGGCGACTATGAGGGACAGAAGACAGGGACAGTAACAATAGATCGGCCAAAAGGGGGGAGCTTTTCAGTTGGTGAAACGAAGGAAAGCCGCACTAAAAGCGACTTCAGTTGATGTGAGAGAAAACAAAACGAAAGGGGGTTGAAAGACGTTGGCACACGGACAAGGGCATCTGTCGTCCTCTGGGCGTAGCGTAGTGGATAAAAGCTGCCACTCAACGCCGACCAGATGTGCAGCGCAATAATAGGAATGCGGAGTTCAGCAAACAAATATAAACGTTTTAAAAAATCCTTGTACAAATAGATTCGTTATGCTTAATATAATGAACACAGATTGGCAAAGGTAAGCGAATATTCAAAAAAATAAAATAAGAGTTAACTCCTGTGCGCGGGCTTCACCGGGCATGGCAGCCGATCGATAATCTAGACGGCGTCAAACCCAAGCCGGCGTCTCTCCCGATGGAGTGCGAGGCGATAACAATAATGAAGTTTGGCGTCATCGGCAACAGTAGCAGCACCGCGGTAGGGAAGCGGCATTGTACACACGTCGTGCTCGTAGGCTGCGTTGTACCACTTTTCGATCACATCTTGTCTCCCTTCATTGTTCATCTCGTGGATTACAAGACGTGGAGGCTGTTGGCCTAAGCATCCATCGCTCAAGACCTTGAAGCATTGTAGTTCCTCCCAACGCGAGAAGACCCGTGGGGGAAACATTCTTACCTCTGCTGCGCTACAACAATCCAAGTAACAGTAAATGTTGCTCTTGTCAGCATTGACGTCATAGCTAGCGCCCTTGCCGCTGCTGCAGATATTCAGAGGGACGCGACCTCTTTTAGAATCGCTGCCCACTTCGCAATTACCATCGGAACCCACAGCCACGGCAAGTGGTATCCACAATTCACTAAAGTCAGGCACAGTGTTCGTGCTGGCACCCGCTTCGCTCCATGGCGATAGTGGCCGCTCTCCCAGTGAATGCCAACACCGGAATTTATTCCCCACCTGCTCATCACAGTCAGTAATCCGTCCCACCGGTGGCAGCCCCTTCAGGGGGTGTGAAATCCCACGTGATACCGAGCTGGCCGCAAGCTCAGAGCACAGCTGAGCAGCGGGCGTCCCCACGAACAGCCACAAACCTGGGCAGTAGCGGTGACGAAGGGGGCGTTTTTTACCGCCGTTAGGGAAAGTCCCGCCACAAAACGATTGGTTGTCCTTAAGCTCCCTCAGCTCGTTCATCACAGAGGTTGTTCTCCCTCTGAGGTTTTCGGCTGCAATGTTACGAAGTGTGAGTGTGCGACGCAGTTGCTTTCCGTCAGGAAGCTTGAGCTCCGCATTCTGCGATATGGCTGGCGCTACCCACTGCTCGGATGCCCGCCTCAACGCACCACCACGCTTTGCGTGCCTGCGACGCCGATAATTTCGTCTGTCATGTGAAAAGGCTGGATCACAATCGCGGTCATGCGTGGTGTAGGGCACAACTATGCGTTGGAGCTCCTTTCCCCCGGCCCCCACATCTTTCACTCCAAAAAGCACCTCGATTTCATTTCCCACCCTCAAAGGAGGCTGCTGTGGAAACTGCGGATCCGCGACTCCCGTCCTTTGACAATTCGACCCACCGTGCAAGGCAACTTCCTTGATGTGGCACTGTAGAGCCGTCACAGTCGATCCTAACCGAGTTGCTTCTATCACACTCTCGAGTAGCAGACACCGCCGCATCGAAGATTGAAGTCGTGACCGCCCATTACCACTACTCAGCAGGTTAGTGTGTGGGATAATGGGCCCATCAAGAATAGCGGCAGCCTCATCAGCGGAATGTGGAGCGGACCACTGCGGCTTCACCAATTGAATGGCTGAAGGTAGGGTCGGTTCGTCGACAAGAAGCTCTGCAGCGGGGGGCAAAGTGACCGCCCGAGACGCACAATGAAATACGGAGAGGGCGTCATGCCAAGTTGTTCTAATGGTACTACCCGCAAGCGCCCGCTGAAGCAGCTTTGAACGGCTACCACAGGCACCAGGGGCACAGCACCGTGGTGTGAGCATCAATAGAAACTCCCCATGCTTGATGAACAGCCACTGAATCACGGTGGTCACCTGCAGTGGTCGCAATAGTGGTGGAGGCTCCACCTCTTCAGAAAAGGAGCCGGCTCCTGGACAAGAGTGCTCTCCCTCTCTGTGTGTCGTTGCATTGACGACTGTACTGCATGCTGGCAAGAGCGGGAGGCGAGACGGCTCCATGGCCGCCACTTCATAGTTGTGTAACATTTCCCTGGCATGTGGCAGAGACCTCAATGGTCTGTGCCTTTGTTCGCTGCTGCTAATACCGCTGGCGGTATATGACCTAAGGACGGCATCGCCTTCGTGTCTCAGTTTGCAAAGCAGCGCCAGTGATACATCACTGCCGTGTCTGTCGGTTTGGTGAACGAACTTCAACGGCATAGCGTTATTGCTGCCGTTTCTCTCGCGGTGGAGGGTCGGAAGTTGCTCCTCTTGTAGGTGAAAGCCAGTATTAAAAAAGGAGAGAGGTTGACCATATGGGCGAAGGGTTGTATACATTTTTTTCTTCGGCAAAATCACGCTCGTACGAATATCTCCTACATTCTTCCCGACCGGCACAATGGATGCATAATGAGAAGCAGCGACGCCCCTCCAGGCAGGGAACGAGGGGAAAAGAAAAGGTAGCATTACACCTCGGAACGGGAGTAATCAACGCGCCCACTACCGCACGCAACAGTGAGAAAGGAGTGAACCACTAAAAGGTTGGCGGTGGCATTGAGTCATCGTCACTGCCTTAGCAAACTACAAAGATAAAACAAAAAAAACCCAAGAGGAGGGAGGGATGCCAGCGCGATCACGACTGGATAACCAAAGACCAGATACCACGGTTCAACTGGCACAACGCCCCCAAGAAGTTTTCACGCTCCTAAGCGACTCCCGTAGGATACTCCATATACAAACATTGGCAAGGAAGAGTGGAGTAGTGTGAAAAAACGACAAAATTACAAAGATGAAGAGTCTTTGCTTTCCGTAAGCCTCACTGGTAATATATTCAACGTCCCATCTTTACCCCTGCCGCCTTCTTTTTCCCGCTTCCAATGGTAGTGCGTCCCATAATATGCACATGGACGCGAGTAGGAACGTGCTGTGTAGAGTCAAGCCATAAATAAAAGGGGTATACAAACCACAGAACTGTAACAACATCAGGTATAATGGTGGCGTTACGAACGCGCACCACCGCTCTCTTCACATTTGATCTCACCAACAATAAGGAACCCCTCTACCCCATCCGCCTATTCAGTCATTCCCCCATTCTTTGCATTTTTCCTGATTCCTCCAGCGCGCTCCCAACCCTGTGCTACTGTTGCTCAGGCCATGGGAGGTGCTCACCAAAGAGGAGGTGCTGTACAACGTTGAACTTCAATAACACTTCCGCGGCATACATTTTAACCATACCTGTGTACGTTTTCTTCCATGAATCCACCCCGCTGATATTATAGAGCATACTGCTGTGCTCAAAGAAGGGGCCAGATTTATTCTCAATCACCCACAACACCTGGGCAAAGTACATATATTCCTCTGCGTGTCTTCTCACGATGTCTGCTTCGCAGACGTGCTTCGGTAATATCAACTCGTGATTCGCGTTGCCGTTGCTATTTTCACTACCATTTTCAGCATTGTTGTTGGCATTTGTCGTAGTCTCTGGGGTTGCAGTTGGCACCTCCTTATTTATAAGCTGCGAAGCACCAAATACAAAAGGCAAATGGTGATAGTCGTCCAACCCCCACACGCCATGAGAACCCGCTGGCTCCAGCTTGTAGTGATGTTGGAGGTGACGCATGAAGGAAAGATACGCACTGAAGACGTCGAAGACCATTGCGCGGCGTAGCTGTAGCAGTGCATCCCTTTGCTCCACAGGAGGTGGTGGTGGTCGCTGAACTTTGTGAGGAACAACCACAGGTACGTCAGATTGCAACGGTGCGCCATTGTCTCCGCACTCCTGCATGCAGATAAGCATGACAATGAAGAAATGTAGTTCATGCCCCGTGCCGTAGTCAATGCGCACACTGTTACCGAATGCATCCTTCATGTATTCAGCAAGCTCCAACACCAAAGGATCATCTCCATTTCCATTCGCTCTCGCTTCTTTCAAAACCTCACCTGCACTAATGCCTCGATTTTGTCGTTCAGTTGTATCTCCCAATCCGCGATTGAGCGTGGCAACCAACCCCCGCATCAGGTCAAAAATATTCTCCTCAAGCCGGCTATGAAACAACCGGAAAGACCTATTACCAAACCGCTGCTGCTTCATATCTTCCAGCGGTATGCTTGCCACGATAGAACGGAGGTGTGGGAAGAAGACATCCGTGAAGAAGGCAATTGTTGGATGTTTCTCTTCGCGGCGCTGCTGAAGCCAGGCACTTCGAGACATCTCCTCAACCGCCTCCGCGCAGCATTGCACGTAAGACACAATCTTGGCAAACGACGGCGACGAGTGAAACGTTTCGACGAGTTGCGGCTTCTCAAGGATGTATTTCCGCGGTACATGAGGATTACCAGGTACCTGCGACATTTGTAGTGGTTGCACTAACGATGGCAGCAACGGGAGTTGTAGGAAAGTGGCAGAAATGATGAGTGTCGATGGAGAGTGTCGCTACACACGTCAGTGGTAACACACAGCGAGAAGTTGTAGAGCGTCTCACCTCTGTAAAACCAACACTTCCCCCCCCCGCCGTAGGTATAAGGCTGTGGAAAATAGTAAACGAATGTATAAATGTGTGTACGCGCGTTGCGAGGAGTGTTGAAACTACACGGTCACGACCACTATTACCCCTCCGTTTAGCTGTGCTATATTTGACTGGTGCTGCTTGCGTAGCCCCCGTGAGAACGGAATGAGAAAATAAGCTCGCGGCAACCGATCAATCGGCCAAAGAGAATGGAAGGGTAGGTGGCTGCACACAATGATAGTAAATGCTAACTAATGTAATTCCTTCAAAGCACGTCAGGGAGCCAGAAAATGTGAAATTGGAAGTAAGGTAGTCAAATCAACAAATATTGAGTATGCAGGGGTACAAATAACAAAGAATTGTGAAAGAAGGGAAGCAATCCTAAGCGCATGCAGGGTTGGTAAATGTCGTCGCATCCATACACTGCGCGACCCGCAAGGCCCTGACGTATCTCAAGGTTTGGGCCCTAACAAAGGACAAACCAACTCGCATATGCTACGCGAATGCGTGGGCGTATTTGGACTATGGCGATTCAAAGAAAACTAGGAGTTTTGAAATTAAGCTTACTCACCTCCCCCCCCCTATTTGAACGCTGCAACGCCAACATGACGAACAAACACAGACACACACAAAAAAAAAAAGAGGGAGTCTTACCCGCTACGCCATCCCTCTCTACGTTTATACACCCTGCACGGCTGTGCATATGAATACGTACATGCACCCATTTAATATATTTGAATAAACACACAACGATAAAAAAACGCACCACCACATGGGACCACAATGGCAGATCTGCGGGACGCAGGCGAAAATGCCAGCGAGGCTAACAACGATGACAATAACGATAGTGAGGTACAGACAAAGTAAAACAAAGCTCGTGGTAAAGGGAACAATGTGGAATGGGAAACAGGGTAACATATCAAACATCCGCGGAAATGCGTTCCCATACCATTCATTTAGAGTAATGGAGATTCCCCGCGCTTGCAAGCGATAAGTGCCAGTCTCCATAAACATGGGAATGGACCCTCTCCTGCACCTCGTTTCTTTTCTTCGCTCTCACCCCTTTGCTTACCTTAAATCAATTCGCCTTCACCGTTCTGCGCTTTCGCGGCCCCATGATGTCTTCTTTGGTGAAGCCCCCATCCACTGGAAAAAAAAAAAGCGCCAAGAATTCTCAACGGAACGAAAATGAAAAATTTAAAAAAAAGAATAGAGATTACAAGAGCATCTGTGAAGTAAAGCAGTGTGTGTGTATGTGGGGGTGGATGGGGAGAAAAAGTCTGCTGTAACAAGTGCTACAAAAGGTCCTGCCCCATTTGTGCCATAAGCGAAACCAGAGGCTGAAAACGACCCTCGCCGTTACCGACAAATCGCTCATCCGACACAGATGTCGACTCTTGAAGAAGAGAAATGAGATCCTGCCGCAGAGCGCCTCGAAGCCCCTCGTTTGTTGTGTACAAAAACACCTCCACCTCCACATCTCTGTGGACGGAGCGGGACCCGTAATTTGTACTGCCGTAAGATACCAAATATGGCTCTCCTACATGATCCCACGTTTCTTCGCAGTTAACGACATTATTATTGTTTGTGCCACTAGCGCGAGCGCTGCTAATTCCCACTCCTCCCACCGGGGCACCACCTTGTTTCTGATCCTTCGTGAACCAAAGTCCTTTCGCGTGGTATGTCTTTCCCTCCGCACTGAACTCGTGCAAGCGGATACGGTGTGCACACTTGTATTCCTTCATTAAGTAACGGAAGGCTCGCTGCAACTGCAGGTAGAAGTAAGGTATGTACCGAGCGAAGCCTTTCGAACCGTACCATCCATTTGTACTGACGCTAGCAGTTATGAAATCGTACGGGCTACTGCTGGCAAGTAACTCATCGACAAAGTGTCCATACATATTAAGATAAGGTGAGGCCAAGTAGATGTGCGTCGACCGTGGTGCCATCCTCAGTAACATTTGCACGATGAAGGAATCGTGAAAAATGTTGGCGCGTGCACACTGCATGGTCGGGAAGAGAAGAGTATCGTAGTGTCCCGTCGCTTCATCTTCCATCTCTGGGTGCTGCTCCACTTGCCACGCTTCCGCTGCTACAGCCCCGGAACTATTTGCGAAGTCCCGCAACCTCCTCTCAGCTACTTCACAGAATTCGTACCACTGCGTCGATGGATCCACGCCTGCCATATTAGGAAAGATGGTAAGGTTACTCCCCGCATGCACCACGAACTCCCCACTACTCGAATTCGCATTCTGTCCCCATTTCTTCGTACCACCACAACCCGCAACGGTCGCAGAACCCGCATTCGTGTTACACTCCTTGTGGATTCCAACTGGATACGATAAAGCACAAAGAGCGTCAACGAGACCACTGAACCACGCAGCGACGTGAGGGTTGTCGTGCACAGCCAAATAGCGGTCAACGCGGGTGTCGAAATAGTCGTCGGAAAGGTTCGCCCCGGTGAGAATCGTCTGGCAGTTGTCGAAGCAGAATATTTTGGTGTGTTGTACCCCAAGCGCCTCACGAGCCCTGCCGAATGGGGCCACGAGCCAATTCCAGCGACACGGCGATTGGAACAGAAAGAGTCGCACGTTCACAGCAGAGTCTGCACCAGGGGACGCCGCCTCAGATTGGAGGTTTAGCAGTTCTGCTACAGTCTTTAGGTTTTGCCGAACGTGCATCCGATTGTAGTCCAGAAGAATGCACACATCGAGTGCCTTTCTGTCGCTACGAGCCTTCGACACCCGGTTTCTCAGCGCAGTGACAAGCTGTCGGGCGAGCGGACCATCGCCAATATACAGCGCAGACAAAACAATACGATGTTGGGCTGCACTGATTTGTCGCAGCAGCTCACTAAAGAATTGCTTCGGGCCGGCCAACACCCGCAGATCTTTACCACGCGCAGGAAGTGTGCAGCACGTTTCTCCAAGGAAACGCAACATCTCTGCCTGCGGACCATCAGTAACAACACTGCTGGCGCCCCTCGTTCTTCCCCCCACAGTGACCTTGTTGTCAAGCGCGTGGAAAAGAGTGCCATTAGAATGGCAAGTAGAAGTCTGCACAGAACCACTCAGGCTGAAGAGACGAAAGGCCAGAAGCAGCGACGTACCAAACACAAGTGCGTAAGCGAGAAGAAAGAACATTGTTCCCTTTTCACCAAGGTCGCGACGCACTACTGTCAAACGCACTACAACAGATGACCTTCCCCCGGTTGACAACTTCTTTGCAGACGAGAGTTCAGCGGTGGAGAGCCGTAAGATACTAAGAGAAGAAACTGCACGTTAAATGGGAGAGGGGACAGAGGGAACACAAAATAAAGACAGTTTCCAACGGCACGACAGCAGGAGGAAGAACACTATCCGAAACAACTCCGTTGTCTCGTTAGTTTACCCGGTCTGGTCGTCCACCTATCAATACGACAATCCTTTAGCACATCCCCATGCGCCAGTTCAGCAACTCATACTCGTGCACGGTCCAAAACTTCACCGCCACCCTCGCTGGCCCTTGTCCTTGCTGTTGCCGTTCTTCTTCACGAGTCGCTGACATTCGAGTCTACCACGCAGACAGCGCCCTGCAGGCCATTTTCCAGCAACAGCGGGAGTAGCGCCTCATACACCTTTTCGTCGCAGACAAATCCCTCGGCGTAACCAAATCGCACCTCCACTGCACATCGTGTTGGTTCTGGTGCTGGGGTTTGCGTTGTGCCTGTGCTTTTCGTCCATGGCACTCTGGCAACAACCGTGCGCCCACTTGGGGATGTGGACCTAATCGAAGCCACAGCACTCCCCGCATCGATACACGGGAAAAGGCTTCGACAGTCGTTTATTTGCATGGCGAGTTCATCAGCAGCTGTCATTACCACATTACAGGACGACGAGCGCGAGGAAGACAAGCGATGCTCTGCCGGTTCCATGTCATAAGACAACTTACCTTTGGTGTCCCGCTTCATGGGCGTTACACAGTCGGACCCGCATACACACATATACGTATATATATATATATATATATATATATTTATATATATAATATATTTATTTATAAAGGTATTTTACGTGGGCGAGAGGTGGTAGTGTTAGAAGGGGGACACTGCAGCACGTGTCCATTCTCACAAATAGTGTATGTTGTGTCACATCTCAGCTTCACGTTACAAAACAACGGCGCATGTTTCTGCGCGGTCAACCGCTCCGACCACTTTCTTATTTAAACTTTGTCTCCACCCCGTTTCACTGGCAATATACAAAACGATACTTCCTGCCGTTTCATCCTGCCAACCACGCGGGGCGCTCGTGAGGAAATTCATATATGTATTTTTTAGTTTTGTTTGGGAAATATATATCCATATATGAACGTATGTGAAAATGTATATCGTGAAAAGGTAGAGTGGCCGCAGTGCACAACAACAAACATCTTGGCCCGTCTAGCAGACGGTAAAACCATAAAAACACAGGCGAACAATATGTTCGCCCCCACTCCCCCCAAACACCTCCCCTGCTTATCAGAGCTTAGTACGGTGACACGTGTTATAAGCACCCATGGAGGCGATTGAGCAGCGAAGGAAGTGACCAAAGCGCAGAAGCAAAAAAACAAAAAGAGAAGCCATCACGTTCCAGTAACAGCGGTGGGCAGCAGAAAATACAGTCTCAGAACTACGGTGCTTCCCACCCCTCCACTCCTCCGCACCTTCCCCCAGCTGCTTTCACCCAGTAGAGGCTCTGCCACATAACAGGGGCGAGGCCGTAGACCAGCGGCGTCACGCATTGAGTTCAAAAAAATAATAATAATAATAATATTATTATTATTATTTTTTCACCCTTCGCCGATTCCAGCTCTCTTACCTGTTTACCCTAAACATCCGTCACTACAACCCACCTCTTCTTCGCTATTACGATTATTATTATTTTCTCTTACTTCCCCATCAACACCAGCGGTAGATGCTCCAGCTGATATAAATGTTGTTACCATCGTTTGCTAGTGTGTGGGAGTCTTCGCCATCTTCCGCACGGGTTGGGCATTCATCAACTCCACTGGATGAATTGTGCCGCTGTTGTTTCCAGCTGACAGCAACGCTGTGCGTGCTGCCTTCGACATCTCGAAGTTTCGCAGCAGTGCTGCCCTGCAAACCGCAGACTCTCCACAGAAGGCTTGTGCGAGCAACCAGTCACGTGGGGCATTATTCCCTGTTCGTGTGAGGGCTGCCGTAGCGCGGTACAGAACCGCTACACTCGCGAACACCTCGGCGACGTACTGAGCGGTAGTGCGTATGAACGCCGCATCGCGACGGCGCTCCCCCTCTCGAAGGAGCTTCAAAAAGGTCGCAACATCCCCCTCCAGCTCGTTGGCGCTTAGACGGAGGTACACATGAGGCGAAACGAGCCGCGGGACGTCTGACGGCGCGCTTATCGCGCGCATGAAAAGCGAAGACCCGATGCCTTTGCTAACCGACCCGGCAGCGCCCTGCAGACCACTTTCAGTATGCAAAAGTAACGGTGCGATGTATCTCTGGTGCTGTAAGCTGCCACGAAACGAGAGAGCTGCAAGTATCTGAGATTCGTCACGCAGCATCCGCACAGCATACGCATAGTCTATAAGTCGGTCTGGTTTAGAGGCATGCGGCACACTGCCCTGTGGGTCCAGCTGTAGTACGCCGTTAATTACCTCACGTGTCAGCTGGAGAGCCGTTGCAAGCGCCTGGCCGGCGTACGTGCTGACAGCAACACATTCTGCCAACGGTGGATGTCGTGCGTCGCCCACCTCATTCTCTTTACTGTCGACAGGATTTGTGTCCTTTGCCAGTTGGCTTGGGTCATCCGCACTGCAACCTACTACAAAGGATGTCAGAGCGTCTATGCCATAGCGGCTGCAAGCCATGGCCGCCAAAGCCTTCTGTACGAACGGGTTGCGTATAAGTAAGGCGTCGTGACGCACTGCGTGGGTAGCATGCAGAGCACATATCTCTAGCAGCCGGTCTATCATCCCACTGCTGGCGGCCGCCGCGAGAAGGTTGTGTTCTGCCGTGAAGGCGTCCACAGCGGCAGCTGAGTTGGAGACTATTGCCGCCTCAGCACCACTCAATGTTACAGTGCACAGTCCGCCAGTTGCAGGGCTAACACTGATATGTCCGCCTGCCTGCTGCATTGGGAGCGACAAAAGTAGCGGTTCGCGGTTGCTTGCCGTGCCCTTCACCTGATCTTCCTTTCCGCACTCCTGAGAGGCGAGGAGTTGCATGGTTTTGGGTATTGAGCCAGGTGCGGCAATGGCGATAAACGAGCCGTGCAGCACCACTTTGCGGCCCAGTTCATTAGATCCATCGCTGCCGAGGGCCACGCGGACGTGGTCCAGTGAATTTGGTGGGGCGCGCCATTCAGTGGCGGCTGTGCCAGCATCAACAGGCCACATCACGGGATGTGCAGACCGCTTTGTTGCGGTACGCACGGCGTCACACCTCTCGCGCAGGAGCGACCGCTGCGATGGCGCTGTAACCGGAGACTTTGCAGTGGTAAGCTCAGCCGCCTTCCCTGAGGATTTTTCTACATCGCTAGCGTTAACCTTGACGCCATCTGTATTATCATCTTTTTTTGTTGCTGCGGGCCCAATGCCATTGTTATCATTGGTATCGGTGATGGCCGGCTCCGCGCCGAAGTGCTGGAAAAGCAGGACATCTACCAACCGCCCCTGCGTGAGAAGCGCCGCCACAAAGTCTGGGCGGGCACGAAGAAAGAAACCTCGGCGCATCCCAGTAAACAACAACAATAACAACAATACAGGACTTAAAGTTAGTAGTGTTGTGCCCGACGATGACAATTTACCCTAAGCTTATTTCCCACTACACCCGTTACTCAGCCTAGGTTTGGTTCACCCACTTAAACCCGGGCGGTGCTTTTCTTTGGCTGTGCGTATTTATAAGATCATCCATCCATACAAGGAACAAAACAGCAAAAAACGAAGTGAAGGAGAAACAATATAATAAATTTCAGGAAATGAAAGTTTCCGCACGAAACGGAAAAGAAGGCCCACCACGGCGTAGAGCAGCGGTCACATAATGCGCTGAGTGTTCCCTTCACCGTGAACTGTCTGCCTGTGCCGGCTACCTTAAATAGGGATCGGATTGGTTGGCGTCGTCACACTTTGCATACGTAAACGTAGCACCTGCGCTTATTTCATCGTCTTTCCCTTTTCCTTCAGCGGAGTTGGACAGGCAACGCCGGAAAACAAAGTGGATAAATAAATAAGGGGATAGAAAGGGAGAAAATAGGTGAGGACGGGCACACACGAAACACCCACATATGTTTATATATATATATATATATATGTATTACGTTCCACCATTTTCTAGCTCCTTTTTTTTCTTATCTTTCCCCTCTCCCTCAGCCACACATACTCCAAATCTCATTTAGATATCATCAGTAAGATCCAACTTCACTTTCCCGTCAACTGCGTTATCAAAGGCAGGCATACCGAGGTACGGGCAGCCAGCGCAACGAAAGGCATCCCCCTTCGCGCAGTTCCCGCAGCCTCCTGGTGGCATGGCGCCCATCACTTGACTTCCACCGGCCTCCAACTGCCGCTCCAACTCGGCTCGGCCGCAGGTGCAGTTCTTACAAGCCCGGCGCCGTGTCGCACAGTCCAACTTTTCAACCGTACTTTTGGCCTCACGATCCTCAGCTGTAAGCAAATCATCCTCATCAATTGGTCGTCGTGTTTTGAGACTGAAGGCCTGTGTGGAGTTGGCGGCGTTGTGGGATGTTGATGGAGCGGGGGATGACATTCTCACGAGACAGTTCCTTCCAGTGGATTACCGCTCGGCTGCCAACGTTGCTGCTGAATTGACTTCTTGCCTTTACTTTTATATAATTCTTCTTTTTTTTTTTTCAATGCTAATTTCCCCTCCCCTCTAATTACACGAGAGTTTGCACTAGTACTTCGTCAACCACGTACGACGCTATTTGTAAGAAAAATATCCGAGTTTCAAGACTAGAACTGTATTATTATTATTATTATTATTATTTTTTGCGGTGTATGTGTTTGAACACAATGTGCCACGATCTGTGTTGAAGGGTCCACATTAAAAAACAATAATGACAACAAGGGATGAAAGAGGTGAACAAAAAAAAATCCGTATATTCAGTCAAGCTGCAGTGGCATTTAAATGAAGCACTGTTGTGTTCAAACACATCATCACTAAAACACGAAACATCTTTTTTTTTTTTAAAAAAATAAAGGGATGTTGTGAGGCAGAACCACGAACGCGAGTGGCGCATGTGAACAAAATTTGAGGAACTCTGATTTAGGAAGGGCAACAAAGTAAACACAATAACAAAATGGGAAATGCTTCTCTAAAGGCATGCCGACACATGCGCTTTTGTCGCTACTCACGTAGCGGGATGTAAAGAGCAGCTCAGATTGCGCTATGGGAGTGATTAAACAAATAAACACACAAACACACAAAAAGCCACACGAAAAAAAAAAAGAAAGGCAAGGAGACAATGAAAAATGTGTAAATCATTCGCTCCTCCATCCTTCTTTTTTTTTTTTTACAAAAAAAAAATTATTTTTATTTTCCTTCCCAGACTAATCTCAAACTTTTCAACCCACCACTCGTCCTCTTCTTCCCTTTCCTTTTCTTAACCACACATTTATCTATTTATTCCGCACCACCTCATTATTTCACATCTCCCTATTTGTGAAGCCACCTTTTTTTTTTTAAAAAAAAAACATTAATGGAGAACTAAGGGAGCCAGCGACACTGCTAAAATATAAGTGCATAAGTACAACTGCGTATAGTCGTGCGAAGAAAAAAAAAGAAAAAAAAACACACACATGTCAATTGGGAGACGGGCCAAAAAAAAAAAAAAGGAAAGAAGCAGGAAAAATAAAAAACATAAAATATAAAACACAAAACATAAAACAGAAAAGAAGAAAAAGAAACAATGAAAGGCACAACTGATGAAGGATGAACAGCGCACTTCACGATAAGAAAGGAGAGGAATATCCCATTAAGAGATGAAAGAGGAAACAAATACAGCACTGTTTATCATAACACCTTTTCCACACCGTCCTATTACCCACTAAGATGCATTACAAACGCAAATAAATGAAAACGGATGAAGCGGGTAATTGAGGAACAAAAATGTCAATGATGGGCACTCAGATCAGCGCGTAGTGATGTAAACAGATCATACACACAAAGCAAGAACCAACGAGAACAGCAAAAAAAAAAAAAAAGAACACGAGTATATATATATATATATGTATGTATGTTAGGCAATCCACCTTTCGCTGGTAAAAAACCTTTTTTCCCTCTCTCTCTCTCTCTCTCTCTCTCTCTCTCTCTCTCTCTCTGCGTCTTTTTTGTTTTTTTGTTCCTCCACGTAGCTTCATCAAGTGTTTTAAAAGCATTTTTTTTGTTTTTATCTCCTTTTCCTCCCATAATTTCACATCGCAGATATGTGGCTGATGCAAAATTCCACCACACTTTCGACAAGTTCCCTTCCGTATGCTCACAAACTTTCTGTCGCTTTGTGACTTTACTCTCTTAAATTAAAACAATTCTTTATGCAAGTGCCCACCCTTGACGTTGCCTTAGCTGTATGCCTTTCCTGTCAATTTTTTTCTTTTTGTTGACCTGCCGCCTTCTTTGTTACCCTTTTGTTGCATTTTTCCTTAACATTTCAACGTTTCACTCCGGTTTTTCTTTCTTTTTCGTTTACTTCTTGACCCCTTTTCTTTGACTGTTGTTGTTGTTGTTGTTGTCGTTTCTCTCCCCTTCTTTACTTCTCCGATCATCAACGCATTTTTCTTCTTTTTTATTTTATTTTATTATTTTGCCTTACGGAAATTACACCACAGGTGGAGGAACACACAATGAACAAACTTATCAAACAGTAAATGGCCCTAAAAAGAAATATTTGGATAATCGCTGCACATTTAAGGATTACGCCTTCCCTGTCATTTTTTTCTCTTTTTTTAATTTTTTGACCTGCCGCCATCTTCCACGCGAAACGCATCGCGGAATTCCCTTCGTTTGTTTTCTCTCACATATGTGACATATATTTTTCTCTTTATTTTATTTTTGTTATTTTTAAATGATGAATTGACAGCGATGTTGCATAGTGTGAAGTAAATGGATCAGTACCCAACGCGCAACTCATCCCCCACTTCATCAGGGACGAAGTTGCGTAAATAATTGAATAACAAAAGTAAAAAAAAAAAAAGGACAACAAACTACCTTCCGCTCCAACGTTTGAAAAAGATAAGAAAAAAAAAATTAAAAAGTGACGAAAAAAAAAAAAAGAGCCGTGTTGTGAGCCTCTTCATTCACCCACTCCGATAATCATGAGATGAACAGAAAACAAGAGACCAAACAAACAACAATAATAACAATAATAGTAATAAAACAACAGGGGAAACTGGTCTCTCGGAACAGAAAACACCAATCCAACAACGCTAATTAAACAAAAAGGAGTTAAATATCGTGGAGTAAATTAGAATCAAAAAAAAAAACTCGAAGATCATGGATAGTAGTAATAGTAATAATGATAATAGTAAAATATAACAAAAAAATCTATTGTTCATAATATATATATATATATATATATATTTCCTTCCTTCTGATCTCTTGGTTTCTCTCTTTTTTTTTTTCCACGATCAGGACTGCTGTGTTGCGTATGGATGGCACATACGCACCTCCGGTCCCAAAGAAATTCCCTCCGCAAAGTCCAGCACCCCAACCTCTTCTCCCTCTGCAAATTGATACGGTGCTGTTTGAATGCTTGGTCTGGCGTAATATTCCTCCACACACTCTTTTTCCCTTTCTTTATTACCTTCAACTCCATCTTCCAAACTTGTTGTTAATGCTACTGCCGACGTTACCGGTGTTGGTGATAACAAACCGCTTGTCATGACCCCACTGTTGGTTATTGGCCGCTCTCTCCGTCGTATCACTCCACAATGCTTGTAGAGATCCACAATTAATTCACCGCAGCTAATTTCATTTCCATGTGGCCGCCCACCCACCCATTCATAAAGCCGCGGGTGAATGTAACTAAGCATCAGGGCGGAATTCGTGTCCAGAGGGCGCCCAACGTTTTCGTTGATAAACTCACGGAGAAGGCGCTTGCGTTGCGGAGTCCACTCAAAACCTTTCAATCGGCGCACGGCAAAACGGCGGTAGCACCACTTCTCGTCGTGCCGCCCAAAGAGACGACGACTCGCTTCTACCAGCTGAACACAATTGTGTCGCACGTGACCATTAACATCAGGCGCATTGACATCAATGTTGTCAATGGCCTCCATAATAACCGCCCCACGCCTCGGTCGTCGCTCAAACAGTGACTGTCCTTCACCCATGATTCCTGCTGAGAGAGGCCTAGTCAACAACATACCACCGTACTCCGCTTTTACGCTGTCAGCAATGTTGCCATCAACACTATTATTGTTACTCCTGCTGCTACCATTATCACTGTTGTTACGGATGTCATACGCAAAGCTTGTTCGCCTCGAGCGCAACCGGTCAAAATGCGCAGGCTCCACTACAACAGCTACATGCGAGTATCGCAATGCTGCGGCACGCATACCACTGTAGACATACTGTGCAGCAGTTATCTTCGAGCTGATTTCTCCAGTTCCCATCATGAGGATGATGTCCCCTTCACGAAGTGTTGGCTCCACGAGGGACCATTCTTCAAGTGGGTGCTCCTCCAGTGGGCTGAAGAGACGTCCCACCGCCTCCTGCTGCCGCCACCACAAAGCGAGACACAATACCACATAACTACAACACCCCAAAATACACGCTGCTGCCACAATCAAACACTTTCTCCCGCGGCACTGGGAGCAAAATCGGTTCCATCCGCTACGGAATGGGCGTAACACACTGAAACGTCCTAGTTGCTGTTGCTGTTGTTGCTGTTGTTTTGAGTGTTGATGCTGATGCTGATGTGTTTGATGTTGCGTTTGCGAATGGTGATGCTGCTGTTTGTGATGGTAATGATGTGGTTGATACTGTGACTGTGTCTGTGAATGATGCTGATGCTGCTTCTGATGTGTTAAGGGGAACGAGTTTGTGGCAAATGGTGCGATCGATGGGCGCAGTAACGCGTTTTGTGAACAACCTAAATGGATGAAACGACGGCTGTCGACGCGTGGCGCGTGGAAAAACAAACCCCGTATGCCCCATCGCCGCTGCCGCTGGATGAACAACCCCATCACCTCTACACTATGCATCGAACCCTTTCTTCTATATTTATTTCCTCCTCCACTTCCACTTCCACTTCCACCTCCACCTCCACTCCTTTTTCTTTTTCTTTTTTTCTATAAATAAGTAAAAAAGTAAATATATTAATAAATGTATCCCCCTGTTACCTCTCACTTACCCTTCTTTGCACTGACACCCCGCTAACGTGTGGCGCTTCACCGATTAAAACACTAGCCGATGTTTAGCT
Source organism: Trypanosoma brucei gambiense DAL972 (assembly GCF_000210295.1). Classification (NCBI taxonomy): domain Eukaryota; phylum Euglenozoa; class Kinetoplastea; order Trypanosomatida; family Trypanosomatidae; genus Trypanosoma; species Trypanosoma brucei. The sequence goes on from NC_026741.1 coordinate 432,619, forward strand.
GTGAGTAGCGTTGATATGATGCCGCGTATGCGTACGTACGTGTGTTTTGTGTGCGAGTGTGTATTATTATTATTATTTTTTTTTTCTTTTGGGGGATGGGTGAAGGAAGGGATGGAACTAACAAAAATAAAGCAAACAAAAGTAAACCAACTCAAGTAAAGGGGGAAATAAAATAAAAATAAATATGGAACCGAGTGAAGGTCCCCCAGGGCGCTACGAATATTTGATAGAGAGACAAAAACAAGAAAAAAAGAGAGAAGAGCACATGAACAAAACAAAAAAACAGAGGAAAGGAAAAAAAAACAAATGCTCCGTTTGACAGATTAATGCAAAGTGACAGAGGACAAACAGCTTTAAAAGAACACTAAAGAAGATCAGTAGCAACAGTAACTGAAAGAGAAAAGAAAGAAAAAAAACAAGGGCAAACGCAAATAAAAGAGTTCCTCCTTGTACTTTACTAATTAAGTTATTTTTCGCCTCCCCGCCTGCGGTGGTGGTGGCCGGAAAGAGGGAAAAAGAGGAGAAAAAAAGAAAGAATGACGTGCCTTTTGCCACGCAACTGCCGCACACCGGTACCATTGTGAGAAGCGGAAACGAAAGGACGACGGCATTCGGTCAAGTCATTTTGAAGAGGGAGCGAAGGGGAGGGGGAGAAATTAATAAAGGAAAAAAAAAAGAAAAGGGAACATATCGCTTGTGCCCCGTCGCTTCACCAGCAATTATATGCGAATATATATATATATATATATTATAATTACAATAATACGTGAAGGGGAAAGGGAGATAAAACGAAGAGACAGAAGGAATCCGCGTTCATTGAACGGCTCGCCGGTGCTACACATGTTTCCGCAAACCCCCCCCCCCAAAGTAAATATCACAAAGAAAGCAAAACTGCAGGAGATCAATGAAAAAAAACAACAACTGAAGACTATCGATGAAAACGTGTGACTCTCAGCACACGGCAATCATGTCACTACTGCTTAGCGAAGGAAAAGGTGAACGGGGCGTCTCCGTTTTATCACCGATGAAAAGCGTGTGGATGGAGCGCGGGTGAAATGAATAACCACAAAAAACTAGAAAAAAAAGACTTTTTTTTTCCGGAGGAGGGGGGAGTTGGAGACAAAAAGGCACATTTGTTGTCGCAGAAGCGGTTCTGGTTCCTTTATGTCAGGCCTCGTTAGATTTTAAATCACACATTTTCTCTTTACCAACCGTATATCCCTCTTACCTCAGCTCTACCGCACATATATCATATACAACACACATGTACATGTATGCCAATAAGAGATAGGGGGATATGATACGTGCATGATGGGAAATTTAGCTAAAGGGGCAACAGGATCAATTAAAGAGGACAAAAATAAAAAAAGAAAAAAAAAAAGAATAAGGGCGGTCTCCCTCATGGAAAGTAAATGCACCGTCCCCCCAACACCAGTGGATGGTTGGCGCAGTTTTGTGCCCTCGACGATAACAACGAGTAGTGTGACGTGTTAAAAGCAACGCAAAACAAAACAAAACAAAACAAAACAAAGAGAGAGAGAGAGAGAGATGACTGACCAAACTGAAGGAGATGCAATAAATATCAAAGGAAAGCGGAGAATTCCGCAAACCGAAGCACTTCGCCCCCCGCCTCCCTCCCTTTCTTCCCTCTTTGCCTTTCGTGTAATCCCCATTTCACATTTCTGTTCCATATTAACTTTTCTCCAAGCCCCTCTCCTCTCCTCACCTCCCCCACAAAAAAATATAATATAATATATATATATATATATGTACATATATATATTTAACCTTTAACTCAGTCGCCATTTTCCCCATCCATCTGCTTTTCCTCAAGTCCATGCCGCGCCTTCACAGAGAAGTGAGTAAAACAAGGAACATAAGAAGAGCCCAAAAGCCTCGTAATAGGTTTGAGCATTCGCACACATGACGTAAATAAATAAATATATGTGTACATATATATGTAAAGCAAAGAGAGAGAGAGAAAGTCAACGACGCGAACGAAGCAAAATAAACATAAGGAAGAAAGAAGGGTAGCTGCGCATCGCACATTTACATGCACACCCACGGTGTCGAAACAATAAAAGCAACAACACTCAAAACAAAGGTAAAAAAGAAAAAAGAAGAAATATAGAGGGAGAAATACACATGGATTAAGAAAAATATGGAAGGGAAAGATGACTGATGGGTGGCTTGTAAAGACAAGATAGTGTCTTTTACATTCTACTTCGCCACCTTTCCCCTAAAGGAGGTGGAAATCACACATAAGGACGCACATGCGCAGTAGAATGACCCCGATTGCACATAATAAACCCTCAAGTGTTAACGCAACAGAGTTCAACACCGGAGATGAAGGGTAACTAGCAAGTTATACTGAGTTCTCCCTTTCTCCCCTCCCCACGCACACATATATGCCTGTTGAAGCTCGTCTATGACGAACCAAAAGTACAGAATTCAATCTGTACGGCACCATTTTCCCCTGCTCATCTTGAACACGAGTAGTGGTAACTCTCATTATATAACCAACTGTTTAGCCTGAACTGCTTCCCACTAACTTGGGCTTTACAACTCAACGCGGCAATTTACCCTAGACATGCGTACATAAAATACCGCACAAGGTAAATGATTTGTTTTTTTCTAACTGTGTCTTTACGCCCTTTTCAGCGCTTTTGAAGGTTTGAGCACCCCACTGTATGAAGTTCTAAATACGCCTCAATCGAAAAGGTCGTCGTCCACTGTCTGAAGAATGGGTGACTGAGTAGCTCCCGTGCGGTGGGACGGCGCCGAGGTTCGGGGTCCATGCAGGAATGAATAAAGTCCAGAAATGCGTCACTGAGAGGCATATCTCGGGGGAAACGGCGGAGATCCAACGGCTCTTCCATACGGTGAATCGTTACAAATGGGTCCGCGCAGTCCGTGAGGTCAACGGGGTATTGTCCAACAGCGAACTCCGCCAGCGTCATGCCAACCGCCCAGATGTCGCTTAGCTTCCCGTGAGGCCTTCCCCGCTGTCGTTCGGGGCTCATATACTTACTTGTTCCGGAGCATTGCGGATCATCTCCAGTGGCTGCACCGCTTTCACTAGCGGACGCAACTCCCACGAGGGGTGGTGATTCGTAGCCACTGCCCGTGTGAATTCCGTTTATGCTGTGCCCATAACCGTTACCACTCATGTTGCTGGCGGCATCGCTCTCAAACCCGTTGTCAACACTACCACGTTTGTTGTTAACGCGTGGGTTGCAGCGCCTTTCCTCGCACGAGTCGTCTCTGCTTTTAATTTTGACGTCAGCACCAGTGTCACCACTCGCGATAAAGTCTGCTGGGAAGTGGGGAAGCGACACAACACTTTCCTCTTCCCCTGTGCATCGAGAGGATAACCCAAAATCACCAAGTTTCACTATTCCTCTGTTGTTGATTAGGACGTTACCAGGTTTAATGTCACGGTGGACGAAACCCCTGCTGTGCATATGTTCCACACCGCGCAGAAGCTGCTCGCCCACCACGGCAACGAGCCTCTCAGGTACTGAAACCACTTTTCGCTCATCCTTCGCATCCACTTCACTTTCCCTCATTTCCTTTTCCTCGGTCATGCACACCGCCCCATCGCCATTGTGACGATTGCTACGATTACGTCGCCTCGCACCATGCGTGCCACCGTTTTGGTTCTGCCACTTTTTTGTCCTACTAGCGCCCGCACTAACGACTTGACAGTTCACATCGTTGCCGGTACTTACACCGTTAGACACGTCGTTATCCGTGACATAACCACCGAGTAATCTCTGCAACCGGTCCAGACCGCCGTAGTGCATGTATTCCATCACAAAGTCGAGTGCCATTTCTTCTTTATTAAAGAACGCGTTGTACACCTTTACCATGAATGGGTTCCGGTAAGCCATATGAAGTGTTTGGAGCTCACGCAAAACAAAGCGGTGAAGCTGTCGGATGTAAGGCGATGCCCGCACACTGTGCGTACGGCAAATGTTCATATGTTCCCATCCATAAATCATCGAGGAGAGGTCAATGCGTTTGACGGCGAGCAACTTCCCAGTGGGATAATGTTCTGCCATGTACACGTTTGCCGACGCCCCCTCACCCACAATTGACTTTAGTTTGACATCACTGTACTTTACAGCGGTAAGACCAGGTTCATTGCTGCTGCTGGAGTCGGCGTTGTTGGGGGGGAGCACGGAGGGTGACGGGAGATTAAAGCTTGGCATGACGTACGTGTGCGTTGCGCTATCACCACCAGCGGCAGCAAATGTGGGTCGCGGTGTGGTAAACCCCGAAGTTTTGGCGTTATGGGCATTTAGCGAATATGTGATGGGGCTGTATGGCGTGTCGAGGCTAGTAGACAGTAGCGTAAAAGAGTTGTTGGACAGTGGTTCCGTCGTTAACGAAAGCTTTGGCTTCAGGAGCGCCCCGGGTACTGAGCGACGACCGTGTGAGCCCAATGGGGCCGGGGAAACTTCCCCTCCGTGAATCCCAAGATTTGCATTGAGTTGCAAGACACTTTCCATAGTGAGACACCCATCACCAGAAACAATAAAGGGACCAACATGTAGATGCTGACCATCATCGGACAGCGATATCCACTGCGCCCGCGGGTGGTGACCAAAAAAGTCTTCTGGAGCCAACATATTGAGTGAAGCCACCGAGGCACCAGCAGCGGTGCTGCACGCGGAACGGTTCAGTAAAGGTGGGCGCAACTGCTGAAACCGGTCCCGTTTGGGTGTAACAGTGCTGGAAGCATGGGCTGTGAGCTGTAAACTGGAGGGAATGTGAAGTGGCTCTGTAGGGGGAAGCAATGACGGTGGAGTTAAGGAGAAGAGGGGCGGCGGCCGCTGCTTCACTTGCCGTCCTATTGCTGTTGCGGAGAGCACACCGTTGCAGCAACTGGGCGACTCCTCCGGGTTGCTCGTGACGTTGTGTAACTGAGCACTAGTGCACGAATATATATTTCCGGGTATACTTCCATCTACCGTAGCAGTTTTATGGTACATTTGAATGTGTCTTCTTCTGCCCGCTATTCCGTGCCGAGGCCGAAAGGTATCGGATAACCAAACTTGGTGAATGAAAGAATCACGCCCACTGCGTATATATATATATATTCTAAGATATTTCCTTCGTTTCTCTCCACCCGTGAGCGCGTGTGCGTCCTTGCACCACGCCTCCCTTTCCTTGCCTTCGACTTTCCCCGTGTCTTCCTCTGTATAATCCCTCAAATACACTTTTCTAATTCAGTTTTTTTTTTCTGCTCTCCTCGGAGATTACAGTGGGTCCAGAGGTTAGATAGAAAAAAGGAGAGAAATGGAATGACATCCAATCAGAGAAGAAGAAGGAGGAGGGTGAGGGGAGGAGGGATATGTATGTCGCAAACAATCTCGACTTAAAGGATGACAACAAACCCGAAAAAACAACACAACAACGAAAACAACGCCACTGGATAACACAGCAGTCGGCGGACGCTTATGGTACACTTTGAGTCAAGAAGGACGAGGAGGTGGATAACGAAAATAATCAAATCAACATCATCTTCCCCCCTTTTTTTTCTCGCTACCTTTCTTTCCATATTTCTCCGTCACCGTGCATTACCGTTGTCATTTTCGTCGTATGTAGTTTCGTATTAAAAAAAAAAAAAGACACCCCTTTCATGGCATCCTTCCTTGTGTCTCACTCTTTAATTTACTGTCTTTCTTTTCTTTTCTCTTTTTCAGTTGCTGTTCAATTTCCCATCGTTACGATCATTCATTAATATGCGCTGCCAGCCCCGGCTGCAGTTCTTGTAGACACACACAGACAAAAAAAAAAAAAGGAATAAAGAAAAAAAAAAACAGAGATTATGGGATAATTGTGTAAAAACACCGCGCTGAATATCATTGTCTAACAAGATTTTCCATATTCTTATTTCTTCACCGATGTCCACACACTCTTTCCCCACTTCTTCCCGCTGTTGTACAACCGTTGCGCATTCAACGAAGTAAAGTTAAAAATATGTGAGGGTTGAGAGAAGGGAAAAGAGATGAGGGTTGAAGAAACCACATGCACACAAACTCCCACGTGTGTGCATACATTAGGTGTGTAGTAGATGTGTACATATAAATGCGTACAAGTACATGCAACTACATACATACATGTACATATATGCATATATATGTATATATGTATATAAATATTTATTTATATACACTTGTTTGTGTGATTGTTGACCAAACTTCCTGTTTCATGGCATTACCACACGCCCTTGAGAGGTGCTGCGGCGCCGGAATATGTAGCCTCCTTTTTTGCCTCCCATTCACTCACTCATTCATTCAATCATTTTTTTTTCTCGTGCATTTTGCTCATTGTCTTTTGTCACGCGGCAGAACCCCAGGGCTCATGTGAAAGACGAAACCAAAGGAATTAAAAGCGTAAGTTATAAAATGATAGAATGAGGTGTGGGGAGGGAAAAAGGGATTTTTTTTTTTTAAAAGGGGAGAAAGTGCCAAAGAGCAAAGTGAACAACACCAAGAGAAATAATAATAATAATAATTATTATTTTTTAAGACTCACACAAACAGGGTACAGTTTCCAACGGCCTCAATAAAAAAAGAGTGCGTGGATAAGGGGGAAAAAGAGATATTGAACAGGGGAAGAAATAAATAGGAAAGAAAAAAAAACAAAAGTAGATCAGGATGAAAACATTTCCCTTGAAATATATTTGTGTTGACAAATCCAGAAGATGATATAAACCCCCTCACAACACCCATTACCCATTTCGGCCTTTTACAACAGCACACAAAATTAGGCAGTAAATTCCCCGTTTCGAGCCCCCCAAAAATGCGTTTCGGCCCCTCAACTCCCGGTTGTGAATGTCGTGGTAATAACGATAAAAATATTGAAATAATAATGAAAATCAAAGTAGTTATGAATTAAATATACCTACGCTCGCTCTCTTCCTCTTCCTCTTCCTTTCCCTCTCCCTCCCTTTTCATCATTTCTATATTTTGATCACTTACTGAATAGTTCTTTTTTTTTTTTTTTGAAGTCTGAACAATGGGTTGCCAGTTCAATCGGCATAATATAATTTCGGGTTTGGTATCAACTTGGCAGTTACGTTACCATCACCCCAAATCTTCTCCGTTTCATCACTATTTTATTTTTCCCCCTTCTTGATTTCTGTATGTTTACATTATTTACCATATTCGCACCACCTCATCCGCTACGTAAGTCACAGATGTGTCTGCTGCCTCTAAGTACCTTTAATCGTGTTTATACATTTGATGAATTCATTTACAGTTGTACATAACTTCACATTACCTCGGAGAAAAATAAAATTAATACAAAAGAAAAAAGACAGTTGTACATCCGTACATATATTTAATATATATATATATATATATATATATGCCTGTTCACTTATACGCATCTGTACACCGAAATGTCAGCGGAGCAGGCGACAACCCGGAGTAAAGAACTGCATCCTACTGGCATCCGGCACTATACGCCAGGAGCCAATATTAATACTGCGGAACTCTTGGCAGCAGGCACACGGGGCACAGCAACAGAAGACACAGAAAAAGTCACCAATAATATTCCCAGATGTGCCAGTACGCTTGCGGAGGTTGTAACGTGTGAACCAGCGGGCGCATGGACAAAGGAGAACCATGAGGCAATGCGGCCAAACGGAACACACATCGCCCAAACTCGACGCATATGTTTTGCACAAGATACAAGGTGAACAGAATAAACAGTTGAAGATGCAGAGAAGTGCGTTGGCAAAATCAGGGGCGCCGCAGCAGGGCGCCAATCGCCAAAACTCCCAAACGAATCCGGCGGTACCATTCCAGCCGCATTGGTCAAAGCCAATGATACCGAGGAACCCCGTACGGTTAATCTCAGCGCAAAGAGACATGACTTTGGAAAAGAAGTGCGCGCTTAATTCCCCTTAGTTGAAAAAAAAAAGGGGGAAAAATAACTGAATGTTGGCGCCGCGGCAATATTGTGAGGCCCTTCTTAGCGGGTGCTCTTTCACCCTTTTGTATCTACTTGGGGTACAAATGGGCAAAGTGTTGTTAGATGTCTGTCCACTTCGCAACCTCAAAACGTTTAGTCAAGCCTTCGCCACAAAAAGGCTATGCAGGCAATAGTGATAACTTTTGTTTTTTCGATAGCTTGTCTGCAGATGAGAAGGTGTGGGGGTGGTTACGGGATGTACAAGGTAGAGTATGGCAGTAGACGAAATACAACTTGACGAAGAAGCAACCAAACATCACGGCAAAATACGTGTAAAGTTACCCATAAAGAAGGGAAGTAAAATACCAAGAATAATTTATACGGTGGACCACATAGAAAGAAGAATTATATGTAGGGTTGTAGTGACGAGAGAACCCGTTGCGGCACGTAGCAAAACTGACGAAAGGGAAGAACATATGAACAATTAAGCGTACATGCAAACAACGACAAGGGTCATATGTGTATACATGTACTACTACATAGGCCTTGCCTTTCCATCACTAACGCCGTAACTTCCCCACCTGAAGGTCGAAGGGATCGAGTGTCATGAGGGAGCATAGAAATGAGGTGAGTTGAAGCACCTTCGCAGTCCCATGCATGGGTTCCTCGCCGCGTTGCTTTCGTACCCGCGGGGGAGTTGCGAGTGGCGATACGCCATGAAGTTGACTCCCTACAGTGTTTTGCCACTTTGAGTACTGACATTCTCCCGCACAAGATTCGGCGCTGAGCATCGACCGCACAACAAATCGCATGGACACACTGTGGATGAGCTCCGACATGAACACCTTCAACAACATCACAGCAACAAGGACAAGCAGCAACAGCAATGGAGCGTTTCTAAAGAGTGCGTGAGCGATAGGCGAAAAACTCCACAGAAGGAGTGCGGCGTATGGGACCGGAACAAACCCCGTCCGTCGAACATATTTGGGGAAAAAACCATCGCTCGGCCGCAGCAGTTTGCGCAAATCCTGAGAGTCGTACAGCGCACTATCCACACAGCAGGCTCGGATATGCGTGAGTCGCCACAGCACCGTTTCCGCAGCCATATCGATAAGGGTGAGTTGCGTGAAACTTCGGTAGACGCTAAGAGAAATACCATTGAACTTCGCCACGAAGAGATGCTTCGTAAAATCCACTGCTACTTCCGACAGAAGTACAAAAAGTGTATCGGCAAAATCCAGACCACAGAAGCGTTCGTGCATGTGCTGCATAACCATAACAAGTACAAACAAAAGGAACTTCACGCGCTCAATTGCGTCTGCTGCCGCTACAGAGTACAATGACTCCCTGTTGTGTTTTTTGTACACAGCCCCCTTAAGTTCACTCAAGCTGCTGCTGACGATGAGAGTAAGAAGCAAATTCCCTTCCGAGTTAACTGCAACGTTGAGAGTTACAACAGAGAGCAGCAGTACAACAGCATGAGCAGCGACACTCACCACAGCCACGACAGCGCTCAGCACAGGGAGCCACGTGGCGGCGAAGCGCTCACACTGCTCACCACAGGTTTGTGCGGCTCCCCGCCAATCCCCCACACACGCCGTGAGCACCTCCGTCGCCTCGTGCGAAAGCGCTGACAACAGCTTGTCTGCAACCTCCAAAATGTTGAAGACCATCATGAGCTTGATGAAAGAAGTGCGACGCACAGCATGATAGAGATACGCATAAAGCTCCACGGTCTTGAACGACAGGAGAGTGTAAGTAAGCACACCTACGACGATGAGCACCAAAGCCACTGCATCCCGCCGCTCAAAACGGTGCACACTAACGATCAACTTGAGTGGAAGAATCAGAAGCGACAGAAGATTCTCCACCATGCCAAGTATTGTGAGGGCAAAAAAGTACTCAATGTCAACGAACATATCGGGCATACGAACAAAGTGCCGAAGCTGCTTAACGAAGCCTATGTCCTGTTGCCCGCACATGGTGCTACCTTCGTGGCGTGAGGCATCGGGGCAGCGCTCCCGGTCTGACGGACCAAAGAGACTGCGCAGCAGCCGCGCTTGCATTTGGCAGGTAACCAACACCGGCTGGCGCGAGCCTCTAATGCTTTGGGAAAAAAGTGTTGGCCGCAGGAAGAGAGAAAAGGAGTAAAAAAGAGACAAGACGGTCATACAAGTGGCTTTGAGGACGCACACCTGAATGTCTGCAAGGATAGGAGTGATACAATCAAAAGGGATTGATTCCAAAAGCAGAGACACGTAACACCGGCCGCCGTGCACAATCACACATACCTTCCCCTGTGCATTCATATGACGAGAATGCAACTCAAACCCCGTAGGGAGCAGTGAGCAGTCTCGTTCGAGACGTAGCCACGTGTAAACAGATGATCCGAAGAAGGTGGTGCGGCAACAAACATACAGGATCCGACACGGAGGGTGGAACAATAAAGCCATTCTTTCCTCCCTCTTCGCCGTTCAACAACATCTAGGAACTCACACTACAGCAGCATCGTGCTGGGTTGCAGCGGTGTCTGCCGTTGTCTGTTGGATCCTGCTGCTGAGGGCAGCGAGCGCGATATTTCGACGACGTTGTGCCTCATCTTCTGTAGATCCCGGGAGTAACGCCCCGGCCGCAGCACCTTGAAGAACAGGTACCGCAACGGTGTCAGCGATGCCTCCAGACCCGCTTCCAGCGCGACTGCCATCCCCACTACCCTGTTGCCGTGGCGCTTTCGATACCATGCCGCAAAGCTTGAGTAAAGGTTCCAAAAGCACACTCAGGGGCACCACCGAGGGCGTGTTAAGAGCCGACTGCAGATACCAAGTCGTGAGAAGCCCAAGGAGCGCTGGAGTGAAAACGCTGCCCAAGAAAACTTTGGTTCCTCCAACATCGTTCTCTGTGATGCGGTGCTGCCCGCGAAAAAGCCAGTCAATTACGAGTGTAATTGCTAGTAACGCCGTTGGTACGTGCTGCCGCTGCACCTGGCGCGGAAGTTGGGACGGAAAAGCAGGAGACCTTGGCGAAACCCCCACCCACGGAACAAGAATGCCCGAAGCCGCAGGCCACACCCCACAGTAGCACTGAAGGAACCACGTGAATCCGACGTTGTACAGTAACGCGCTCAGTATGAGCAGTGTAAGGGAGGCAGACACAGTCGATGCAGCAATTAATCTCACCAGAGCTCGGGTCCCGATGATGCTCTCCACTGCCACACCGAAAGTTAGCATGTAAACCGCGCTGCAAACAGCCAGCACTATATTGGTCTCAACTACGACGTACGTGATTAGGTTCCAAGGGTAGCTTCTGGCAGAAAAAGTGTGGGCGGGGATGAAACCAAGCACGCGCGGAACCACGGTGGAAAAAGTACTGAGCAGAGCTGTTCCACACAGCACGGCGGCGACTGCTCCGCTAACTGCACCCTCACCAGCCATGCGACCGCGGCCGCTACGTCAAGTTATATGAAGCTTAAGATAGGAAAGTTCCTAAGAGTCTTTTCACGATGTTAAGAGCAAGAGGGAGGACGTGAAAGTAGAAGGAAGGACAACGACCGCACTGCCAAAGTAAGCGGGCGATAGAAAAGATAGAAAGTCACACTTGTTTTTCTTTTCGAATGCCGTTAATTGCTGACCTTTACTTGTCATATACACACCAAAATCCACTGATAGAGGAACAAAAAACCGGAAGCCACACGTGGGCAACGCTCGGAGAGGTAACTGTATCCACTATGATACAAAGGGAGAGACTACACTCGACATCACTGAGAGCGGAAGCATATTTAAATTTCTTTACTAAAGTGTCGCAATGAAGTCCAACATTGTAAACCAGAAAGGTGCAACAGAGCCTTACGGGTCCCCTACAAGTCACTAATCAAAATGGCAACGGAGGAGGCGGAGAAAATGCCACCATTTCCGTATACCAGGGCCCGCTTTGGTACCGGTGTAAGCTGGCGGTCCCCTGCCTCCTCAGAAAGCTGCGCTATAGCTTCAGTTATGTTGTACATCGCTGGAACTTCCCACGGGGCACCAAAGCACTGCAGCCCACCATGTGTGTTGATAGGGAACTTGGAAGGGTCCAATACGCCCCCGTTGTTGAGCATTTCGTTATAGGCTGTTTCCATGAATTCACCGCCCTTTCCCTCGGGGCACAGGCCAACCGCCTCAACAGCCTGAATCAAACAAATAGGAAAGCAGTCATACAAGCCAAAGAAGTGAATATCGCCCACGTTCAGATTAGCGGAGAGAAACGCATCCCGAGCAGCATGACGACAAGAGAAAATATCCGGCACGATGTCATCGCTGGAACCTGGTGGAAAAAGTGGACCAGACGCTTCTGCGACGCTGGCGATTATCGGCTTTGAGCCGCCTAGGTGCCGTTGCTCCTGTTTCCCCTGCGCAAAGTGTTCGGCGTAGTGCGCTTCGCCTGAAACAATGAGAGCCACGGCACCGTCCGCGCGTCGGGCACACTCTAGCAAATTCGTGACTGGCGCCACACAGCGGGAATGCAACACCTCATCAAGGGTGTAGGCTTTCTGGCACATTGCCTCGGGATGCCTCTCAGCCATTTTGCTCATCAGCACGGGTACCATGGCTAGCTGCTCACGTTTCAAGCCATAGCGACTCATGTACCACTGAGCATAGCGGTCATAACCATGTGGAATGCACGGCTCTGGCAGCCCGCTTCTCCGCAGCGATGCATTGGAGCGCTCTGCAAACGCGCCACTTCCCATGCTCAACACGGCATCCGCGGCAATGACAGCAACCGTCTCTGCGCATCGAGTCCGCACCAAATCCACGGCCATCCCAAGAGCCGTAATAGGACCTGCCCCGCCCGTGTCGACGGTGCGAACTATAAACTTTCCCTTCGTGGGGAATAGGCCAGCCACTGTGGCTATGTGGTGTGCTTGCATGAACTGTGGGCTTGCCAACGAGGGCACCGCGATGAGAGCTTGCAAGTCACACTGCTTCATGTTTGCATCAACCAGGGCACATTTGAGAGCGGATGCAGCAAGTTCGTCGACTGACTTATGCAGCTTACCAATACCCGTGCGACCGACACCGACAATGCGCACAACCTGAGATGCCATGAGTCGTTGAAGGCTAGTATCTTAGTCTGTTATTACCTTTTCAGCTGCTTTCGTAGGGATACCAGGGTGCCAGAATGAAACGAGAACTTGCGCACCGCACAAAAAATATCGTCCCCCCAAGTTGTAACCAAGTTCCCACACTACCAGAGATACCGAACAGCCCACCTCCCCCCAAAAAAAATTTCGAACCGCCCCAACGCAATCTTTCAATTAACACCATTATCATACTTTTGCCTCGGCACAAGCACGTGTATATGACTCCCCCATGTATTTACCTACAGCACTTTAACACCGTCCCCACGCTAAATAATCCAACCACTGGCTACCACATACCACGAAGCAGAATGCACAGCGGAGCTCACAGACAGCGTAACTGGATTAATGGGGCAGTACCCAACCAGCGTCTGCCCGGCGGTGGCAGCTCGGACCGGCGTGTCAAACTCAACGACTGCGAAGTTGACGCTCGTTCCACCAGCGAACTCTTGGACCTCGCATGCGCGAAACCGTAGCACTGCCGGATGCAGAGGGTCCTGGTGCCGTGTACAGCAAGAACATCGCAGACACACCTCTTCCCCTTCCTCTCCATGCCGCGGTGATCTCGATGGTGGGAATGCCAGAGACAACATCAGCAGCTGCGTCATACGTAGTGGAAGTACAACATCGCTCAACTTGACAAGTGTGTTATACAGAAGTGGGTGGTTCCATCGATTCACTAGCCACACATTTCGCAGGTACCGAATGCAGCAGTTTTCCCCACACTTCTCATACCCATGGATGGGTGACACCTCTTTCCGTTGCACGTAGTAACATCTCGGGGACCCGCTATTCCCGACTGCACCGCGTATCCGCTGTCCAACTGTGAGGTAATGAGCTGGCAGCAATGTCCGATCTTGCCTTCTTACAGTTCCTGGAATGTTGAGTTGGTCAGCCGCTATTATTTGCTCCGTTTCGGCATCCAGATATTTTGTCTCTTCATCCGCGTGAACACCTTTTCCACCGGACTCTTCTGGAGCCGATGCCATGTACTCCGTGAGGAAGGCACCGAATCCACCACCCTTCCCTGCCTTTCGCTTATATCGTTCACCTACAAAGCACAACCCCGTACTTGTCTTCTTTGCACTGACACGTGTCAGACCAAGATGGGAAGCAACTACTCGAACATCCGCCTTGCGTTGGAATACATGACCTAATGGAAAAATCACGTTCGACAGCTGCAGCCGCGAGAGACGTGACAAAAACAGTGTTTGATCGTTGAGATCTTGCCCTGCAGTGAACGGGCGTGCAATGACACGTGTATATCTACCGTTCCCCGACTCACTTGCCGCAGCTGAACAAAATACGGTGTCTGCTAGAGAAATGGTACGCGCGTAGTGGCCCGTTGCGACATATTGGGCTCGTCCTGACGTATGCAATGCGTGAAGAAGTGCACCAAACTTTATCTCCGAATTGCACAGGACATCAACGTTGAGCGTGTTGCCGCGTGCGTAAGAATTCAGCATTCGATCAAAACACGACGTTACGTAGTGGGAGCTAAAGTTGAACAGTGGAAGAGCTTCACTCTCTGACAGCAAACCCGCAAAGCGCGCCACTTCAGCAGCGTCGTGGTAATCTTGCTCCGCAGCCTCACACCATCTACGCCGCTGATTCCCTCCAATATTCTCACACGTATCACTCGCACTGCCATCAGAGCCCTCGCTCACATCGTCCCAGTTTTTCATGAAGAGAGGGAAGTAATGCACTGCAGTGGTAGGGTTTTGTTGCATCGGAGTTGTTGCACTACTTTGAGTGATGTCTGCCCATGCCCGCCGCTTCACGATGGCGTCCATCACGGTGTCTAATGGGAGGGGACGCGGTGACCGCCAGAGCGCTTCCACGTCTCGCCATGTACTTACGCAACGACATAGGAAAAGCGCAGCGACGGCACTGTCTACTCCACCTGACAGCGCGACAGCTACCCTCACCGCCTGGGACGTCATGCACCAAATCGTGCTCCTTTCCCTTTGTTGCTTGCGTATAGCAGAAAACACCACCAAATGCTACGCTATGAAGCCGATGTGAACATGAAGGCCTTCTTTGCGGCCTGCCCTTGAGATAAAAACACCACGTTGCCTTCAAACGTAATTAGGGGGAAAAAGAAGGAAAGCGGGAGGTACAAGAGAATGGTGGATACCCAGAATGGGTGGAAAATAGCAGTACAAAGAGATAGGAGGAGCCGACGGGTATGAAAAGGACTAACAAACGCGCTGCAAGCAAACAGAATAAAACAGCAAAGACACACGCAATTGTGGTCGAAGGAGGTAAGCAAAAAAGTCATTTGGTTGTGGAACCGCGTACGGCCTCTTCCCCAACACGGGGAAAACGGAAGGAGGTATGGGGCCAATTTGAGGAACAGACAGACAAGAATGGTAAGGGGCTATATATATATATATATATATATATAGCGAAGGGACGGCGCACCTATGCCACTGCCGTTCTATTTTTTCTTGATCACACGTACGGTCCTGCTACCAAATAGATCCGATGAACAGGACATAACAGGTAAGGGAAGAAAGAATATTACCCGCGTCGTAGATACAGCCATACAAATGCACGGCTGTCGTTCCCTCCCTTTTCCCTCTCTTGGGTGTTTTTCTTCGTTGCCACCGGGCACCGCGGCAGTGACAAAATGGAGGAGGATACAATAAATCACGCTCATACCCCCTATCTCATTTGCTGTACGTTAAGTTGCCACCCGGAGAAGATAAAGAGAGGGAGAGGGTCAAGTGGCGCACCCCCGCGTTTTGTTTTTTGCCTTCTGTTCAAATTACTTTCCACCTCGTGTTATTTCTCTCGGATAATTGTGATTGTTTTTGTTACTTTCATTTTTTTTTCTGCGTCCTGTTTAGCTCCCCCACGTTAGTTCCTTCCTTCTTTTTCTGACTCAACCTCATGCCGGGGGGACCCCATTCAAGCCCATCAACGCTGCTGAGCTTCAATATACCATGTCAGATAGTCTCGCACCGTCGACACGATGGAGCCACCAGCCGCGGTCAACAGCTGCACAAGTCCCTTAAAAACCTCCGGGTCACGCACAACATCAGCGAGTTCCGATTGGCGCTGCCCCGTTAACGCTGAGGTCTCGGGAGCCAGCTGGTACATCAGATTCTTTACCCAATGGACTACTACGGAGGTGAGCTCCTGGTACATCCCTACATTGCAACTACGCACATGTTGTTGCTCTCGTGGGCTTAGTTGCTGGCCAACGGGGCTATCCGACATGCTGTCACCCGTCCGTCGCGGTTTACGCGATCCAGATGACAACGATTGCACAAAGGCCACCTCTTCAAGAATTTCTACGAGTACGTGCCGTAGGTGGGAGAAATCCATCTGCAAAGCGAGCGACAAGTAGGCGTTTAACCCCCCACGCACGGCGGTGTGCGGGAGTAGTGCACTACTTTTGCTCAGCGGTGTTGCTTCACGACCTTTGGTGACGGATTGCATGACAAACTGATCCATTTCAGATGCGTGATTGACACGCCAAAGCACGGCAAAAAAAGCCCCTTCGGCATCAAGCAGTAATTCAGCCATCAATTTGTAATTACACGGGGGTGGGGACCACCATACCGGCTGCTCACACCCTTCTGTGGTACCCGCACCTTCATCACCGCTAAAAGGTCTCTCGGACCTTGTGTACATAGCGGGCGTGATAGCCGCCAACACCTTCGGCAATGGAGACAGCAGTGGCGCCATCAAATTGCAGTACTCCACGAGCTGCTCGTCGGAAAGCACAGTGGAGTCAGTGCCTGACGAAAGACCCTCCTCGCACCCAGCAACAGTCCCCTGTTTCTTTCCTGGGAGGTCGTTGGGAGCCACCTTCGAATGCTCAGACACCTGCTCTTCATGCAACATTCTCATGCTCAGCGTGACACAACCGCGGCTTCCAGTAATATTACAAGGGTCGGAAGCCGACAAGGCACGAATGGCACTTCGCCCTGCCTTCGAGTAGGCCCCCAGCATCTGCGACAACCCAGCATCCCAACGGCTGCCAACATACTGGGCATTATGCGGCACGATAGATTGTTTGAAAAGATGGGTATCGAGAAGCACAAGACTGACACTGTTGATGATAGCGTTAAGACACCGGTCACCCGCCGCCTTCTCCCGGGCGGCGGATGATTCGGAAAGCTTTCCGAGAGCTGCCACGCACAACGTGGCGCATTGCATCATGGAACGCACGGCCAGCGGTCGAACATGTGAAGAGGACTTTGGCGATACGGCAAGCGGTAGCAAGCACCGCTCCATAACGACTGCACCGAGTGAAGCCACGTCCTCCAGTGATGCATCTACGATCAGTTCATGCGACATGAAATTTAAAAGCTGTGGAAGTGTTGCGTGGAAGGCCACAGCTGGGCACTTCCGCATCGTCGGCGGCGTGCGAAGGTTCAAAATGGCGAAGCTTACTCTACCCACGTCTTCCGCCGCCTCCGGAGTGTTCGCCGAAGATTTAGAGCCTGGTGCAGTGTGTCCCAGAAGTACTTGTAATACGGTATCAGCTAGTTGCACAGCGAGGTGCTGCTTTTGGTCGCGTACACACAATTGCTTTGAAACAGCACGTAGCACCCCTATAGCCTCCGTTCGCGTTTCTTGGGTATGGCAGCCCAAAAGCATGCATATACGCTCCAACGCGTGCAGCACGGTAAAGTCATCCTGCCCTTGTATTCCTTGCAGTAAACGTCGCGTCAGCTGCACTTGTACTTCATTTAGGCCGTCGACCTCATAGTCATCTTCGTCTGAGGTCACCGCTGTCGCCTCTAATGAGGTTGTCACTTCGCGGTTAAGTGCGGCGGTGCAAACACAGGACAGCTGCGCTAGGCACGACTGGGCGCTCTCCACGTCACTACACATTCCACCAACGTAAGCTACGTTACAAAGTAGCGATAACAGCACATTAAGGGGCTCCTGCCGCATCTGAACGCTTGGGGGCACACTGCCGGCGCCACAGCAGATGAGAACGAGTTTTTGCAGCACGTGAACGGCTAAGCTGCAGGTCTCAGTGCCAACAGTGCTCTTACCTGAGAGCGCATGAGCCACTGAGTGCAACAGCCTTTCCCACACCAACGCCATGGTAAATGAGACACGTGTTTGAACACCGCGTGTCGTTCGTTGCTTAACGGAACTCTCCGCTAGAACGGTGCACGAAACCAACTCCTTCACTCCTTGCAACATATGCATTTGCACTACTGACGAGTTCACGCAGCGTTCGTGGCACATCTGAAAGAAACAAAAGCAGTTTGCAAGCTCCGTGAGTTTAACAGCTTGATGTGAACAGTTAGCGTCACGGACGCAGGAGTTCCACACAACGCTGAGGACGTCTACAACGAAACTTGTCACGGCGTGCAGGCACTCGTCTCCTTTCTCCCTTCGCGCTTCAACGACGTCCACCAGTGCCGGCATAACAATGCCACTGAGATCACGAACATTAATTAAATTAGTAACAACGGGACCCAGCTCCTGGTCGTGGGAAATGACAGAGTAGCTGAGTACTCGGCGCACGACGTATAGGGCAGCAGTTAGAGTCGGGAAATCCATGCCTTGGTCCCGCAACAAGGCTGCAACACCCTGCAGTAACTCACGAACTGCTACCACGATCACGGGCGGGGCTTCATGAACGCTCATATTACAGTATTCCCGAGTGATTTCCTCCAGGTGGCCGAAGAGTGACTCCATTTGTACCAATATTGCCCTTCGTTGCTGCTGTTGTGACTGCGACTGCTGTTGATATGACTGCTGGGACTGCGTTTGACTCTGCTCCTTACGGATGGTAACCAGCAGCTCCACCACCGGCAACCAGCACCTGGAGGAAAAGTGTACACTGTGCCGAGAGGACGCAACCTCGAGCAAACAACCGTGGCAAACGTCCCGTAGGGAATCAAAAGCGGAGAGCCGCACCAGTGCCATTTGTGCGGCATCACATTCCGTGTGCAGACCAAAGGCCGCCGACAAAAGCAGACTGCTGCGCAGTCCAGTCGCGTAGAGCAGCAGGGCGTCTTCCGGAATTTGGTTTCCGTCCACAGCAGCTCCAAACACTGCATTAAGCGAGGGCCACGTGCTCAGGAACAAATCCTGTGTGACACTCGTCCAATATTCTTGTTCCGTGTCTCCACCCTCCCGTATCTCACCATCATCCTCGCATAGTCTGCTGCTGCGAAAGAGCAGCTCACGCGTTTCATCCGTAAGACGCCGCCGCACTACATTGAATTCCGCCTCTTTGCGATCTTCACTTGTGAAGAAGAACGCATCCATCCTCATGTGTGACACCACTGAGCCACGTCGCTTCGCTTCTGTTAGCATGGACTCGTGCACGTTGGACAAAGAGCGTGTGCTGACCTCCTCGAAGACGCTGTCCGTGAAGCGACGGGGGAAATCTTTATTGTCATTGCAACCTCGCATCTGCGCGTAAAAAGAGGCCGCAGTCATTTTTGTCGTGGAGACGTTTGGGTTGTGCAGGTTGGTATTCAACATGATAATTCCTATACCAGCAATGAAACACGCATCCTCCGATGCGAATGGAAAGACGTCCGTATCCACGCAACTCCTTGATCCTGCCTTATAGTATGCACTGCAGAAGAACTCGATGAGACGCTCAATTCGCTGTCCCTCCTTGGGCAGCTTCACGACACGGAACAGTTCCCTCAGTCCGTTTATGAGTGTCTTTCCAGCCAGCGGTAGCAAGTCCATGAAAGCTCGACATACCTGGAGAGATATAACAGCTGGGTATGACAGAATCTCTGCAACTGCATCGGAGTTCAGCGACGGAGTTTCCATAAGGAACTGCGCGATGTGTTGCACCTTCTCCTCAGCCTGAGGCGTGGCGGGCTCCGGTATATGACGGTGCGACCAATTATTCTCCGCTATGGCGCGGTCAGCCTCTGTTTGCCACTCCTCGTCCCTGATGTTAAATAACTTCCGTAGCCCCTTTATGGGTGAGCTATTGATGGCTTCTACAAAATGCAGCTGTTCTATTTTCTTCTTCCGGTTTAGCAACCTTGGAAGCGGCTTCCAGTTGGACAGGCCAGTGTTCTGGGGAATCTGTTTCGTTAATATTTCTACCACCAGCGCGAGGCCGTGAAGCGCCAGAAATGGCATGGATCGCTGCATCATAACTGTACCGTCATCTACGAAACTAGCGCAATTCACTGTCTGAGTCACGTTAGCGGAGTCGCCTCCACCAGTTTCAGCGTAAACGATGCTTTCGTTGCTGGCCTCTGCGTTGCCCGCAGCGCTGCCGCTCGCAGTGCCTGAGGCGCGTGGTTTCGGACCCTCGATGTCCACGAACTCCTCCGGCCTCGCCGTGCAAACCGCCCGGGAGAGCACGGTGACAACCTTCTGGATCAAATTGAGCTGGTGCCAGTGAACATTGAGGTCGAAGCGACGGTAGCAACGTAAAAGAAGTGGTGCCTCACCCGAAACGGCCGAGCCTTGAAAAAACGTATCGATGATATGATGAAGGAAAGATCGTTGCATAAAGGGCGGTGTGCTGTCAGACCCCAGTAATCCAAAGATTCCATTACAGTAGATGGAGCCAACCTCCGTGGAGAGGCAGTCAGGACATGACGTCACGACCCGTCGGAGGGTCTCCAAACCGGCATCCAACACCGAAGGCCGCAGGGACATGACACAGTTGAAAATGCCATCTAATATGCGCTTCCTCCAGTTGTCGTGTCGTAACACGTACTCCAGTTCCGCGGCACTTCCTTCGCACAGCTCACTCACGGTATCCTTCAGTAAACGAACCGCCAAGAATTGGCCCTCGGCACGATCACCGCAGTGCTGAGCAACACACGCCGTGTATTCTGGGGAGAAAGATGTAGCTAACACCGACTCCAGCACACAGCAGAGAATGCGGTGGCTTCGTGAATGTATTGGCACGTTATCATCAAACTCTGTGGACCTTGATAACGTCACAGAATCATCCACTGAGGCATCACCGCACCTACTCAAGTGCGAGGTACGCCCATACCACTTTGCAAGCCCAAACAGATTACTTACAACGTCACTCTTTGTCGTCCGTTCATCCTCAGAGGCCGTGGCACTTTTAACTGACACAATGGAAAACAAGTACCCGACGACGGGGCGGACAAGACCCACGAGATGCGTAATACTTTCGAGCAACGTGGGTCCGAGTAGCCGTTTCAGTTCCTCCACCCGCTGCTCTGCCATGCACCGATCCTCCTCGTCATCGGCAGCGCGTACCTCACCGTTGTGACCGTTGCCAGTAGCCTCGACCATGTCCTGTATATGACCTATCTCGCGGGATGCAAATTGCCTCTCAAAATGAACGACGCATTGACGCAACTGCTTCAGAATATCTATACACACCTGTACTGCGAAGCGCACCGAAGGAAAGTCTGTCGACCCTGAAAGCGTATCAACACAAATTCCTATAGTGTTCCTACAAACGTTAATATCGTGTCCGAGACTCACGAACAATGGGTTGCTTTCTTTACGGCGCGCAGCGCCATTTCCTCCTGCCTCCCCTCCATTGTTCGCAGTTGGATCGTCATACACTTCCCTAAGTACCTGCCGCAGGGTGTTGTCGATGATGGAAAAGCAACGAGTTATGACAATACGCGCTGCGTTGCGCGCAATATTGCGTAACTTACCGTTCTCCGATGAAGTACCAACAAACAAGGTGGCAAGAAACCTTGCAAGATCCTCCAAATTTCGTTTAGATAAGTCACTGGAGAAGCCCGCATTGGGGTCGGGGTGGACCAGTTGGCCTCTCTCATCGCCTTCAGCTGCCACCGCCGTCGCGGGTGAAGGGTCTTCACACGGTGACGCGCTTGGTGAAGAATTTGGTGGGGGTTTAGGGTCTTCAGCAGCCCCCGTGTCGGCCTCGGAGGCGCCTTGACGCAACGGTCCCGACGCCTCACCACCAGTTCTTTCAGTAACTGAAGCGTTACCACTTGCAGACCCTGACGATGTCGTTGCATCCCCTAAACTCACCTCTTTTATCCATTCATCGACGTTCCGCAGTACCTCCTGTAGTTTCCCCTTAGGGGTTCCGCTCACCACGTGTCGTGCCTGCAGGAGAAAGGCATGCAATTGAACCATAAAGGTTGCGCGGTTCTCTAGGTCCACCACCGTCTTATTTGGTGCGAGCTGCATCGGTCAGTGTCCCACTAATAGGCAAACAAGTTCAGCCTAATCCTTGTTACTTCCTTCCTTCCTTTCCTTTTCCCTCTTTAACAATGCACCTTTTCGTGCGTCCTAATTACGAGCGGCTTCCTACTTCACTTACTCACCAAGTTCCACATTTCGAGTACAAAGATATTAGGAGGGAGAAAACAGCCAAATCAAACACAGGGGGAGTGTAAGGCCAAAGACCAAAATGTGTAGGTGGGGCGCAAAGCGAAGGCAAAAGAAGAATCGAACAGACTTACTTCGAACAGAAGTACGGATTGCTTTCATCCGAAGAAGCAAAGGATAGCTAAAGATCGCACTCACCTAACAGCTGCGATGCAGCAGTGATAGCCTCGATGAGCTGCAGCGGCATCAGCAACAATCGGTCGCTCACGGCAACGCATCTAAAAATTAGTAACGGTAACTAGTCCACACCAAAAACGAACGCATAAGCGAGATTGTACACGGAAGTCACAGTAGCAGCGACGGAAAGAGTAGTTCGATCCATTACTAACCTACTGAGCCTCTGAGTGTTTCCCCAACGCACTCCACAAGTCGTGTTGGAAAGTGCTTTACCTCACGAGGTTCGTTAGCACTGGAGCCACTGTACTGATAACTCAGCTTTCGCTTCATCAAGGAGATGAATTCGTCAAAGTCCAGTGCACCGTCTCCGTTACGGTCAAAGAGGGCCATAATAAGGTCGAGCTCTTCCTCTTTGAATGGTCTCACACCAGCTGCCTTCACAACGCGGTTAAATTCACGCTTTCCCAGTGAGAGTCCTGACTCCATGAAAAGACGCACCGCCTCCCCTATAGTATCTGCTTCACGCATGACCTGATGAAAGCCAATCCATTGGTCCACCGTGACCGTTGTGTTAATCCCTCTCATCCTTCGTATGTTCTCCACTACGTAAAAAGGTACATTGCTTCCAATCATCTGTTTCGCCAAAAGTTTTCCAAACTCCTCGGCACCGATGCAACCAACATTATTGGGGTCGAACAGGTGAAACTCCGCCCGCCAGATGGCCTCATTAATGGCATTAATACTCCCCTCCATCTCGTCGTAGGAGCAGCGAAGTTCCCCATCATCGCCAAAGAGTCGCCTGACAATTCCGTTCTTGCAGCCGGTTGTCAGGGAATTCGCCTCGTTAGCGGTGCAGCCCAAGCCGCGCAGAACACCTGCAAACTCACTAAGTCCTAGGGTACCAACCCTATCCTTGTCTACGATAGTGAATAACATGCGGATGTCCTTCAACTTTGCCGTCAATAAAACCATGAGGAACGTATACTCGGTTAAGTTGAGACAAACATTGCCATCAGCATCCAGCGAAGCAAAGAGATCAGACATATCTTCTAGCGACGAAGCCCCCAGGGGTTCATCCTTCCTGAGGACTAACACTGAGCGCACAAAGTCCTCCATTGTCATAAGCATCGCCCCGTCGTCGGCTGACCGCACCGACGCATAGTGCCTGAAGCGGCTCTTAATGCTACGTAAGTAATAGGGAATTAGGTACTCCGGAGTGGCCAGGGGGTGACACAGAACCGTAGCGGCACCCCAGGAGGAGGCACCGATGCAGGCCACACAAAGGGTGAGTGCTGTGCACCCCATGCGACTGTCACCAACGATACGTTGACACATCTCACGCAGCCACAGTCGCGACCACAGCATGGCGGTAACGGAATATGAATGGCAGTGTCCAGCCTGAGGAAGGGAAACCTTGACCGCTCGCCATATTGAGAGCATCCCTTTTTTTTTATATTTTGTCTCTGTGCTCCCCTTAGAGCTGAATAAACAAATGATGTTCACTCTGACAGCAAACCTTTGTGTGCTTCCCGACACACGGACACATCGCGAAAAGAAGCAACGCAAAAGCGGAAAGAAAACGTGGAAAGAAAAAAGCAGACAGAGCAGCGAGCGGAACAGAGGTCCGTCACCTAGCATCTGCAGGCAAAGTTAGTTATCAATCCGTTAAATACGCACCTCCCCCTACCACCAATAGTGCCCAATACTACAGGTCATAAGACGTTAAGACTGCCAACTGCCATCAACGTAACGTTCAAACGTCCAAGGCAAATCTTGGCGACAACATAAATGTAGAAAAACAAGAAGTCAATGCACAAAAGCGGGTGCACGGGCAACGCTACTCTTTCCGCTCCTCGGGGCGCAGGATGCCAACAACCGCCCCATGATTTTTACCGACGTCGAAGTATCGGGCGACCTCAACTACATCTTTTGGCTCAACGCTTAGGAGAGCGTCACGCATTTCTTGCTTCTGCTCCGGTCGGATTCCGTGAAGGAAATATGACTCACCAAAACTGTCTGCGGCATAGGGCGCGTCAATCCCCGCAAAAAGCCGGAGCTTTGACTCGTCCACCCGCAGCTGGGTAACATTGCTTGCCTCACTCAGCCAATCCCCTGCCTCTTTGAATACACGAACCGTCGCTTCGGGTGTGGGGTCACGGTAGCTAGACATGGTAACACCACCCACCTCTGCACCTAATGTGGCCTTAACCCCTGACCCATAGGCTCCCCCTTCCTCACGAACACGACGGTGCAAATATTCGTTGGCGAGCAACTGGCATGCAACCCGCAGCGGCGCTTGCTGTTTATGGGTCCAGTCCAGGTCGTTCGCTATAGCGATGGCGGCATAAGAGGTGTCGATAGGTAAACTCCTGCACAGTTCAACAACGTCTTCGCGTGCTATGCGCCCCAAGGAGGGGAGGCATGCACACGAAGACGTATCTTCTCCTTTTGGGAAGCCGCTTAGAAATGAAGCAAGCATGTTCTCCACTTCACACCGGTGCTGCTCCTCACATGTTGCCCACAACACGCCGCGACAGAGGTTTGCGGCAAACGACTGCACAAAGCATGAATGGTGTTCAAGTATCGTTGCAACTGCTGAGTGGGAGATGCCCTCGTTGCTGCTTTGAAGTTTCTCAAGCATCTCTGAGGCGTAACTTGACTGGGCCAAACCATGCCATGACTCTTTCACAGCGCCACAGCGAGTCAAGTGCGACACCGCGAGGGAGGTGGCCACACGGTTGCCCTCATGTTGTAGCCGCTGAATCACACCCGAACAACGGGCCTTCGCCACCGAGAGGGTACGGCCACGCACCCCATCATCCTCAACGGAGGTGTGTGGCTCCAGAAGTGTCATTTTGAGTAGTTCCAGCGCATCGTGTAGTTTCTCTTTAGTCGTGTAAAAGCCGTAAGCGGTTCCAGTAATGTACTCTGACTTGTTGCAATATGACTGATTGAGTTGCGGGGAGAAAGAGAATCCGCCGCAGACGAGGTCGGTAGCAATGGAAAGTTCTTTAAACGTGTATTTTCCTGCTCCGAGACTTCCTAGCAGGGAATGGGAAAGGGGTATACCCGCAAGTGCATCATTCTCTGCCTTCTGAAGAAGCAACACCGTAGCCGCACTAAAAGGTGCCAGACCGTGCACATACACCAAGCCATTTGTTGGGTACCCAATCGTGTACACCCCCACTGGTGGTTTCAGAGGAGGAGGAGCGCCTAACAGAGAAGTATTCTGCCCATCAGCCTTTGGTTGTGGCAGTGGCTCCTGAAAGGATTGACGGGGGATGTCACCTACCTTCAGAGTCGGTAAAATGTCACCGTTCTGCGGTGCCCGCACACGCTCGAGCCATTTCTCTGTTTCCTTTTTTATTTCGTCTTTTTGGGCATCCGTTGCTCCATCATTAAGTTTCTCTTCCATATGGGTGATCGTATCGCGAAGGGAATCTAGGAAATCCTTCTTAGCAGACACCGACACCAGCGCACGATGGGGGTTGTTGAGGAGATTCCGCGAAATGCGTGGCAAAAGCGACTTGGCCTGTTCAGCCCCCAGTTGCCGCAGATGCGGCAACCAATCGATAAAGTCCAAAGGGTTGTTCTCCGCTCGACATAGCCCCATGGCACAGAGACCCGTACAAAGGTTAACGCCGTAATCTGCCGCTCGATGCCGTTGTTGAAGTTCTTCCTGAAAAATGACCGATTGTACGCGCCGTTGCTCAAATCCCTCCTTGGATACCCTCTCCAACGCTGTAATCACAGCGCTAAGTACCTCTTCGTCTGAGTTGGCACGAGCTTCGTCGACTCCTTCGACCCCGTAAGAAACGAGTGGAGACGCCAAATAACTACTGTAGCCATTCATAGGAGCGTAGCGGCTGCCAATCTGTGATTCGATCAGAGCCTGGTAAATAGGGGAACTGGGGCCACTGGACAAAAGTATATCTAAAACACTAAGCTCCACAATATCCTTCATGTTTTTATCCTCCTTCTGGACCCCAAAGGAAACAGACACACGCTTTTGGCACTGCGGGTTCCCCATAGGATTAAGTGGCCCCTCCATGGTCACTCTCTTTGGCTCTGCGAAGCGGTTCTTCTCTGCCAAACCAAAAACAGCAACGACCTCGCCCCTTTCAAACGATGAGAAGTACTCATTTAGGGTGGCCATCCAACTCCCAGGGTTCTGCTCACCGTAGGTAATGGTAATGCTGTTGGTAGGGTGGTAGTGCCTCTTATGGAAAGCCACCAGCTCCTCGTATGTGAGCTTCAGCACCTCCGGCGGATAACCACCAGATATATGTTCGTAATGAGTGTTGGGGAGCATAGTCTTCATGAGTGAGTGGGCGTAGTGCTGGGAGGGCTCCGAGACAACGCCACGCATCTCGTTGAAGACGACCCCATTATACACGAGTCGCCTTTTCGCCGAATCATCTTCCTCCACCTCCACACGGTGTCCCTCCTGCTTGAAGTCTTCGAGGCGCAACAATGGGTGGAACACCGCGTCCAGGTAAACATCAAGAAGGTTACAAAAATCTCGTGCATTTGTTGTGGCAAAGGGGTACAACGTGTAATCAGCCCCTGTCATCGCATTCATAAAGTTGTTTAAGGATCGCTTTAGCATCATAAAGAAAGGGTCCCTAACGGGATACTTCTTGCTTCCACAGAGCGTGGTATGCTCCAACACGTGTGAAATGCCTTTATTATCTTTGGCCGGGGTGCGGAAGCCGATGCAGAAGGTGCAATTGCGATCGCTAGTATCGAGGTGATAGTAAAGGGCCCCGGTAGAGTCGTGTTGCCATTCGTAAGCCGTAATATTGAGCTCGTCAAACCTGCGCGTCGACTTATGCGTGAAACCATGGGCGTTCTCCAACTTCAGGAGAGGGTGCCCACCGCGCGGCATGGCGCTCGCAGCACAAAGCGGAACGGCACAACGTCGAATCATGTCGCTAACCTTCTTGACGGTACCACCAATTTCACGTGACTTGTCTACAGTTTTCTTGATCACACTCCTTATTACCCCTTCTTCCTTCTTTGCTCTTGCTCCGTCACCACACAATATAACGGGAAAAGGATCAACACAACGACGACAGCAAGGGAAGGAGAAACAACATAATCGGACATTATTATTGTGAACACAGAGTCAAAGCAAGTGGCTCCCCCGCAAACCTCCTCACAACCGCTAGTGCCCATGCTACCAGCGCTGCATGACATGCGAGAGGGCTGGCACACGAACATGTATCCCTCAGTTTATTTGTTGCCTACAACAGGAGGGGAGACAATGTGGCGTCCACCCCAAGCGGAGAAGAGCCAATAGGTCATTCATAAAAGTACTAAAAAACAATGGGAACAACTGCGTGCCAACTTCAGTAGAGAAGCAGGATAATAGGGAGGAAAAGCGTACGATAAGTGGTACAAGAGGAAGACAAAAATGAAGGAAACATTAACGTTGTTGGTGGGGACCGTGGAAGACCCCGTTTGAATGAAGCAAGAGAAGATAAGGACCAATCATCCCAGAAAATGACATCAGCATCCACTTGCAAACACTTGCGGTTGCTCACCTCTCCCTCTTCCCTTTCCCACACTAATTTGTTCCCCTCTCAAATCCCTGTAACACACGCTGTCCTTCTACCCCCCCCCCCCCCCCCAGTGACCTCATGCGAAAAGTCTCGCACCCCGATGCCATCCAACGAGACCTTCGCAGGGGGGCCCGGAAGCAAAAGGAGGTTTAAGTAAGAGTCCGTGGAGTGCGTTTTGAAAGCACCTTACAGTCGATTGTTTCCTTCCGCAGAAGGTTTTGGCTTTTTATCACACAACTCCACTTCTTCAGGAGCACACAGTCGTGCCTCCCCACCCACAATTCTCTGGGTTACGTATTCCTTTTTTGACTGTTTATGTCTTATGTTGTTCATTCAGCTCTTGGATTCTTTGACACCTTGTTTTTGCATAGCATTTCATTTCGTATGAATAAGATTGTTCCGTTTCCTTAGTTTCCCTTTTTTCTTTACAATGTCTGTTGGGAGGGATGTTTCACCCTGATATTTTAGTTTCTTTCTCCCTTTCTTCCTTTCACCTATTTGATGTTGTTTGACGATTTGAAATTTAGGTCCATCTGCCACTCCGCTCCCGCATTTCTGCTGCCTATCCGTGTAGTACACCAACCGTACCACATCCAACACCCTTCATCAATTTACCTAGATCTTAAAAAGCATTTTCTTCTTTTTATTTTATGTGGAGGCATCTCCCCGGAACACCCTAGACATTTTTCTCTCCACTTTAAGTACAGGCAGAACGCATACGCTGTGTTTCCCTTCTCTTTTTTTTTTTTAAAAAACCCCCCGATAGGCCCTTCCTTTTTGCCCTCCCTTTAGTTTTGTTTGTTCGCTTTTCATTTCGCCTTCATACCCCACCTGCCCGTACTCTCAATCACACTACAAAATTTCCCCCTTTCCGCCTTCTCCATGCTTTTTTTTTTTCTCCCTTAAACATTTTTTCCTCGTTCCGGAAGGGTCCATGTTCTTCAAACACCCACTGCTACCTGGTACTCTCGTCAACCGTTCAACTAATCCTCCACCTCAATGACGGAGCCTTTCGTACCGGCCGAGTTCACCGCCGCACCGGCGGTTGGGATGTTGGAGATGTACATATCATCCACATCCTCGTCTTCGACTCCAAAGTTGACGAAGTACTGACGGTTTTCACGATACTTAAGCACTCCGTAGACCACAAGGCAGGCGACGGCAACCACTGTACCACATATTGCAAAGATTGAAAGTACGCGACCCCAACCCATCCTAGGGTTAGGGTCGTCACCGAGCGCGAACATATCCCTGCTTCCTTCTGCTGATTCGATGCCTGCCGCCGCAAGCGCTTCCGAACCCTGCTTTGATGCAGATATGATGTAATTTTGACGCTCTACTGTGTCACATGTGCGGTCTTCACCCAGTTCCTCACAGAAGATTGATATGAACAGCCGCACACGGCCGTCCTTTCCGTGTGTGACGCGAGACAGGGCCATTGCTGTACGTGGCACGCACAGAGCCTTACTCAGGGTCTGCAGATAGTTGGACGGTAACGTTTTACTTTTCAGGGTTAGCATAATACTGTTGTACATGCTCCACCTATTCTCCGGAGTGTTGGGTGGTGCCATTGGGCAGAGTTCTTTTGTCACAGGGTCAACGGGCTGTCTGTAAGTGATGTTACCGTCGGCATTGGTGATGTCGGCAGCACTGTTGACGATGTCGATACTTGGCACCTCTACCCACGGCATTCCTGTGCGCTTGAAGCATACCTTATAGGCTCCCCCACGTTTGAGCACCCATGACCATAGCACAGAAGTCGCCTTTGGTCCAAATCTATCTTCAGGTTCAAGAGCAAGAGTTTCTGGCACGCCACCTGCAGCGGACGCGTCGCAATCCTCGGTATCTGAGACAAATTTTGCCTGGTTCCTTCGGGGGCGTGTGTCCAAATCGGATCCATAGAACTTGATGGTCGTACGCTTCATAACGTATACTTTTCCGTCAGCATTCTGGCCACCAACTACCTGGTAGTACGAAGGATTGACCTCAAAGCTGCGGACAACACCAACCTCTGTCACATCTTCCGTGTTTGCCTTGCGGCTACAAATACGATAGGCGCGTGCGGTATCGATGAAGACATCTCGGGCGGCGAACGTAGAAGTGTTAGCTCCGGTGAAGTCTTCGTCAAACAGTGGCGGGCTGGAAGGGTGACTCATCAAATAGCTATTGGAACCGGTGCTTGTTGAGCATTCTTCTTTCGCGCTGATAAGGAAAAACTCCTCGCGTTCTGAGACACCCCCTTTCGTACTGTCTGAGCTTCGGAAGATGAAGCGAGTCGGAACACTGTTCTTTGCGTGAACAATTCGCGGTTGAACACCAACCAGTACAGGAACGTCACTAACCGCTGCCACCTTAGCGTCATGTGTAAACCTGAAGGAGACGCGCGCCTCCAGACCACACTCATGGTTAGCCGCCGTATTAGCGAACACCAACGAAAGGTCTGACTTATGCGCAAGTCGAATTGCCACATCGGAGAGCGATCCACCTGCCATATCCTTCACATCGTATTCCTCCGTAACCTGCTCTCCAGACTTACTGTCCTTGTACGTGGCACGTACAAACAGGCGGAACGAGAATTCCGTCTGGTGGTCAATTTGGCACGGCCCGGGGCCCATGTCTTTTGCGTTAGTGGTATCAACCGGTTTCACTTCGTACGCAAGACAGTGAATCGTTAGATTCCGCCCAGGTTTGTCAAACCTTTGCACCACCCACTCTTTGCCTGGAAGCCCACCCCCTGTGTATTCATTTTCCGAGCAAGTAGGAAACAGACTCAGCGCCCGCACAGAGGCGTGCGACAGTTGGAGAAGTAGAGCAACAAAGAAAGAACGCCGCATCTCCCACCTTTTCTCTCACCTTCACGTTGTCTGTCACAATTCTTAACTGTCTTTCCACCCACACAATTTCCTTTCTTATTTCGTTTCCTAATGTTTGATACTTGCACCGTCGAATCCTTTTCCCCACTCTTCCGGTTTTTGTCGGTTACTCTGCGTTGTGCTTCGCTCACACACACGTTCTTGGAGGCACGACCGTGTTTGCATGGTCAATATAGCACGAAGAGCAAGAAAAAGAACAAAGATGAGGGTGCAGAAGAGTCCACGGGTATGGAGGGCCGGAAAAGGGGAAATATGGTACAAATCAAAATGCGACACCTTATTTACTCACAAAGCGTGTGTGAAGAACGGACTTGCTTGTGTGTAAAAGCAAGCGTGTGGTCACACACACACATACCACAAAACTCCTCGCGCCGACTCGTTCGAGGGAAGGGGCTTAAAGATTGCGCGGCGGGGGCGCTTTTCAGGCAGCATTGATGAGAGCGACCCAATGGGAAGCAACGATCTCGAAATGCAGGAAACTAGTCGCCTAATCCCCTTCCATGTCAGCATGCTTTGTGATTACGTCCACCCCTTTTTCTCACTTCTTTCCACCCCCATCCTTACCCTTTTCTCCCGCACCGCCGGACCGCCTTGACGATCCACGCTCCTTTTGAAACAAATCCACAGCCTTCATGTTCACTTGGCGCATGCGGAACATAACTTTCGCCATCCTTCGTTTCACCTGATTGTCAAGTATCTGCTGCTGCCACGGCGATTCAAACGCCTCCTTGCTCTCTTTGTCGAACAACTCCTCCGTGTACCAGTGCTGTGCGGCTATTTTATTTTCATAAATGCCTGGGTATGTCCACTCCGGGCCAATAACCGGGTCTTTTTGGTCCTTGAAAATAGCTATGGGGAGCGACATACCCTCTTTCCCGTACGTATACACATTCAAGGGCACTTCCTTGACCTCTACAAGTTTACGGTGCTCCATGCGTCCATGGTACGCCTGCTTGAAGCGGCGCCGCTCCCTCTCCAACTCCCGTTCAGTGGGGGCCGCATCGTATGGCAAATAGACCTGTTTATAGTCTGGCGTATCCGCCGGCTTGCCGGTACGTTTCAGGAGGAAAGGAGTTGCCCTCACCAACTTGAACGCGTTTATTTGCAGCATATCAATCCAACCATGAAGACGGTTGAGTTGCTGCAGCGGTGGCAAAGGAAGAAACAAACAAGTGGAATAAAATTAAACGCGCGAAGGTGGGGATAACACAAGTACAACTGAAACAGACAATGGAAAACTGATCATTCATCCTTCCTCACATCTCTGTTCAAACCAAGCCCATGTTTTTCACCGTTACTGCTGTTTCCCCGCTGTATCTTTTGTTGCGAACCGAAACAGTACAACAAGGCGCCGTATCGAAAACTTCAACAAACAACAACACACGAGTGCGCAACGAAGTCCCCTAAATCCTAACACCCTTCACCTTTGCAGTCCCCCCCCCCCCGGTGCATTAAATTTATCTATACCCGGAAACTACAAAATGAGGAAACGCCCTCTTCAACATCTCAAGCACGTTTTGATGCCCCTTCAGTTCTCTCAACATTTCTTCCCTATTCCCGCAAATTTACGGAACTGCGCCACTTGTTCGCAGCAACAAGTTCCCCCAACCCTTCATTACGACCAAGGCTCCACCCACCCCGACCACACAGGTACTTTCATATACATGCCTCCATCTAATTTTCCTTGCTATAGTCTCTTGCTTATAATCACTACTTTCCTCTCTCCAACTTCCGCCCCCTGAGCACTCACCCGCTTCCTTTCGTTGCCACCGGCCACCCCAAGTATATGCAC
This sequence comes from Trypanosoma brucei gambiense DAL972, assembly GCF_000210295.1. Taxonomy (NCBI): domain Eukaryota; phylum Euglenozoa; class Kinetoplastea; order Trypanosomatida; family Trypanosomatidae; genus Trypanosoma; species Trypanosoma brucei. Next base: position 465,325 of record NC_026741.1, read on the forward strand.
GGTGTGCATATATTAGCACAGCCTGTTCCTATTTGTTTTGGTGCAGTGCATATAAATGAACATACTGCTACGATTGTAGTAATGTTTGCTGTTGTCAATTTAACCCAGCGAGAAGCTCCCTAAAAGAAATAACACAACGAACGGATGGGAATATTTAAAAGGAAAAGAATTACATTGTGATATCTATCTTCGTCCGCTACCTGGTCAAAGACTAACTGATAAAAAATTAGGTTAAGTAAACGTTCCCACAATCAAACGAATAGCAAAACATTCCTTTTGTTGTGTTAAGACGAACCCACGGACGAAAGAGAAAGCGGCCAGATCAGCCGGGAAAAAATAAGATTAGAAAGGGGGAGGAATAATTTCCATCGGGTGACATTTTGCCCGAATACCTCTCCTCTCCCCTCTCGCTCCACATCATACAGGCTCCATACGATACACCATTACCATGTCTTCTTCCAGTAGCGGAAGGTTGTCCGTCCGTAAATGCGCCAGTTTGTGTTCTTCTGGCAGTAATGTAGCAGAATGCAGTTCACCAGACCCAGTGTAGTGAAACACTTCCAAAACATAACGCGACGGTCGTCGTACTCCGACTCAGCAGACCACCGAAGGAAGTTGACGACGTCCTTCGCCATTTGACTTATCGTTGCGGGCGTGCCATCCTCATAATCCACCATCCCGTCAGAGAGCGGGGGCGGCATAGAGAGGACGCAGTCCTTAAAGTACGGGTTCCAGAACTGGCCAGGTTTCAACTCAGGCGCAAAAGGGGGGATTTCCATCAACTCACCGTTGCCCCAGTTGTAGCCTGTGATGAGAGAAAAAATGTAATCCGGACCCCCCTCCTTGCCAAACACCGAATGTTGAAGATCCGGCGGCTCAGAGCCATTGTTGGCAAACTGCGCCGCGCGCTGGTTCGGAAACGGAATGGGAAGCGTGTCTGTCGGTTTGCCAGGTCGTGGGTTCAACATTCCCTGTGCATCTGGAGCTGAATCAACCACTTCATACTGCGAGGCCAACTGTTTGATCTCTTCACGTGTCATGAAGCCTTGAAAGTGCGTGAAAGTCATGCGACCCAGGGGGTGACACGGTGCGAACACTTCAGTGTATATTTGGCGGCCACGTCGTACGGAGGGCCAATCCAAGCTGTGCCAGATCTCAAAGCGATCGTTGTGATTCCAGTACCAATCCCTTTTGATGGGGTGAGCTTTCTTACCTGCCATGTTTGTTATGTTCTGCAGACTACAGAGAAGAGGGTAAAAGTGTTGTCTCATTTTCCGCGGTAGATGACGAAAAACGACAGAAACCATGGATTGAACCAATGGGTAAAGAACGCGAGCACCAAACTCATGCATATAAACTTCAATTACAAGCAACGAAATCTACGAGAGGCGTCGACGAGATAGGTGAAAGAGTTTAAAAAAAAAAAACGTTTTAAATCGAGCGTCGTCAGTGGACTACGGTTGCGATAGCTCATACAACGACCACTACAGCCGTTACCGATGTTCCAGTTGCGGTAAACAAGTGCACAACTCAAAAAATATGCCTCGATGGTCTACACGCCACTAAGCAGTGTGAATGCCAGCAGGTACGCACCTTGACGTTGGCATTGTGCCCGTGGATTGGGGGCACACGTTAGAACACCATTCTCAGAGTTCTTGTGCTCCCGCGTGTCCTCTTTCTAGTGTAATGCTCACGATGGTGGCACTTACCGCAGAGTTGCATCGTCCACAAACATCGCTCCTACTCAATTTACCATTTGGCATTTTTGTATACCCCGCCCACTGCGTACTCAGCGGGAGGGCCCACTTTGAAAGAAGAGCAAAAGGCTCTAAGCCAATCAAGCCTACAATTATGAAGGCGCCACCTTTCGACCTTCAAATTTAAACCACGCGCAAGTTTGTACCTGCGCGCTTGCATATAAACAATCTATGGTATAGCGTGGAGGGACACTAAACACCTTTTAGCCACTTTGTTTCTTTTCCCACCTACTACGCTGTTTCTATTCTATCAAAAACCTAGAGGTTGCTGTCCTCGCTCCCTCGGGTTGCCCAGTGTACGGGTACAAGCGCAATACGTGCTCACTTCCTACCGCTACTTTTTAATCCCTGGAGCACAAGGCTCCATTTCGTCACGCGTTAAGCGCGACGGCGATGGTGGGACAACAGTTCCATCAGAACATACCCTTTTCCGTACCGGGCTCTCTGTCGCTAACACCTCTGTGTCGCTATCGTCCCCCGCCGAGGACTGCGTATCTGGCGTCACCGGCAAGTTGTTTTCCTCAGTCCCAGCTATTTCCCTGCCCCCGCATCCCACTGTTGCTCGCGGTGCAGCCCCTGGTTTCCACTTCCTTAGCATATATGCGGGCAAGCTGCGGGTGGGGTGCATGGGTAAAGGATTTTTGATGTTCGCTGGAATGGTTGCGGCTTTCGCCCCGAACATCTCATGCTTCGCGGCCCCACGGAGTGTGCTTCTTCCGCTGCGCAAGGATTTGGGAGCTGACCGAGCGACACAGACACTAGAGCCGTCAACCGAAGCTCCAACATTCACAGTGTCGACTGTTGAGGAAACAGCAGCTCCCGGAGCTGCGGAACTTTCACACGTTACCGCTGCGATGTCGCTGGTGGCGTTGCTTTTTGTGGAGCGGGACACCCCTGTGTCAGTCAGTGCGGAGGCGGGGTAAGCGGGAAGAGGCAGCTCAACGTCCACTCGACAATTATGGAGAAAATCGCAGCCAAAATTGGTCCTCAGATCACTGAGTACCGTGGCTACCTGTGCAGGCACTGTACCGTGAGAGGTGGTTTGCACTCCATACTTCTGTGAGAAGAGACCCCATGGGGTCTTCAATAAAACGTCTCTCAAAGTTATGGGACTAATAGGAAGCTTCAGGAAGAACCGAGGCAATAGAAATACCTCGAGCTGCTCGGCATCTTCTTTAATCTCCCTTAACCTGTCACAACACAAGGACATTTCTTCGGGGTCACCCATTCCCCAGAGCAAAACCCGTGTCAGACGTGCGAGCAACTCCACTACTACGACACCTATAGACAACCGCATCGCGGCAGAACGCTTCCTTTTACCCAAGTTGCCCCCAATCCACTCAACAGCATTATCGCACAGTGACAATAAATCGGAAGGTTTCAATGACTCTCCGCCGCCTTCGTTCGCACCGAACACACTTCGATGAATATCCCCCAGGATACTTTCCAACGTTTGTTCATCACGCGAGGTGCACCGAGATAGGGCAGAAACGCACTTCATAAGGTCCTCTTCGTGCATTCTATGGCTACCAACCACAGGTACTGTAAAAAAAAAAAGTGATAAAGCTAATAATACGAGAATAGGAAGGTAAAAAGAAAGATCAGCGAGAGTTCGTGCACCTCTATGACCAGGGAGGGGGAGGGGAGGGGAAAGCACCCTTGAGCACGAATCTAAACTGGTACCACCGAAGCGCAAATCACTTACATATTTCTTCCGCAGCGCGAACCTTCTGTTCGATAAGGGCGGCCGCCAACAAGTCAATATGTGGAAAAAAAAAATAACAAAGGAACCGCGCCCAACAAATAAATAAATAATAATAATAGCACACCATTTGGTGTTCGTCTTCCATTTTCCCCATTGGAATACCGAGGATGAACGGATACGCATGAGCCCGTCTATCAAACCATGCACCACCACAGTGAAGGGTAGCGCACGCGGCCACCCTGCCGACAAAACACGTCGATCTGTGTCTCCTACAGATGCGGTTTTCTTCCAATATCGCCGTCTTGCGCAACCTCACGAATAATTTTAGCACAACCTTCGAGCTGCTCGAGGGTGACGAATTCGTTAGCTCCATGCGCCTGCAGAATCGAGCCAGGGCCGCAAACACCAACAGGGATACCAATACCCTGGTAATGTCCAGCTTCCGTGGCATACGCAACCTTACGTACCGCGTTATCCCTTGCAATACGACGAAGCAAAATGAGAAAAGGATCTTCCTCATCCGCCTGCTTCAGAGGTGGTGCACCGACCATCTTCACAATTTCAATGCTTGCGCAATCGAATTCCGTCTTCATTAGTGGGAGGAGTTCACCTTCTGCATAGGTTTTGATTTGTTTTTCAATCAAACCCAAGTCAGTATTTGTTAGGTAACGCATCTCAAATACGAATTCACAAACTGCGGGTACGGTGTTCTCAGCGTTACCACCAGTCACAAGATTGGTTGATATCGTCGTGTTGGGAACGTCAAAGAATGAATCACACGTTCCGTTGCACCGGAAATCCTCGGCGATTTCGCGTATCTTCACAATGAGTTTAGCGGCATAGTCGATGGCATTGCAGCTCCGGCGTGTAAGTGCATACGAAGAGTGTGCCGCCTTCCCCTGCACACGAGCGCGGTAAACTGCTATTCCCTTGTGTGCAACAACAACCTGATTGGATGTTGGCTCCCCAACAATGCATCCGTAAGCCTTGACCCCTTGTTCACGAAGAAACTGGGTTAATACTTGGCCGCCAATACACCCCACTTCCTCATCGTACGTCCACGCAAGGTGAATAGGTTTCCTTCGCTTCATTTGAAGAAGCTCTGGTACAAGAGACATGCAAACCGCGATGAAACCCTTCATATCACACGTGCCTCGTCCATAGAACTTCCCATCTCTTTCTGTTAGAGTGAAGGGGTCACTCTCCCATTTCTGGCCATCTACCGGGACTACGTCTGTATGACCGGAGAGGATAATTCCACCATCTGTTATCCCACCCTCACCTGCCAACGTTGCCCATAGATTCGCTTTTGTTTTCTCGTCGTTGTACACTAACGTGCTCGGTACGCCAAGGGCCGTAAGGTAGCTTCTTATGCAGTAAATGAGCTCGAGGTTCGAATTTCGGCTGGTAGTGTCATACGAAACAAGTTTCGCCAACCACTCTCTGCAGTTCATCTTAGAAAAAGTTTATAGGTGGCCTATCCTAACAAATGTGCGTCCCTTACCTTCTTATATAAGCTGCCTCTAGGTGGTGCGCATACAACAAATAAAAATATATATATCATTTTCCTTTTTGTGGCGACAACCCGGCCGCTTTAATGGGGGTTTACGGCACCTTCTCCGAGAACGTAGTGGGGACACAGTCGTTACGACAGCCTTGTTCACATCGCCATTGTCATATGCCCGCTATGATGCGACGTAACGGGAGAAATAAAAATGAATGCACCATAAACCCTTAAGAAAATAATGCATTCCAACAGACCGAAAAATCCGACGCCACCTGCTGTCTGGTCCCTATTCCACTACAGCCACACACAGTGCACATGATAGAGAGCGGCAAACTTCATAGTGCGTTAAGTAACAAATGCGATAATTGTTCAATAACAACTCAGAAGCGAACTGCCTGGCGTGAGTAAAGAAATCAGCCCCCCTCAACTTACCACATTTTTTCGCCCGCCCATTGTTCGTCACACCCCATGAGCAATGGTGCCTCAGTTCTTTCGGAGCAAACGTCTGCAAATAATAAGGGGGGTTTCGCCGTCTATATCAATCGACACAGTGATCGGTAGGTTACCGGGAACTAAACAAAAAACATTTTGGCCCTTTTCCAGTTGTGTCGGTCCATACTCGACAAGCACATTCACCTTCTACCTATCATTTGCAAAAAACAAGTCGAAGCACAAAGTTATTTTGTGTATCATCCGATGTTCGTACACGTCTGCCTTCGCATTAACGCAGGGAATAGCAAATATATGCACATTTGCTTTTGAATGCAAAGGAGATACACAATGGATACAAAAACACGTAGCAGGTAACATACCACTTGATAAGTTGAATAGCTGAAGTGAGCTATCCAAAAAGATATATGTCAGACGTGTGGTTCATCTCCGTCGGTGAATGAAAAAAGGGCCATCCCTCGTACACCATTCCACGCTGCACTCCTGCCAGCGATAATCGGTCATGGCGAAAAGCCGGAACGCCTCTGGGTCGCGGATCGCAGCGACAGAGCGGCTATGCGGATAAAGATCGTCAAAACATAGTATCCTCGTTCCGCTTGGAACCCGCCTGAAACGTTCGGAGAGATAGTGAGTCAGGGACTTTGGAAACAACAAGTTCGATAGAAGAATTACGGTTTTACCCCTTTCTGACTCAAAAAGTCTTTCATCCGCCAAAATCTTTGTCATATCGGAAGTAATTATGTTAACTTCCGGCATGCTTCGTCCCGAAGACCCCTCAAGTTCCGGTCTGATGACCTCCCAAGCCTTTTTTGCAACTTTAGCGTTGTGTTCACTTATTTCAATTCCAACACAACGAGCACCAGTTAAAAAAGCTACCTGAAACAAAATAGATCCATTACCACACCCCAGGTCGTAAAAGGTGTCTTCGGACGTTATTTCCATTAGGCGAACCATTCGCGAGACAAAGGTAGGTAGCAGGGACTTGGCACATAGATGACGTGACCCTGACACTTCCGTTATGCGCTTGATATCTAAGCGTCTGAATGTGGCGTCCAAGAGACGTTCGAAGAAGACGCAGTGGCACTGGTCTGCTAGACAGTGGTGACAACCGCTTTTGTTGGGGTTACCCCGCAGAGGCAGATTGTACGGTTCATGAGGTGTCCCAGCTCCAAGTTCACCCTTGGGTACCAGTTCCCCCAATGGTGGTTTAAGTGCTTGTACACGATTCTCAGCCATACATTTGATTTCCCCTATCGACTTACCTGAAGCCTCGCTTCTGGTACGTTTCCGGGATATTAGCAATCCAGGCATAGATGTATGTAGTTTATAACTATTCTCACTACCACAATGTCATAATTATGAGGCAGATGGGTGTTGCCAAGGTAGGATGAAATCAGAAAAACAATAAGTTTGAAGTTGTAAGCATAAAAAAAAAAGAAGCAAACAGGGTACGAGAAGCCACATAGAAAGAAATTTGCAACAATTATACAGGAAAATCCGGTAATCGCCCAAACAAAAGAATCTTAGTGGACACACGCACTAATTCTTGAGTGCATCAAGGCGCTTCTGAATTGCCTGTTTTCTCCTTTCAAGATGTTTTATGCGAAATTCTTCTTCAGTTGGTAACACGACATCAACAATGAAGGTTTCCTCAGCCATTTGGCTACGCCCAGGCGACGACTCGCTGCCGTGTGAATACACTGACCTAAGGTTACGCTCGGCCTCAGTTTCAATGCAGCGTAATAAGTCCTCGGAACCGCGTGAAGCAAGCTCCCCGCGGTAGAGAGTAGATGGTTTTGGCGCATCATCGTCGTCATCATCGGAATCCGATGAAGCATGTGAATCAGACTCCCAACCATCCTCTTCATTTTCCACATGGGCAACGACCTCCTTTGCATCGTCCCTTTTAGCCTCTGGTAGTCCAGCAGCGCACCCGAAGTAGATCTTTCGTGGAGCAGCCCTTCTGTGGGTTTCACCGTTTAGAGTGGCCAACCTGCGCTCCCATAAATTCTTCTTGGAAATTAGTTGATTTACTTCATCGTTTTTAGCGCGGACGACGACCTCGCCATGGGTTTCGATACTGACCAACTCAGGGTTCCGAAGTCGGGCAACCTTGTCTCCAATTTCTTGCTTGGTCTTGAAAATAACAAACTTCACAACATTGACATCGGCAGTTTCGAGTGGGCTAGAGGGAAGACTGCGTATTCCAAGGCTCGATAACCGCTTCTCATCAGCCTTGCGCTTCGCTAATCGGTAAAGGACGGTATTTTGTCTCTCTCTTTTCCTCGCTAATCTACCCTCGATTTCCCGCAAGTAGTCTTGCATACTATAAAAATACTGGAAATAAGCAAGTTGTGGATATATATGCATTTTTTTTTTAAAAAAGAAAAACACGTTCCCCCTAAAGTAACGTGCAACGACAAGTTAAACAGAAGAGGCATTGTACCATATAAATGTAGTCCCAGTTAAATCTGTACTAAGGAGGGAAGAGGAAAAACACTTCTTACCGCTGATTTGCTGAGTACTACTACCCCACTCCCCTCTAATCTTAAGTCAGCGACCTGCCGTACAACTCCCCCAGCGAATCACAGGTTATGGGCCGACGCCCTTAGTCGGCCTTTCCATAACGATATATCCATCGAACAAACAAAAAACAGGCCAAGAAGCCTACAGATCCAGCTGCTACCGAAAAGAGAAAACTTAGTAAACCCATATAACCGACATACAAAACTGTGGGAACCATGCCCTCTATTTTCACACTCCCCTCCGTGGCGTAGTAGAGAGTGTAGAGGAACAGGTACAACCCTGAGCTTGATCCAATGAAAAACGACTTCCACCACCAACGGTGATCCTCTGCACAAAGAGAATAGTAAATAAAAACTATCGCGGTCTCTGCGGTAATAATGACAAATAGAACGCCAACTAGGAAGAGGAAGCCGAAAATATAGTAAAATCTGTTCAGCCAGATTGCACCCAAAATAAAATAAGTCTCGAAAAAAACGACAGCAAAAGGCGGGACGCCTGCTGATAAAACCGCCAGTGTTGACGAATACCAAGGCTGGGCGGGTATGTGGCGCGGAATCTGGTTGTAATTTGATGGAACGGATATGGTTCCCTGTTTGAATCCCAACACAGCACCGAAGTACACTAGTGGGAGACTGACAAAGAACCAGATACATACCACCAAAGCAACTGAAGAAAACGGAACGGCGGCACTACTCGACTGAGACCAAACGAGTAGGTTTACCACAAAAAATATGGCAAATGATGACGCCGGTACAATGGTCCCGGTAAGAAAAACATACATCCACTTTGTTCTATTCCATAGTTTCAGCAGACGCGCTGAAACATACCCACCAGTAACACCAAGGAGAGCAAAGCAAACGAGGAGTGCTGTGAAAAGGCTACCGCGGTTTTGTGGGGAGAAAAAGCCCATGGTGGCAAACACGACGACGGTGAACGACATACCTAATAGTTGTACACCAGCGCCGGTAAAGCACGCAAGAAGCCACCCATTGGGTGGCGGCCGAAAAACATCGCGACACAGTAACTTCCAGCCTATGTCATCTAAATATTCCGTTTCATCTATGTCCACATCGGCTAACTTGCCCAGGTCGCGGCGAACGATACGGACCAGCAAGACAGCAATAACGATTGTGAGAAAGATGACGAGTAAAGTAGAGTTCATAATGGAGTACCAGTGGGTTTTTTCCTTGTGGACACTTAAATAAATATCCCACCTAGTAGACCATTTTTCTTTACTCTCGATCCACGAAACGCCATAGCTCCATATGATCCGGTCGGTATCCGCTGGGAGTGGCGCTGTGTTAGATGCAAGGTGACCGTCGAGCGGCTGTGCACAAGGCGCTTCAGATTTGTGCGCTACAGAAGAAGCCTCAGCAACAAATGTCAAAATACGGTACTTTTCTTCGCCTCCATTTTGTTTAACGTTGTCTGGCGTATAACTGATAGTAAAATGTATGTGGTTGTTAACGTAACTTCTCCCATCGCGCATAAAACCAAGTGGAACTCCCATTACAAAATTATTGTTCCCACTCGCCTCGGCAAGAGGAAGACCGTCCATGAGAAGGTTAATACGGTAATTTTTCTCAATGGCCTTCTTAAGGAACCTCGTCTGCTTATCTTTGTCCACCCCTTTTTCACAGACAACGCTGCAGCTGACGTTGCTGAGCAAACGGATGTTTTCATAAGGAGATGTCTTAATCCGATCCCCCATAAGGGAACCTCCAATATTGTTTGATTTCTTTGAGATAGGTTCCTTTGGGCGGCATGTCGGAAGGGCTTTGTAGTAGTCATACGGTAAGTGGGTTCTGAGTGACGTTAGAACATTAACCTCAATCGGTACCACCTCATTCCGCGCAAATGCATGAGGGTTGATGCTTGGTAAAAGACAATCAACACTTCCACAAACGGCAATCAACCAAACGGTTAAGCTAACAAGATGTCCATACAGATTGTTGAGAAGCATCGCCATCAACCTGAAGAAGATCTAAATGCAGATTGCAGTGGTAAACGAAAGGAGTTGTTCATTCATAAACACACGTGTATTCACGTACGTATACAGGCCGACAAACATATCCACGGATATGTTCACGTATGCAAGTGCTAAAGAGAATTCATTTTATGAAACGAAAGGACACATTTACAAACACAACGCTGCACCACAAGGGCAGTCGCATGAAAGACTCGAGAGTGTCGAAAGAAAGAAAGGAAACTAACTGTACCGCTCCGGTTTTATTACACAAGCTTGATGTTCAGTAACCACGGTGCATGCATCACGCCAACAACACTACCTCACGAACGCCATATTTTCGAGAAGGCCTAACAACAATAGAAGGAGGACCTCCTGCCCAAATCGCAGACGCCGCCCTACGGTCCAACAATATCAGAAGGGGGGCACCCGTGGTTTCGATCTCCCACGAGGGCCATGGCGGTAGCATCGCTCCGCGACCTTTACATGCAAACGAAGAACTTGCCTGTGAGCCAGGTGCCTGGGGAGTGTTGTCCTAGCTGCCTGCCCCCGGGGCTCTGCGCTTACTCACTCCGGCCCCCACGCTGTGTGGCTGGGGGAGGGGTCGGAGGGCTGACCTGGCCGCCCTTTTATCACTCTCCTCCATCTCCTCCTCCCACTTCCGTTTTGAAACTATCGGCCTGGAAGCGGCGTCGGCGTTACGGCATGCAAGATCCAAGTCGATCGGAATGCGACTGGGGCGATTCCCAGAAAAAAAAACCAAGCGGCACGAAGTAAAACTTCTTAAACAAAAGGGTCCCAAAGAGCAGTCAACCAGGTGGGGACATTCAAGATATGGCTTGCGAATGCATTTCTAGGCTAAATATGGAGCCATAGGGACATAATAAAAGCACTAGCTAGCACAATTTTGATACTTCGGTTGCGCTTGCTTGGTTAACCAGTTGGGCGCGTGGTGCCCGCCAGCTGGTTGGACGGGGTTCTATGGAGGTACCTGGCCGTCCGTGGAACAACCAAGGGTTTCTGCCCGTTGTACGCGATGCCACCCTTGTGGGGCTCAACTGCCGGGCCCAGTGGCGTTTTTGCTTAGAGATTTCGTCTTTATAAATGGAGACTCCTGTATCCCCTCCCCACGAGCAGCCGCCGTGGGTTGTGGGCCGAATTGTCGGTGCCCAGCACCCCGTCCTTCGGAATGCGCCCAGAGGTCGTCAATTCCTTTGAGAAGGCTATGTCCGGCCTGGTGGTCGGTGTCCGGCAACCTGATTGGTGGCAGGGTCCGCCGTACTCGCGGAGGGGCACGGCATGTACGCCACTTCCTTTGCACAAGCAAAGTAAGTGTTTTCCCCTTGCGTGTCCGTATGTGTTTATCGTGCTCATTTCTTTTTTACGATACTCATTTTTGTTGGGACAGGGGGGTTGGTGAGTAGATGGGTAGGCCCGTGTGTGGCTGAATAGTGGCGTTTGTGTTTTTACCTTTATAGGTAATGTAGGGGGGGGGGAACGAATGATTGGACTGAGTTACAATGAAGAAGACTGCTCACTGTTCCGTGGGTGCTGGCGAACCGTGGTTTGAGATGCGTTTTTTTGTTTTTGCGTAGAATTCAATTTTTGATGGTTACCGAGGGAGGTCTAGCTGGTGAGCAGTGATCTCGTCGCGACTATTGATGAAAACGACATCAGTTTTATTTTTGTACTTCGCGATCAGTAGCGTACACCTACGTTATTTATATCTTTATTCCTTTTCGTGGAACCTCGTGAATCCCTTGTGTTTCTGGGGATGGGGTCGTTCCTGCGTTGATGGCAACTTGTGGAAGGTTCTTCGTATTTTCAATGATTGTCCGTTTTGCGTTTTGATGTTGGGATCTCAGTGCCGAAGAACTGAATGAAGGGAAATCCTTGGACACTGATAAAGCATATTAATGGTGTTCCAACGGACGGTTAGTCATTTGCCTTTATTGTACATATTCTTTTTTTTTAAGGTTTGAAAATCTTGGCTGCCTCACCGTTGAAGTATCAAAGCGGGGCCACATTTGCTTTTGTTACTTATGTTGGATCAGATAGGTTCTGCTGTGTCGGAGCGTTTCACCCCGCCACCGTGCCCGCTTGGATGCATGCTTGTCTCCATTGAGTGTGAGAGTCCCAGAAAATAAGGGGTTGGTATATGCTGACGGCACATACCGTTTTTACCTATTCTTTAAAATGTAAGCAGGGGTTTACCTGTTTCTTACTTACCTATTCTTAACGATGCTGCCTCCTCCCAACGTTGGTCGTGGACATATACTGAAAATATTTTGGAGGAGTGCGCAGTACAAGATGGAACTTTGGTTGCAGTCCTGCTGATCCATCCATATGCTGTGACAGTGTCAACCGATCTTTTCGGAAAAAGCACGTTGGCTATGACTATTTTTCATTTGCCATCCCCAACTCTTTCGAAGCCATTGTTGTAATCTAGTCTGCATGTTTTCGTTACGGGAGATACTTTCGCAACTTCCCTCCGACGGTGCAACTAAATGGATACGGGTTGAGAATGTTAAATCCCCCATGTCAAGTTTGGATGTTTCCCAGTTGTTTCCCGATGCAGTGAGTTGGGATTTTTTGTCGAGTGTTCAAAGGACAGACTATCTCGTCACTTTTCGGAGTGAATCATTCGCTAGAAAAGCGATGCGAAGTGCATGCGGGTTTTCATACCTTGGTGAGAGGCTCAAGTTTTCATATGCGGAGCCTGGCGACATTGCAGAAGGCGCATCACCCGCGCGAGTGACAATTGCCCACCCCCGTCTATATTTACTGCCTCCAGAGTTTTCTTATGAGGAGCGAGTAGCTGAAGCAGATCGTATTATTGCATCTGTGAGCACAACCGATTCGTATAACAACGCCTGGGTAGATACCTACTAGTTGGGCGCACTGCGGTTACAAGCCGTTTCCCCAATTTTTACCTTTTTGTTTCAATGCGTAACCACTTAATGCAGCAAAAGCGCTTGATCTACTTGTTGAGGCTTATAACCACTGTGAATTACGCAATCAAGTAGTATCCACACCAGTCTAAGGTTGAGGTGGCATCTCTACTGTCTACCACTCCCCTCTTTAAAGCTGCCGCTGTTGTTGATGCTTTCTCTTCATCTTTGGATACACGGCAAAACAGGTGAGGTTTAGATTATCACTTGCAAGTAAAGAACTTAACTGTGTGTGTTTTTTTTAAAGCAACTAACATGCTCTCGTGGAATCCCGAAAGTTATGTCTCTGAAGCCGTTTCGCGCATTCTTGCAGAGGAAGCGAAACAGGGACGAGGTGGGGCGATACCATCTTACTATGATGCAGTCACGTCACACCTGGAGGCACACGAATTATCCAAATCAATCAAAGTTGCATTAGAGGAGCAGAGAAGGCAAAACATTGGTATTTCCTGCGATATTGGAGGAAACGTGTTGGAAATCTTATTTAACCCTGTCGACATCGAGGACGCTGGTGTTGCAGAAGAGCGTGTTAAAAAATGCGTAGCGGATATCGGATGTCTTTTTGGGAACGTGTCGGATGAGTTGAATTCATTAAATGGAAAGAGTGGCTTAGTCGCCGTGTCTGAGGATGTTCTTGACATATTACACCATTTGCAAAGCATGGGTTTGTTGACAAATTTTCGTTTCAATCCAGTTTCAGAGAAGTTGGGGTGCATTCTGTCAGCGACCGATAGGTCAAGTATTTTAAAATCAATGGTTCTGTACAACTCGCAGGTGGAATGGCCAAAAGGTATGACTCTGAATTTCACTGACTACATGAAGGCATGGCTTGTTGACAGAGTTGCTGCCCGATTGGAAGTTTTAAATGAGCACCGTGGTTGTTTGATCAGACTTGAGGATTTCGCGCGTGTATTTGGTACATCACGAGGCAGTTCAGTGTGGAAGTACGGTGTGTCTGTTTCCGACCTCGACGGCGAGCAAAAGTTTATTGGTTGCTTGGAGTTGGATGCACTCCGTCCCACTGCCGCCGCACATGCTGTTGAAGACCCGTTTTTTGATCATTTGGGCATGCAGTCCTGTGTTGCGTGCTGCCGAACGACAACTACGTCGTATTGCCTGGCCAATGCTCTCTCCGTGTGCTCCCACGGAGAAAAGGCGCTATTTTTCGTGCGTGAGTGGAGGGAAGTCAACGGTCCCGAGTCGAAGGACTCGCTTTTGAGTTTCACACTTTACTTTGGGTATGGAAAGCCCATATCTGATGAAGGGGACGTACGTATAGGGGAAAATGATGATAAGCGAATCTACCTCCATAGTGAAAAAGACCAAATTGTTCGTACTTACAAACAGATGGGAGACGTCAAACGGTACGAATCGCATGTGGAAACCGTTATTGCAAATAGCAAAAATGCTGATTTATTTCACAACATATCGGGTTACATCGGCGAAACAACGTGTGAGAACTTGGAAAGAGCCATGTCTTTGTTTCCTCGTATGTGTGTTGTTGCCACTTGCATTGGCAACGAGAATGCTGTTTGTGTTTCTGTTCTTAAGGCGGCTGATGTTCTGAGGGGAGACGCTACGTTCGTATTTTGTATATCACAAAGATCACCATTGTTCAACCATGTGTTCGCACCACGATCGCAGGTAACGTTGAATTTTCTGTTCGACAATGCACAGGCGGTGTGCCAAGCTATAAATGACACGTATCCCCTATGGATCAATGAGATCGGAAATGAGCCCGTCGTCTTTGAGAGTGAATCAAGGACTTACGTCACAACAAAAGCTTTGATGGACATCTCCAAGCAGGTGGCCTTTGAAACTGCGGAGTCGTTTCTTGTTGGTGAAGAAGTGCTGGTTGTGGGCCGGTGCCTTGACAGTATCCCAAGTACAGTAGTAATAAATGTGAAAAACACACTTGTTCTGCAAGACCACGTTCCCCCACAGGAATTCTACCCCTTTCTCTTCACGATCGTTCACAAGATATATGGTACTGTTGGCTTCGTTGGGTATGGGTGCCAATTGTGTTCCCTGTCTCCTCTGACAATGTACATTTATTCTCCAATTGAGTCATCTCAGTTTGCTTTGGACGAAGTGTATACGGGTCCAAAATGTAATTTGACTTTTCTTTCGAGTTTTGGAGCACCAATTTTTGACGGCAAAGATTTCGAAGAACTGGGTTGTGGCATGCCAATGGCTGCCAGCAGCGTCTCCTCACTGCCTCAGCAGAACATTTATTTTCAAGTAGAGGGCATGCTGATACGCATCGTGCGAGACATCAGCGACAAATACGTTATCTGTGTGGTGGCTGCTAACGAGTGCAGGTTTAATCAGACCGATCCTTGTAAGCTGCTTGTGCGCCCGGATGATGAGCGCCTCATCCCAGCTTAATATATATTGCAACTTAGGAGGGCGTTGCCCTGGGGTAAGGTGTGAGAGAATAACGGGGAGGTAATGCCTTTTGCGGTTAAAAAACCGCTTTCTTTTATACGGCGTCGTCAGCGTTTTTTTTTTAACAGAGGAAATTGTTATTATTATTTTTTTTTCGAATGTTTTCCTCCCCCTTTTTGATGTATCTGCCAAACCTCTCGCTGTTCCAGGTTGTGTTTATCATTGAGGGTTGTTGTTACCATTTTTAACGTCCGATGACAATGCCAATGCCACTTCTTCGTGCATAGTAAGGTAGAATATGGTGGTGGAGTACCTTGGTCCAGCAGACGTGCAGCATTTGCTTGCGCTCCTTAGCGAAGGGAATTGTAAGTTTTCTTTCGTAGAGAAAGAATTTAAGGAAACGTTTTCTAAAGACACTTTCGCTAAGGTGTCAAGGGCCATACAACGAATGATTCATGATATGATTGCCTCACCTGACGGTGTTGGACTAGTGTCATCTTTTTTCGTTCTTGATGTTATGTGCAAGATGAACTGTGAACAGGCGAAGTCAGCGTTTTATGATGCGTTGCTAGAGTTGGAGCGAATCATGCGGCAAGACGTTTGCGTCATGGAGCAGATCAAGTATGCCTCAAAGGAAGCAAAGGAAGGAAGAAGAGCACACGAATCTGTTAATTCAGAGAGATACCGTCTACGTTCAGCGGTGAAGAGTTTTGCCTTTCGGTTACTTGCCAACAGGGTTGCGCCTGATGAAACACCACTAATGGCCATAAGTGACAAGCAAGAACAAATCGACACCGCCCTAAACGCATGGGAGAGCAACAGTATATGTCTCAAGGAACCCATTGCGGGTGTTGCAGAGGCGTGGACGCTAGAGGCAGAGAAAAATGCATGTGGAACCCTTTCCAGGATTTCTGCAACCCTTGATAATGGAGGACGGGCTGCGCTGGTACTGAAACCGGTAACACCCCAACTTCCTTCGTTGTCCCTGGTGTCTGGTGAGCTTCAGTTTCTGCTGCCGGCTTCTCCTCTAAACGATCTCCTTTTAATTAACAGTGAGGTTCCAACGGAGGAGTGGAAAACTGCAAAAAGAATGGTTGCCGCAGGTTGCAAGGGGCTACTTAATAAAGAGGAGCAGCAAAAATTGCTCCAAACACTTTTGGCAGGGGACGTCTTTGCGCGTGTTGGAATAAGCAGTGTGGTACTCAGTCGCATGGCCGAACACAATCCAGATATTGCCGCCTCGCTAATACTGAAGCTTCCAGCCCAGGAGGCAAACCAATGCGTTCAGAGTATACTAAAGAGTTCTGTGCCATCGGAGCATGTAGAAACTGTCTTGTTACATGCTTCAAAAGTGCTGCAGCAAGCGAGCTTTCGTGCATACATTACCAACAAGCTTCATCATTTCAAAGAAAAGACGACACTATCCAACGAGGACAAAGATGAGGTGAAAAGTTTTGTCAGGACTCTTCACCAGCTTTTAACAAAAGCGTCGAAAGAAAACAAGGAGTTATACGTTGCTGACACGCTAAAGACTGATATAACTCGACTTTGTGAGAGGTGTGATATTCCTGAAGTGGTTGCGAGATGGGATGAACTAAAGTAACGAATACTTTCTTTGGTAAACAATCGATGAGTACAGTTCGATAAGGAGGCTGAGATGATTTCCCCCCTGTCTGTTGTCGAATGCGCAGAAGCCAAACTGTTGCTCGGTGGTGTCTCAGGCAGCAAAGAGCGTCACATCCATGTCTGTTTAATCCCTTTCTTCATTCTACTTTTGTCACTTATTCCCCTCCAGACCTTACGTCAACGTGACCGTGGATGCATATATAAATATATACATAGTTTTGAGGGGCACATAATTACTGGGCAGTTTTGTTTGCTCGTTCTATACTTGATTGTGAGTCCTGAAGGGACACACCAACAAAAAGACTTCTATTCTGTTGTGGCATGATCGGCGAGTCAGAAGCATTCGTTAGTTTCGTATATTTAACACCTGCGGAAGGCCTTCCGTGTGAAACTGTTGATCGTTACCCGCAAGCTCAACTGAAGGAAGGAAGCTCCTGCTCTGAAACGTCTGCCTTGTCTAGGAGCGACGCTTCGGCTGAAGTCACGCCCGGTAAGGAGAATTGGGAAAGCAAGGTGTACGTAAAATTTTTCGATGCACTTCGGAAGATAGCAAAAGTGCAGTGGTTTTCCGTTGAGGCTGGTACAAAAATGATGTACTTATACGAAATGATACGCGCCTGGCTCCCAGAGGTGACTAACGTAGTGTGTTATACAGCCCATAGTGATAGCTGGGGGAGACATTTCCCCCTTATCAAAGATGTGCTGTCACCTGGGACAGACGTTCCAGAAAGGGTCTTCTGCCAAGAGGTTTTTCTTCCACCGTGCAGAGATATGTGGAACTGGGGCATAGTTAATGTTGTTGTTATGCAACCACATGGTGATTTTACAACTGGCTATGTTCCCTTGGTGGTGCATGGATTGTTCATGCGCAGTAGGGAAACATTGGAGGAACAGATCAGTCAGATGTGCTGTACTTCGTCTGCAGAGATCAGCTACATGAAGATGCTGCCCTTGCTTAATTGTTCGATTCGTGACGGACTCGTAGAACTGACATCGTTTTTTCAAGAAAATGAGGAGGTTGAAGCTCTTTCACAAGTGGCTGTTGTTTACCCGGCGCTTACAACTGGGGATTTGGTGTGTGCTGATGTTGAAAGTCGAGTAGGGCAAAGATACACTATGCAAGGCATGATAAAGCGTTGCCATCATAAAAATGGGATTGTTTGCTACGATGTGGAGGACACTGCTCTCGGTTACGTTGCAGAGGGCCTGACATGTGTCCAAGTTTTACCGCTGTAGGAAAACGGCGACAGTCAGTTGCTCTGCATAAGTTGTTACGTTATTTCCTTCCTCATTCATCATTTTTACTTACCCGTGTTTGTGGAATGGCTGTCAAACGCACATGTCTAGTGCACTCTTTGCTCGTGCATTCGGAACTCTTTTTTCATTGGTGCTTCCGCGCACTGTAGGTAGGTTGAGGACATGCAAAATAAGTCTTGGGCCCTGCCTATCAAACAAGTTCCTGTTGTGGAGAAGCTTGACCGGTCTATTGTGTGGAACAATGTTCGCTTATGCTATGAGCAAAAGCTTTTCGGTCAGATCTCGTGCATTCGGTACAACAATGCTGGGACAGTCGTTGGTTGTGCCTCTACAAACCAGCTCTCCCTTTTACGAGTACCCCAGACAGAGGGCGTGATTACTAACGAACAGCGCGAGAGGAAATGTTTCTCGCTTCGGTTCAGGGATGACGACAAAATGACTATTATGTCTGTTGACCAACGTGTTGTTATTCGGTCAACCGAAACGCTGTTCGAACGGCAGTTTCCTGGCCATGTTAGGGAGGTACGAGACGCTCTTTTTCTTGATCGCCGCAGCTTTGTGTCTGGAAGTGATGACACAACTATAAAACTCTGGGATGTTATGGGCGAGTGTGAACTAGCTGTGGGAAAAGCTCACACCGACTACGTGCGTTGTCTCGAAAACCGCTCACCGGGCTGCTTCTTCAGTGGCTCTTATGACCACGTTATCAACTTGTGGGACACACGGGCTGGGTTTTCGTGCCCGACTCAGACAAGCGGCCAAGCAGTTCCGAACCCTGTCGAGTCATTACTTTGCTTGGACACCAACCTACTGGTTTGTGGCGCGTCCGACCAAATAATACTATTCGATATCCGAAAAGGTCTTTCGTTGCCTCTTACTCAGGATTCTTACCATACAAAGACCGTGGTTGCGCTTGGCTACTCCAAAAAATACAACGTGCTTCTCAGTGGGTCACTCGATCAACGAGTGAAAATATTTTCCCTAGAGAGAGGATGCCCGGACCCTGTTGCCAGTAAAAAGTTTGACGCTCCGGTAACCGCGGTGGCGGTTCACCCTCGTTCGTCCGAATTTGCTGTGGGCACGGCGAGCGGCGACCTTCGTATCATGAAACTGGGAAGCGCTTCTGATGGAGACGAGATGGGTGGTGGGAAAGACGAGGAAAGTAGGGGGCGCCCAAAAGATGAGGGGCTCATAGCTATGAAAGTAAATGATGTGCGTCGTCAGCTTGTATCCTATCAGTACAACCGGGCATTGAAGACTGCGCTTTACTCTCGTCATGCCGACGTCGTGGTTTCCACTCTTGAAGAACTTCTTCGCCGCGGGGCGTTGCACGTGGCATTGAGTGGTCAAAATGATAGAACGATAGCGCGCATCCTTCGTTTTGCGCTCGGTTTTATTGACACCCCACAATTCTCTGAGTCAATGATGGTCGTGTTGGACACGATCTTCGATATCTATGGAACGTGCGTGGGCAAAAGTATATTTTTGCATAGGGAACTGATGAAGGCCCATCGCCGGCTCGGCAGTGTCCTTGCAAACCTCCAAAGAATGGCGGGCACACTGAGTATAATGGAGTTAATAGTAAATGACGTATGAGGAGCGTTAAACAGGAAGTAATAATCGTGGACTTGCGATGCACCTAGTTGAGTTCTACCCGTCACGCAGCCGTAAGACGTGGCGGTTCCCTAAGACTTGCTGCGAAAAACTTTTTCGCAGCCGCTTGTTTTTACTGCACCCATCAAACTGATTGCACGGTCTACCATGCTCTATTTAGGAGGACAATCAAAAACGATAAGGGGTAAAGTTACTTTAAAATAAAGACAAAGTATTGCTAAAGGGAAAAAGAAAATGCTTCGCCGTTTCTCCATGTTGCCATTATCTGGTGGCATTGCCCGCCGCTCCTTCTTCCGGACGGCACCACTGTTTAACCTCGACTATCAGGCATACCGAACAGCTACTGTACGCGAAGCAGCGCCTGAGTTCGCTGGAAAGGCTGTGGTGGACGGAAAGATCAAGGACATCAGCATGAACGACTACAAGGGAAAATATATTGTTCTCTTTTTCTACCCTCTTGACTTCACGTTTGTCTGCCCAACGGAAATTGTTTCCTTCTCAGATTCTCACGCTGAGTTTGAAAAACTGAACACGCAAGTCATAGCCGTGTCCTGTGACAGTCACTTTTCACATCTCGCGTGGGTTGAAACTCCCCGAAAAAAGGGGGGTCTGGGAGAAATGAAGATTCCCTTGCTATCCGACTTCACAAAGGAGATATCTCGGGACTATGGGGTGTTGGTCGAAGAACAGGGACTTTCACTGCGCGCTTTGTTCGTCATTGATGACAAAGGGATTCTTCGCCATGTGACCATCAACGATTTGCCCGTCGGTCGGAATGTTGACGAGGTGCTCCGCGTCGTGCAAGCGTTCCAATACGCCGATAAGACTGGCGACGTTATTCCTTGCAACTGGAAGCCAGGGAAGGAGACGATGAAGGTGGAAGCAGCGAAGGAATACTTTGAGAAGAATCTATAGGAAATAACATCTTTCTGGGGCACCGGTGTTGGGGGAACTCTTGTCTCACACGGGCATAAACTTACACAAGACTGAATATTTCTGTGCTAACTGTATCTTGGCTTGGCTATTCAAGCCATGGGTATGTAGTTTTGTTTTTGCCCCGGTCGCGGCCACCTACTGTGCCAGCTTGCTGGTGCAGCTACGATGGGGAGGGAAAAAGGTGAAAAAAATACCCAGTGAGAGGTGACAGTTTTACAGGAGCATAATACAACGCCCGTATATATAAATACGTTTTTTTTCTTTTATTGTGTGTGTGTGTGTTGAGGTGTTGCTCTGAGCTGGGAAAGTGAGATGGGGGAACAAAACCCGGAGCGGCTATGCTAAAGAGCCCGCAAAATTTTCGGAAGTGTGGTCTGTTATTTGTGTCAACGTTTGATTTTTTGTATGCGTGTAACCTCTTTCCCCCCGTTTTATTTTCTTCAGGTAAGGAGTCAATGCCCAAGGTAAGCGTCCCACCTAAGACGGAGCGCCACGGGAAGATCGAGGCGCCAGACACTAATAATCCCAAAGTCTTCTTTGATGTGTCTATAAATGAGAAAGCAGCGGGACGGATTGTTATGGAATTGTACGCGGACACTGTGCCGAGGACAGCGGAGAATTTCCGTGCACTATGCACAGGCGAGAAGGGTCGTGGGAAGAGTGGAAAGCCGCTGCATTACAAGGGGTGCATTTTCCACCGAGTTATACCAGGTTTCATGCTACAAGGGGGTGACATCACACGTGGAAATGGCACCGGTGGAGAGTCCATATACGGCACAACGTTTCGTGACGAGAGTTTTGCCGGAAAAGCCGGAAAGCATACTGGACTCGGTTGCCTGTCCATGGCTAACGCGGGACCCAACACCAACGGTTCGCAGTTTTTCATCTGTACAGCCAACACACCGTGGTTGAATGGAAAGCACGTTGTGTTTGGTCGTGTTACTGAGGGAATTGACGTGGTGAAGAGCATTGAACGGTTGGGTTCCGATTCGGGGAAAACGCGCGGTCGAATCATCATCGCGAATTGTGGTGAGCTGCAGACGCAGAAGGAAGGTGCAGCTAAAAAGGAGAAGGTTAAGGCGAAGGAAGGAAACAATGCAGGGAAGCTGTCCACCATTGTCGAAGGGACCGGTGGAGCAAAGCGTCCACGTGAAGATGTGGAGGATTTGGAAGAACGGAAGAAACGCATCCGAGAGAAGAGGGAGAGGATAGCGAAACTCCGCGCCCAGGCGGAAGAGAAATAAGCGGGAAAAACCGACGTATGGTGGTGCTGTATGAAGGGCATTATCTTGAAATGAACACGCCACGGGGAGGGGGATATCAAGATCACGTTTAACACTTATTTGATTACTATTTCACCAGGCAACCTTCTTGACCCCTCCTTTTCACCTTAACAGTCTAAAGGAAAAGGATGTGGGAGGCATCATCGCGATCGCTTTATTCCCACAGACCCTTTCCCACCTGTGACATCCATCTCTGTCTTTCCCTTTCCTCATCCGCATCATTCCTTTCTTTAGTAAATCAGATATATCATTGCTGGTCCCATGCTGAGGGGAAGGTGGGGTATTTTCCAATGTACGTTGATATTCCGCGCGAGCTTTCATGATGTGAGGTCGAAGAAAATGTGGGAGCGGCGACAAAGGGAGTTGCAAAAAGCTGGGGAGCAGATGGAATTAGATGAGGATGTGACGCCACCACCAAGTATACCGCGATCATCGAGGGTAGCAACCCGTGACGAAAGCTGTGAAGGGGATAAGGAAGCCATGTTGGCGCTTCTCCAAGAGCAATGGCAGCGCCGAGTTGCCCGCCGAGAAGCTTTTATCCAGTGGCAAGCAGGGCAGCGTGAAAAGGGTGCGGCACAGCGGCTGGTGCGCCAGGCCAAAACACAAGAGAAATTCAAGTCTCATCGTTACCACACACAAAGTGGGAGGATCATTTCTGTGGGCCTCGCCCGGGAAGACGGCACAAGTAGTAATTCTGACGCCTCTGTTGACTTGTACTCGGTGGGAATGTGCGGCTCCCAGCTGCGTTCTGCTGACTTTCTTGTCCAACCTGGTTCTCGAAACACCCATGGAACCGTCAACCTTGTTCTTCAGAAGCGGTGAGGTTGCATTTGTCAAAGGGGAGAGAAACCACGGTCTGCCCCACGCTACTTGTAGCACTTTTTTCTTCTTCCACACTTTGTTATGTCGAAAAGAAGTGGGGGAAACTACACATATGTGTGTGCTACCTGCCGGAGGTTGCGTAAACCTACAACGATGGACTATTCTTTAGCTTTAATACCGTTCTTGTTTTCTCTTTTTTTCTCGTGGCACTTCCCCATTTTTTTGCCCCTATTTTGTGGGGGCAAAGTGATTTGGTGGCAGTTACTGTCATCGTGCTAACCACATTCTAAGCGCGACCAAAGTCAAGCTAACGTGCATATATGGGTTGCACATGTTCTCCAAGTTCCTGATGAACGTTAAGGGTGTGACGCCCCGTGGGAGCGATTGGGCCAATCGACTCGGTCCTGTGGCTCTCTTTGGTTACGGGGCAGGCATGCCACGGCGGGCTCCACTCCTAGACTTTTTTCTTCAATCACCACGCGACTGTGACCATTACGCGGAGTTAACTATTCACGACAAGGGCCCAATTGAGTGCCCTCCTGAAACTGTTATGTTTATGCCCGTTTTAAATTGTGGTCAAATGTTGGATGAAGCAGCGGGAACAGAGACTCCCACAAGCGACGAGTGGTACCTGGGATCACTCGAGGCGTCAACGGAGCTGTTAGAAAAGGGCTATGTTCCGGTCAGCGTGGGCGGGGATGGCTCAGCGACGCTTTCAATGGTTGAGGCGTACAAGCGACTGTTCCCATCTGACGACATTGTTATTGTTCACTTTTCGGCACGTCCATCTGTGAGCGACCCACGGTCGCCGCTGAGGGTGCTTTTGGATAAGGGGTTGCTAAAGGGCGTTGTTAGCGTGGGTAACCGTCAAGTGTCATCGGAGGACAGGAAGGTTCGGAAGCTTCATAAGATGTTTTACATGGATATGCACGCCATATACTCCAAGGGACTTTTTTGCATACGTGATATCAGGAATGACTACCCCGTTTTCATAAGCATTGATGCCAGCGTGTTAGACCCCGCGTTTGCCCCCGCCGTTGACAGCCCCGTTGCTGGAGGGCTCTCGACACGCGATTTGCTTCACATAATGAACGGCATCCGTGGACCCAAGGTGGTAGGAATTGACGTTTACGGCTACAACCCCGACCTTGATGTGTACAGGAAGGACAATGTCGGCCTTACCGCAATTGCGTTATCGAAAATAATAAAAGAGGGAATACTTAAGGCATACAGCATATCGACTCACACGGAGGAAGAGGGGATGGAACGGGTTAAGATGCTACAGCGTCAGGGGACCGTCTCTGAAAATCCGTACCCCGATCATTGAGTCATTCAAGGCTGCGTCAGTTTCGGATCTCACTGCGGTACCGCTTACCGCGATATCACTGTTTCGGGAGTGGTGTCGTATTTTTTTTTTTGTTACCGTTCTTGGACTTCGTGGTTCTTATTTTGCTCAGGTCTTACTTCCTTTCGTTTAGTGATTCGCGACTTCTTACTCCAGTAGCTACATCTTGTTGTTGGATCCATGCACGTTTACTCCCACATTTGCACAGGTTCTTACTCTTTCCCATTGTCTCCCTTCGTCCATCAAATTCAACTTTTTGTTAAACACCGGATACTCTTCTGCTTTACTACCCACCTGCAATTATCATTCGATCCTCAAAATAGCCACGTAGTGATAAAACATTATTTATCAGTTTTCAGGTTGTGGAGGATTCAAGAGGAAATATTTAAGCACAAGGGACGGTGGAGAGAAGAAAGGTATAGCAATAGCATAGAGTAGGGTCATATACTCATATATTTCGCCAGGGAGAAACTAAGGGGAGGTCTGTAAAAGGTATACAAGGGACACATCTTGAAAGGGGCTGCAAATGGCCGATTCAAATGCTGTCGTGGAACACCGGGAGGAGTCTGATGTAAACATCCAACTTGAGCAACGGAGAAGTCAGGTGCGGGGCCTCGAGATCCAACTGACGAGAAAGGAGGCCGAGCTCCGCCGCGCAAAGGAAGAACAGGCGCTTCTGAAGGAGCTTCACGCGGTGAATGAGGTGACGCTTCGCAAGAAGCAGCAGAAGGAGTCCGATGGCGCTGGAAGTCGTCTCAAGATCCCTCGGGAGTCGTTGGATGAAATTCTTCGCCTCGAAGGTGAAATTAAATGTGCGAACAGGCGCACCGTTGAGCTGCAAAATGAGGCCAGCACAACGTCCGTCCAGCTGAACGATGTGGAAAAAGGAATTGAAAGCATATGTAACCGTACAGCCCTGGTGAAGCAGGTAACCGGGTGGATAAGTTCCGGCAGTCAATCAAGCAGTGTAGTTGGAGTGTCGAGCGAGTGGATAATGAGAAAAAAGGTTTTGACGGAGCTTCAGGATGAACAGAACGCCATTAAGGCATTGACAGCGCTATTGGACAAGCAGGCTGAGTTTTACACAAAGCGGCTGGAAGAACAGAGGACCAAGGACGAGGAATTCGCCGAGGCACAGCGCGTCCTTCGTGAGAAAACTGTTCAGTACGAAAATCTGCTGGGTGAACTGAAGTCTTTCGAACGCCTTACGAAGAAGAAGGAGCGCCTTCTCGATACCGCTAGTGGGAAGGTGACCGATGATTACAAGACCGTTAAGATGATTGAGGGAGACAAAAAAGTTTTGTACGCCAACTTGTCCAAACTTCAGGAGACAAATGTAAGGAACTCAAAGTCAATCCTCTCCCTTGAGATGCGTCTACGACAGCTGGAGACCAAACTCGAGGCAGTAAACCTCTTCCTGCAGCAGGTGTTCGCGGACGTTGAAGAGGAGGACGAGCACATCGAAAATATACCTGAGGGTGCCACTGAGGTACCACTTGAGCAGTTCGAGGAACTTTGCCGGGAGCTAGAACTCTCTCGTGCCACACTTCTTCATCGTGAAGAGCAACTCAATGCCGGTGACGCGAAGGTTGAGCAACTAGAGCGGAAGACCACAATTCTCGAAAATGCCATCGCTTCTCACGCTGTATCAGCTCAACTTCAGGTGAAGGGTAAAGAGAGAGAGTTCGAGACGTTAATGTCACATGTGGATTATATGAAGGCAGAGTTTGATGAAGAATATAAAAGGCTTACGAAGGAAAACGCTGCACTTGTAAGTAAGTTGGGTAAGTAGTGTAACTGTGCGCTCACCCTTCCCGTTTACTCTTTCGTATATTACTGTTATCGCACCTCTTGAACCAGTGAAATGTGACCGCAACTTGAGGGGGGAGAGAGTAAAGTAGTGAGTAAAAGGAAGAGATCAATTAGATGTGAACAGACTCACGCTGCCCAGCAGCCGCTGCTGGACACGTATTACTTCAGAGGGTGTAAAAAGTATTTTTATTTTTGTATGTGTAACCCCTTTGGTGTATACCTTTTTTTTAAAAAAAATGCTGCCCTCCTCGGCATTGCACTTCCGTTCGGATGCCACTCTTTTGTCGGTTCCTGTTGTCCAGTAGCCTTTTATCCCCCCCTTTCAGCATCATTTTTTTCTCCCACACGTTGTTATACGGTTGAATTTGTATTACTTCTCGATCACATGGACTCTGAATATGTCTTCCCTTCTCAATAACTTCTCTTTGCATGCCTTTACCCCCAATATCTGTAGTACGTCCCGGCGATGGCGGCTCTCCACGAGGAAGTGCGGACTCGTTACCACATCGCTGTGTGCACGCGGTTTGTTGAACGAGTTTGCGTAGATACCCCTAGTCCTACAGCGGAGTTTATTTACAAGATGGCTCTTAACGAAAACCTGAAGGATATTACGGATGTAGGCACACTTCCTCGTGTGTCTCTTTTGCAGCTTAACTCTCTACCCTGCTCTTTAGTGTTGCAGGTGAGCAGTTCCAGGGACGTGACTCAGCCGCTGCGGCCCTGTTTGGATACAAGCGAGGAGGAACCGATCTTGGCAGCAGCTTTTCAAAAAAACCTCAAAACACGTCTTCTGCGGCTTGTTCTAAGTGATGGGCACTCTGAGGTACCCGCTGTTGAGTTGTCTACGCTCAGCGTGTTTCGTTCCATACCAGTTCCCGGGGAAAAGCTACTCGTAAAGGAAGGTGCCGAAATAAAAAATGGTGCTATTATAATGACAGACGATTGTGTTGTGCCCCTCGGTGGTGGGGTACAACAACTGAAAAAGGAGGTACTCATCCAACAGAGCAGAAGCGACGCGCCACGATTCCAACCCCTGCGGTTTGGTGTTTCCACACCAGCAGGGGCCCGTGCGGCAGCTGGGCCACTCTCCGATTCTTTCGATAGGGATCGTGGGGGAAATGTTGGGCGTGCGAGGGGAAGAGGATTAGGCTACCGCGGGGGAAGGGAGTCAGGGTATCGGGGCCAACGACCTCATAACCACCACTATAACCGACCTCAGTAGTGATCACCAACCTAATTGAATGCATGATTGCATTTGCGGTTACCGTGGCGATGCTTGACCTCTATCTGGGAAATGGCGTGTTCGTGAAGGAGACTTTGTCTAGAAACGGATGTGTCGTTCTAAAGAAGGGAAAGGGGGACGACCGGCCACATTGCTAGGTCTGGGCAGTATCCCCACTGCGGCACTGCGGCAGCCCAGTCCTTGCCATTTTGCATGTTGTTCTTTTCACACATACTTCTGACCGTGGCCGAACTGAGGTGGAGGAAGCCACTGGGGCACTTATTGAAGTAGCTGGATTATCCGTTACGTGGTGCTCATCGTCGCTAGATGGAACACAGTAGCGAAGGTGAAATAATTTGATTCTGAGGGCAAAAGGTTACCCTCGTTACCCTTTGTTTCCGGTTTGGACGTTCTGCGCTTGTTCTCCTCGGTACCCGAACTGTAAGAAGCTTTCAAGGGGCTCGCTGCCTTGGAGGAACACAAAACCCGGCAACTAAAGCCTCCCCAGTGTGCGGCGCTTTTGATGGAGAACTGTCAGATTATCGATGCGGTCGCTTGACTTCACCATTGTTTGTGGAGGAGTGAGGGTGATGGGCCAATTAAGTCGGTTGGCCGCGCAGCATTACACTACGTTCGCTTACAGAAGTGCGACACATACGGGGTGTCGCGCAAGCGTTAGCACATCCATTGAGGTTGTTGGTGTAATGCGTGTATGCTCCTTTCTTGGGTGTATTGCCCCCAAGTGTTGAGACATGTAGTTTTGTATGACCAAACGCTTACGCATTGGAGGGAGGGGGTGCGACATGTTCTGTGCGATAAGTGGAACGGAGACCGAATAGAGCCTGGTGCGATGCGTGATCGATGGGATAGTTCTGGTTCTTTCTTTCCCCGATCATACAGTCATCCTGCGGTGGGCAGCAGAGCCAACATGAAGGTTACGCTCGGACTAGCCCCCTGATGGTATCACCATCTGAACTGTTCCCCAGTCTTTTGGTATGCTTTCCTTTCCTTGCAAGCGCTTTTGCGTTTGCTGCTGCAACTGCATACTTTTGTTCGCGTGGGTGATACACACCACATAATTGTTGCCAGCACTCTGTCTTTATCTTCTGTTTGCCCAAGTCGGTGAGCTAAGTGAGGCAATTTGTTGCAGGTAAAGTGACAAAAAGGAAAGCAGAAGGGTAGGTGTCTAATAAGGTGAGGTAATTCTAAAATTGGGTTGGGAAGGCTTTATAGGACGAACGGACTAAATAAATAACAACTGAACGGCCGTTTTGTTCCCCCGGAATGAGGGCCGTCATTCTTGTTGGAGGATATGGCACCAGGCTGCGGCCGCTAACCCTTACCACACCGAAGCCCTTGGTACCATTCTGTAACAAATCCATAACCCTCCGGCAACTGGAAGCACTCCGTGACGTTGGCGTTACACAGGTGGTGTTAGCGGTGGCTTATCGGTCAGAGGTGATGGCGGAAGTTACCCAGAAATGGGCACGAGAGCTCGGCATTTCCGTCGTATGTTCCCTGGAGGTGGAGCCACTTGGCACCGCTGGGCCGCTGGCTCTTGCTCGGGAGTACCTTTTGCAGGACGACAAACCGTTCTTCGTCTTCAACGCCGATGTTATCTGCACTTTTCCGCTTCAGAAGCTTCTCGATTTCCATCTGAGTCACGGGAGGGAAGGAACCATTGCGGTGACGAAGGTGAAGGATTGGAGAAAATATGGGGTCGTGGTGCACGACGAGGTCACGGGTGCAATCAAGCAATTTGTGGAGAAGCCCCCCGAGTTCGTTGGAGACAGGATAAACGCCGGCATATACATATTTAACAAAAGCATCCTTAACCGCATCAAGCTAGAGAAGACGTCCATCGAGCGACAAGTGTTTCCAATGATGGCAAGCGATTCACAACTAAGTGCTTTTCACCTTGAGGGGTTTTGGATGGATATCGGTGTGCCAAAGGACTACATAGAAGGCATGGGTAAGTATCTTGATTCACTTGCTGGTACGTCGACCGAAGTGGGGTTCAGCTGTGATGAGCGCAGGGTATCCGATCGGAGCTACGTGCTCAAGGGCTGTGTGATGATTCACCCCACGGCGAAAATTGGTGAGGGATCCGTTATCGGTCCGCACGTTTCGATCGGACCAGGTTGCGTCATTGGGCCCTGCTGCCGCATCCAGCGTACCGCCATACTGGATAACAGCACTGTTGGTCGCGGGA
The DNA here is from genome assembly GCF_000210295.1 of Trypanosoma brucei gambiense DAL972. NCBI lineage: Eukaryota > Euglenozoa > Kinetoplastea > Trypanosomatida > Trypanosomatidae > Trypanosoma > Trypanosoma brucei. The sequence continues at coordinate 494,704 of NC_026741.1, forward strand.
CTCTAATAGAGTCCAGCATCGTGGGATGGAATGGAAGGATTGGTTCGTGGTGCAGGATAGTCAACGATACGGTACTTGGTGAGGATGTCCGTGTGGATGATGGAAAGTACCTGAATGGTGTTAAAGTGCTTCCAAACAAGGAAATTACCCAAAATCACCCCGAACCAGAAGTGCTCATGTAAGGGCAGTGCGTGGAAAGTGGTACTTGCCTTTTCGAAAAGCTCCCTGAAGGCAAAGTTGTCTCTGGATTAACACAAAAGACGACGCCGAAAATATTTACGTCTACTGCGCATCTTCTACATAGACTGTCACCCAATATTTTGGCTTTCCGTGAGAAGTGCTACCTGAGACGACCCCCGCTGATCGTTTGGAAGCGGTTTCGGCTTTTACCCCTCCATTTCATAACATCCATTTCGTTGTCGGGGGTTTTGTCTTCCATCTTCTTCTTGTCCTCCCGAGCAATCCTTATTTCGGCCGTGAAAAAACGCTCTTCCAAAAAGAGAGGGTCTTCATGGAACGTTTCAGAACTCTGGCTCGCCTAACACAAGTTTCTCCGTTAAATATTTACTTTCTATCTGTGCTGTTTAGTAGGTACCACCAACTATTATTTCGTCAAGTGCAGACGGAAGCGTGGGTGGTGGCGAAGGTGCCACCCCGCTTCTCTATCAGCTTCATGAGGTGTTGCAGGAAAAACAAGCAGACCGCCGTCTTCAGCTTCTTTGCTTGTTTCTGGAACATTTCCTGGCTGAGTGCCCAAATGCCGGCGCCGCGCCATTCAAAAAATACTTTGGCACAGGAGCCACGCTTATCGAGTCGCTTGTTTGTTTGGTTACGTCGCTTATCGAGTCTGTTCTCTTCGGCGTGCATGTGCGTGAGGGTGTCACCATGCTGGCGGAGAGTCCTGGTTTCGCAAAGGCCCTTTCTACACTGACACTCCTAGGAACGGAAAGTTTCTACAGCACAACTTTGGAATGGAGAAAGCGCGTTACGGATATTATTCACATGACCTCCGATGAACAACTTCCAGCACTACTTATGAGGGTATACGATGTACTCTTGCAAGTGTTACTTGATGACGGAAGGAAGCAGCCGAACTACCTGGAGCTTGCTTCAACAGCTGTTGCTGTAATGTGCTTCGTTCATCGGCTGTTCCTACACTACAGGGAAGAACGGCTGTTGTTGGATGAGTATCGCCGCTGGGCATTTCTCCGCGCAGTTGTTCGTACTTTTGAGTTCACGCTTTCTAATCACTTCGAAGGAAGTGCAGCACTATCAGATGCATCTCGGGGGGTTATTGCTTTGATGTTTTTACCAGATGCAGATTTGAGCAGACTTTCAGTGGGCGAAGCTGAGTTCAGCGCGGAGGACGCATCTTTTCAACGGGCGCTTCATTTGGCCCATTCGTTTATGCCCTCTGCGAAAGATTTAGGTGCGTTTTTGGAATGTTTGGTGTGTTGTATCGAAAGTTTGCTAAGCGTTCGTAGTGTCTTGGGCCACCCGGAAGTGGAAACTACAGACTTCGGGGTTGTGTTTTCAGTTCTTTTCCCTCTTCAAAGTGCTATGGCTCAGCGCTATGAACACGCAGAGAGGCTGTTTCGGTCTATTTGTTCAATAGCTTCCGCGATACGCGGGCCGCCTTCGGCCACAACATCGTCGGGAACTGCGAAAGGTGTGGCGAATTTCTTCTCTGCAGTCTTCACACCGTCACAGGTTAACACGATACAGCGGTTTGTAAGCTCCGTTGGTGCATCTGGATCACCGAAGCGTAGTCCTATCACATGTCGCGAGGCTGTGGAATGCGTAACGAGCTTTTTCGTTTGCGCAACCGAAGAAATGGCTATAGAGGCATGTGCTCGCCCTCTGTTTGACTTGCTTTGTCTTGATGATGTGGAGGAGGAGCTGGTCCGCTTTGTGCTCCATTCATGCACCGAAAATCTCCTATTACTCAAACCGTGTCAACTACAACGTGTAACGCAGTTGCTGCTCACCGCCGTAAAGCGCGGCATTGCCATCTCAGAGACCGTTTCCTCGGTTGCAGCAGTGCTAAAGAAGGAATCCAAAGCGGTGGTTGAGGTGAAGATTTTTGTGCTGGAGTTTCTTAGCTTTTATTCAACGGCAGTAAGTCATGCATCTGAGGTAGAAACACTGCATAGCGTCTTCAAGTGGACGCTTGAGGAGGTGACATCGATAAGCGACTGGGTTGAACCGCAGGCAGTTTCATATCTGGCAGCGGTGACGCAATTCGTGAGATCGGCACTCGCATCCGCACCGTTGGTAGCACTACTGGCAAGGCTTGAATGGCCCCACGAGGTGCTGCTTCTGCTGTTGCGTGCTCATGGTGATGGTGTAAGGGAAGTAGCAGTCACATTTCGGAATCTCTTTTGTTCAATGGTATTCAACGAGGGGCAGTTTGTGGATGTTCTTATTAGCGAATTGAGGGCAATGGGCGGCCAGAGCCCCTGGCCTTCACAAATTTCCATCCTGTTGTGTGTATTCGTGTACCTGCTGCAGGATAAACGGGGTGCATGGGCTGCGATAAGAAGTAACGACATCTACGTGTGCCTTTACCTGCTTCACTACCTGGACCAAAGCACCTGCATTGAGGAGGATGCGCATCTTATTGGAACATCGTTGGCATTGTTGTTGTCGCACCTGCGGTGGAGTGAAGCTGGAGGAATTGTCGCACACTATGTTGATGCTGTCAGAACCCCTTGGATGGTCCAACTTCTGGTTGATCTTGCCACAGGGTTTTACACCACCACAAAAAACTTGATTGCTGCCGATGCTATGCGTGTAGAAACTGTAAAAACGATGACGCCGGGCAGTCGACTGTGCTGTGAAGTAGTGGGGGGGTTTTCCATACCTTTGTCCTGCCGCTTCGAGCACACCTTTCCTTTTGGTGTGCTTCTTCGTTGGATAGTGGAACCAGGAAATCAATCCGGCGATTGGCAGAAAAACTTGATGGAGCTCCTATCTGGCATGCTCCACCGCCGCTGCCTACCTCTCGTTGACGACGCGTTCACCTCTACGGTGGTGAAACAAAAACTTTATGAGCTGCTTCCGTACGTGGCCGATGTTTCGAGAAGGGATGTGCTCGCATTGCTTTCGTCTTCGAAGGAGTATCTAACACTTGAAGATGTCTCGAACGCTCAAGCCATCTGGGAGAGACTAGCATACGGTAGAATCGGGGAAGGTTCGCAGCATGAATTCCACGATTATATCACATGGTACGGAAACGGCGCATTGCATGGGGTGCTGCAGGGTGTGCAAAAGGGTTGTTCTCTCAACGACCGCTTCACGACGGCTCTGTGGGTGTATTGGGAATCATGCGTAGGGACGGATACGGGTTCGATGATTCAGCTTTGGGAGTTGCTCTGGCCAGGCGCTGAGGGCTCTACGAAAGTGTCATTGGCGGTTGACACCATGCAAAGAAAGGTCATTTTTGCAGTTTCCCCGGCGGACGAAGCGCAACAAGTTGTCACCCTTCCCTTCATTCCGCCAGGCCAGTGGATGCACGTAGTAGTGAGCTTTTTATGCAACCGGTTATTTTCCTCCACTGTGACGGCGTTCTACGATGGAGTTCGCACCCTTCAGACCGATATAACCGTACCTGGGTCCCACACACTCCTTCCGTACCCTGGAGGCTCCTCATTTATGGCGAGGATTCTCTCTGAAAGCACCTATGATTTCACTTGCACCGTGGGGTTTTCACACGAAGGGAGCTCTGAGGGCTGCGTGCAGCGTTTTGTGTCGTTTCAGCTGTTTAATGCAGCTTTATCACAGTTGGAAGTGATGTCGCTTTTTTGTGTGGACCCGTATTCGCTCACAGGTCTGAGGGCTGCGAAGAGGTGCCCGCTGGAGTTGCCGCTGCTGAGACCAGAGGCGCTGCGGTACTTAGTTGCCAGCGCTGCCCATGGGGAGCTTCAAGAACTTACTAGCTCAAGAGCGCTTAATTTCGCTCCGTTTCCCGCAGAATCCCTGATATTATCATTACATGTGCAGAACGCGGAGTTGGTCGAGTGCTCCCAGTTACAGTCCCTCCACAACAAGAGGTGGGTGGTCCCTGACTCTGCAGGGAGAAATGGAGTGACGAACTTTTTATTACACGGCTCACACAGCGAGCCCGTGGCTACGGGTGGAAACATAACCAAGGTGCTTATCTCACATAACGTCCCCTGCGAGTGGCTGCGCTGGCTTTGTGTAATCTCCTGTGCATACGATGAGGTTAAAATGCCTAACACAAAAAACGTGCTTGATAGTGCTGACGCGAAGATGGCTGTTCTGCAGAGAATAGCAGCAACGACACTGAGAATAATTGCCGCGTATTATTGGAAGACGGAGGAGGTAAGTGACGGCAATGTGGCAATATTCATCAATTATGTAACTCTGCAAGTGAAGCAACGGCCACAGGTTTATCTGGCTACTACGGACGGGGTGGACGCAGTTTTTGGTCTTGGTGCAGTGAAGGAATCCACAGGTGAGCACTGCGTCGTGTATAGCACATTACCGGTTGAGGACGTCTTTTTTAACTGGAAAGTTACTTCGTTTCTCCCGGAGCAGTGTCAACAACGTATTTTGTTTCATCTTACTGCACTCCTACAAAAGAGCAACCCGTTTAGGGCGGTAAATGCTTTACGTTTGCAACATTCCAGTTTTTTTGACGGTTTCATATGCGGACTTGTGAGGGAGTATGTGTGGCCCCCGGTACTAGAATCCGCTGTTGCTGTCATTGCGCTGTACATTGAGTGCATCGCAGGCGATGCTGTTGCGCTCCGGGAGGTTCTCAACTTATGTGCGTCTATAGTTCCCGTGGAGCGTGATGTGCTAACCGTTGCCAAGCGCCTTGTGTCCAAGATACCACTGGTAGCATTCGAGTGCATAGTTGTTGTTGTGCTCAACCACCTGCTGAAAGTGCTCTGTGGCGCTTGTGTCGGTCCCCACAATGAGGGACTAATGTTTGCTGAGGCCCTGTCGCACGCAATGCCGCAGTGCTGGTTTCACATTTTGACGAGTGAGTGGGCACATCCAGTTTCCGTAACCATGGCGATGCACCTCTTTACTCTTTGTTACAAACGGAGTGAAACGTTTAGAAGACGCTTCGGAGACGTCATCCCTTTATTGTACGAAAACTTGCGTCACCACGCACACCAGAGTGACCTGTTGATTGTCCTAATCAGTGGCTTCTGGGGGAGCGACTGGGACCAACAGAAACCTCCATATGCTTTGCTAAACCAATTGTATACCACTTCTGAAGGGACAGTGCCGTCCTTCTTGCAACTTGCTATGCATCTGCTTGGTAGGAGTGCTTCGTTGTTGCTGCGACCTGACGCGGCGGTGAATTACCCTCACATCACATGCGCTTCATTCTACGCTGCGATGGGCGCAGCTGCCACCGCTGAACATTGTAGGGCACGGTCACAACTGAGGTGCTACATCTCTGTGGTTGTGTTCTGCGCATGGCTGCGTCGGGGACAGAAGATACCCGACGACGGCGCGAATAGAATTTCGTTCACAAAGAGGGAATCGGCTGATCACGGGGAGATGAGGCGGACTGTGGTTGCCATTTTGCAGTGGGTTGCGCGCAGATACCCGAGCGACCGCCGCGTCTCGAAGGCTATGTACGTTTCACAAAAATCATACAACCCAATGGATATGGCGCTGCTTTGTCTGTTTCCCGCATTGCCTATGGACAAGGATGTGGGGAGCGTTGGGAATATGCCGTTGCCTCTTCTTGACGTGGTAGAGGGTTTAGAAACCACTGTTGGGCATCGAGATATTTTTGATGGAGGCTACTCTGGCACAGGCGGCTTTGACTTCGATGACTGTGACGACGAGAGGGAGGAACTAGTCTGTGATGCGCGGGGCCCTAATACCTCACCGGCTACCGAAGCACGGGACTGTGATTTCGATGCTCTACTGCATCAACCAGAAAGTGAGCTGTACAATGCTTGTCGTGCGCTATTTGTTGCGCACATCAAGCGATACGCACGTAGTGCCAAATGTCAGCCCTTCGTGACGGGTAGGAAGTCGGTGCGTTCTCCGCCAAAACTCGTGCTCGCGCTGCAACGGGCGCTTGCTCTCTGCCCAAGCGGCATAGGACTCAGGGCAAGATATATGTTCTGTGTGGCGGTTTGTTGTTTTTGTCTTGAGGCTCTAACGGATATGCTTCGTGAGGAGCAACCTGGTGAGACCGGCCAGTGCGTCCTTGACAACATGGTAGCCACGGGGAAGTACCTTGCTGATCGGTTGGTAAGCGGGGCCGCTACCCCCACATTGGCGGTGACGAAGTTTTTGCAGCACTTACTCAAGTTACATCTTAACACCGAGCAAGTCAAAGATTTGTGTGAATCTCTTTCTGAGTGCTTACTTCTTTTAATGGACTCAATAAGCTGCGGGAGAGATGCTCGGTCCGCAGCATCGGTGATTGATTCTCTGCACGACGAGCACATTGGTGTCTTCGGCTACCGGATTCCGTCTGAAGAGCTTCTTCGGTTGACCACGCATAGGTTGTTAGATATTTCAGAGGTGTTATTAGCCTCAGACGTGGACAGGCATTCCGTTAATATGGAAAAGTTGGTTGGTTTGTGGCGCACATTTTTGGTTGCCAACAGGGAGGTCCCCTTCTTTCGCTTGGTTTGGAATACGGAGGAGAAAGCTGCACGCGTTTTCTACATGCTCACGGAATCCACTGATGGAGGAGTGGGGGATTTGGTTGCATGGGTAATGGCAGATCATGGTAATTTCAAGCAAAGCTTATGCAAAGACGAATGGACTCAGATGACGTTGAGAAAAACATTTCTCCAGAAGAGGGACCGCCGCTGGGCGGCGTGTGCGGTGGAGCAGAGGGACCGTGAGTGTGCAGACCTGATGAGCTCTTGCAAAGTGAAGTGCAATGCGATGAACGAAGAGTGGTCGAAACTTACTGATACCTCAACTTTTGTGGACACAGCATTGTTGGCACGCAGAATTGAGTGCTGCGATGTACTGCACCGACATTTACAAGTTCAGCTACTCCCCAACTATGGGATGGAAGAGAAACCGGGCACTTTGCACCTTCACCCCAGTGGCGCCGTGGGGTATCCTTGTGGCGTGCCTTTTGATTTACTCCACAATTTGACAAATGCACACATACGCTATCCATCGCTTAGGTGTCGTCTTGCCGCAAGTACTGCAAGTGACGATGGCTCCGTCAGTTCCCATTCGCGGGCGAGTGTGCCCGCGGCTCTTCTTCGTATTGTTGGTTCTCACTTCACCAACCCTGTCCTTTTTGTCGGTAATGTGTATTATCTTCGTGGTGATGAGTGCTCAATTAGCGTAATGTCTGTGACTCCAAGGGAGGTTGTGATCGTTGGTGATAGCCAGTTTTCGGCGAGCGGTGATTTCTCCATCGGGGTCCTTAATCCCCGGGACGCATGGGGGACTTTATCACTGGACAATGGCTCGCCTTCCTGCGATAACCGCAACTTTCTCCCGTGGCTATCAGAAAGGGGTAACACAGAAAAACTGGAAATTGCCCGCCATTCCTGCTGCTTCCGAACGATATGCGTTGAGTCGCGTGTGCCAAGCTCTCCGTCGTTCACATGGCGCTTCTCCACAGGCAGTATACTGAAAGTGCACCAGCACTTTTTTCAGCACCGTCCCGTTGCTTTGGAGTTTCAACTGGAAAACGGTGACAGGTGTTTCATCGCGGCTCTTGATGAAAGACTTTGCTTTTCGAGGGCAAAACAGGAGGAAATCATGTCTGCAGTGTCGCGTGTAGCCCCACAAGCGGATATGGAGACGTATTCCCAAAAGGAGTCTCGGATGTCTGAACTTGGAGAACGATGGAAGCAGCGCAGAATCAGCAACCGCATGTATTTGCTCCAACTCAACGACATTGCTGGGAGAACGGTGGCTGACATGGGTCAGTACCCTGTGATGCCGTGGGTTCTTAGCGACTATGAAAGTTCTACGATCGATTTAAGGGACCCAGGTGTTTATAGGGACTTGGCAAAGCCGATCGGTGCTCTGAATGAGGCGAAGGAGAGGCAATTACGCGATCGGTACGAGCAATGGTTTGATAAGTCTCAACCCCCATTCCATCACGGAACTCACTACAGCAGCAGTGCAGTGGTAATGTATTATTTAATTCGCCTTCAGCCCTTCACGCAGCGCTCTGTTAGGTACCAGGGGGGCCGACTTGACATTGCTGGACGCATTTTTCATAGTGTTTCTGAGGCATGGAACAGCTGTGGTGGAGTCGGTGATGTGAAGGAGCTTGTCCCTGAATTTTTTTGTCTTCCAGAGATGTTCATGAACAAGAGTCGGATCGACCTTGGCGTGCGCCTTGACGGTGTGCAGTTGGGGGATGTCGTACTACCTGAATGGTGTGGCGGTGACGTGGAGCGGTTTGTTCATCTGCATGCAGAGGCCTTGGAGAGTGACGTCGTCAGTGGCAAGCTGCACGAGTGGGTTGACCTCGTATTTGGAAACAAACAGCGCGGAAGGGGAGCAGTGGATGCTATCAACGTCTTTCTGCACCTTTCGTATGGTCAAGCCGTTGGAAGAGCCATCGCCGAAGCCTCCAGTGAGGAGGATTGCAAAGCGATTGTGGCAACAGCGGCGAACTTCGGGCAGACACCTCGGCAACTTTTCAACCGTGCCCATGCTCGCAGGTTCGACAACCGATACGGGCCAACCCCCCAACAAGCCTTCATAAACGAAGCGGGGAAACTCTCCGTCAGGTGGAGGTCAGTGTGTTATCCATGGGGTAACAAGCGTTGCTGCACGCCCATAACGTCGTTGCGCATCGTGGACTCTAGTGCTATCGCGTCCACTCGGTTCAGCCTCATACTTCCAACGACGCCGATGCAGGTTTGCCACTACAGTAATGTCACTAGGGAGCTATCTTGCCATGAATACGGCAAGCCGACGCTTCTATGCGTTCTCCCTAATGTCTGGCATCAAGGATATGGGGAACTTACAACGATGTGTACTTCATCACTCGGGGGGATCATATGCATAGGGACCACCAATGGAAGGGTGGTTATCTGCAGCCGTGTGACATCAACGGCTCCATTTACTATTATGTCGATTCTCAATGCATGCAGAAACGACGATAGCGCGCCTGTGAAACTCTTGAAGATGTGGAACAGTGGTCACCTTTCTGTTGTATGTGAAGATGGTCCTCGGGGGTCGCTTTGGCACGTTGCGCACTCTGGGGTAATGTTCTGCTTCAAATTTGATATCAGTGATGTTGTGGACGAGTCCTCTACTATCCGTGACATTACTCGGGACGAGCAAAGCAACTGTTACTTTATTGCTACTCACAATCATATTGTGCAGTTGTCAAGCACCGGCAGAGTTCTTGGTGTGGCAAGCGTTTCGAAAGCCAGCACGGCCACAACCGCAAGGAAGGGAACAACGGCACCTCCCGCGAACAACGACGCAGCGGCTGATGGCCCCAAGCAGCATTTTTGCGCAGCAGAATACATTAACTTTGAAAGTTATAGTAAAACCAACATCTTGCTTGCAGGACACGAGGATGGAACCATTTCTTTTTGGACAGTACGGCCATTGTTAGGATTCGATCAAAATACGTTTGCTACAGAAATCAAAATGTTCCATTCGTTCACAGTGGATGGTGACACAAGAATTACTACAATAACGCATGACGGTGCAGGTTTTAGCGCAGGTACGGCAAGTGGAGAAGTACATACATACAGCGTACCTGACCCATTTGCAGACGAGGAATGATACAAAGAAAATAAATTGCATGTGATAAGTAAAAAAAAAAACAGCACACAACCTACCCCAGAAGAAGTACACTGTAACCGCAAGCATTTACCACTACAACTAAAAAACTTATTCACCATTAAGAAAATGGTAGTGATACTTCTTACAAAACAACTCGTGAAGGCAGACGGGTACGTTAAATACTTGTGAGGGTGCCAGTGATTATACGTAATGTCTTTGCTACAGGTGATTGTACGATATGACCATACCGACTAAACCAACCGAGATCAATGAGGCATGAAAAGTTCCCGCCCTGTTTTCAATTAAGTGACGGTGTGATTACAGACAGGACGTAAGTGAGTCAATGTCAATATCTCCGTATTACACCATGAGGACTATTGTCCCCCGTGTCTGACCGCCGCTTCCACCTCCTCTCTCCCTTCTTTTCTCCTTTCTTGTTTCTTCTCTTTCACTTACACGTGATGTCATTTCGTATTCTGCAATACTGACAATAACTTGAGCGAGACAAGACATATTTGACTACTGGCAACTGAAACCCGCCACCCTCTCGGATTCTTTGGTCCTCCACTAGTTACTCAACGGTATTTCACTTTAGCTCAGCGTATATATGAATATAACGTCCACGGAGCTATAAGATGTTCCCATTACCTACCTTTATTGTTATCACGAGGCTCAAAAGAACACACTGAGCCTGTACCAATGCCCAGTGAGTGGGACAGCCATCGAAGATAAGTGTTTGTTTTACGGCAATGAGGTTCGAATGCGCCTGACGGTTTTTGTCCGACGTGGTGTGGGAAACGCCTCAAAGAAGTTACTGCACCTACACCTTCATTTCCACGGGTATATATTATCCCTGGTCACTAATTGATGTTTGGTATGTTAAATCTGTCACTGAACACTACTCACTTGTTTCCCCAGTGTAAGTGTGTCATCTTTCCCGTCTGTGCATTCACATGAATTTTAACTTTTATTACTCATAAATTATGTTTTGCCTCAATTATATAGGCACCGCTTTATACACAATTTTAAACAAGGAAGTCCAACAAGGTGAATTACAATGGGCTGTGGAGGTTCAGCTCCTGCTAACAAAGACAGGCATGTGGGTGCAGATCCACCAAAACCTTCAGAGCATTCGGAACATTCAAAACCTTCAGATCCTTCAGATCCTGCTGATGCTACTCGATTTAAGCAGTTTTGCACACTTCCACTACATGACAAGGATAAGCCAGTTGCTGCTGCAGCAATTAGGGTTACCGACCCCAAGTGTATTTCGGATATTTTACCTCCGGAATTCCTTGAGGGAAAGAAGGTGCATAATGAATTTTGTGCAATTACTCTCTCCTTCGATGATGGAAAGCCGGAGGATGAAGGCCTTTTTGAGAAGTTGAAGGAATTGGAAGGTACTTCCATCGAATTGAAACCAACCCATATTGTGATGAATGAAAAAGTCGCCGCCATTGGGGTGTGTAATAATGATGAATTCCCCTGCCAGGACGCACACCCGCATATCCTCGTTGCAACTGCTCCAGATGCCACACAGGAGGATATTGATGATGTAACCAAGAAAGGAAAGATTGAGATATTTTGCGCGAGAAAACTTTCCGATCTGCCACCTGATATCACCATCCCAGGTGAGTTTCGTTTCATGCACTGGTGAGTATTTCCCTGTTCCTGGTGTTTCAATGGTTTCACAAGAGTACATATGAATTGTTGTAAGTGTGCTGGCAGTTGCTGTTACTCTGATCAATCAAAGAGTTAGTGGTACTGCGCTTCATTACTTTATTACTTTTGCTATTTTGTTTTACGAATTTACTTGCCTTTGCCCCTTCTTACTTTCCTTTTGATAACCTTTAGATATTTGCGTGTGGAGGTTTTGGTTTACTGTTATCCACATCTGGGGCTATATTCCCTTCATTTGAATTTTATTATTGCGGTATTGACTTTTTCTTTCAAAGAAGATGATGAACGTTGGAATAACGAATAGGGACGATACGAGGGGAATGAAGAAAAGGCAGAAAAATGATACGGAGGGGAGGGAAAGACAAAATACAAACAATATGTGGGAGAGATATTTTTGCTTTGCTTTGGTTTGATATCTGTTTCGTTTGTTTTTTTTCGTTGTGTTCGATGTTTTTTGATCTTATTTTCCGAGACTTTATTATACAGGATTTGTTTAACTTATGTACTTTATTACCTATTGCTTGTGTGCCATTGTTGTGTTACTATGAAACATTTATTGGTGTGGCAGAGTAAAATGTGTTTTGGCATTGCTTTCCACAAGTAACCGAAGGGCACCAAATATTTGCTACGGGATAGCACTGAAATGCAGGCAAGGTGAAGGAGGGCAATAATTGGACAATGTAATTTTTTTTTACTGTTATGTGTTCGATTTGGGTAGGAAAATGTGATTGTGGGAGCTTGTCCTGGGGTGATGGATGTTTTTTTCATTTTTTTGTGATGGTAATGATTTTTTTTTTTTTTTTGGTCGGCCCTTTGTGTCAACTAGCATCTTCTTTGGAGTAGGTGCATATGTGCGTGCAGCTGCTTTTTAGTGAGCACCTCGTGTTGTAAGTGTCTTTTTTTATTATACCTTTTTGCTATTACCTTCATGTTTTTTGCTTTTGAAACGTTTTTGATAATACACTTAAAGAGTAGACAGAAAACAGTAGTTGGTATATAGAAGAACTTATTAGTCGCTTCTCGAGTTGTGATTCTTGTTTGTAGAATTTTTTTGGGTTTTCTCCTCCTGTGTTGTTGGTTATGTTGATGTTTCATCTTAACGCCAACAGGCACCTTCTCCAGCCTCCCACGAAGAATCGGCGGGGGGAGGTGGTTTCTCAGACTCAAAGGAATCGTGTGTGTCCCGCTGCTATCCGCGCTTACAGATTTTTATCTGATGATATTTCCTCGCAGCTTAACATATGTTGTGCTGTTCTGCAAGTTCCCTTTTCAGGGATCCCCGGCGCCCCTCCGTCTACAGTAGTGACGAAGGAGTCGGTTCACCCATCGTCAATGCTCGTCGTTTGGAATGATACAACGGCTGCCGAGATCGCCATGTCGTTGCTTCGTGAAGTACGAGGTGATGTCGATAGTGCTTTTGCTGCTACAGAGAGTGCTACCAAGGCGGAAGGAGCTGATGAAGTGGTGGGTGCAGCAAACCCCGAAGATAATTTGGGCGCGTCTCGTGAGGATTCCGCCACAGCGGTTTATGTAATCAAGTTGTCCGTGGGCGCCGTGAGCGCTGATGGCAACGCGACGCTGTCACCAATTGCGTCTGTGGAACTGCGGCAAGTGATTAGGGGGGAGCCGCTGGTCTTTCCCTCGCGACGCGCCGGCATGCCAGCTGTTGATGTACCCATTTCAACTCTCCCGTACCGTTTGGGTGATCCCATATTCTTTACGTGCAAACGGCTACGTTGAATCTGCCTTTTACTCCTTCCTACACTTAGAGAAGGATGTTGTGTACATGTACTATTATTGTGGACTGCTGCGCATGTAAATCGCTGTACTACAGAGCAGGTCCGTAATACTCTAAGGGGAAGCACTTTACTTTTTCCTCGTTGTCCAAGGCAATTAACCACTGACTTCGCACTCGTGAGACCCCCTCAAAGGTTGTACATATTATGACGACATGGTCGGTCGCTCATTCTCTCTTTTCTCATTTGGTGCCTCTTGTCTGGCGTACTAATAGTAGTAGTTTTCCTGAATAGCTGCGCAGGGGCATCCATCACTTCGAGTTTGACGCTTGCGTATAATCCAGCACCCCGTGGCTTGCTTTAGCTGTCCCCGCGGCAACTGGTAGTGAAAGGAAGGATATATATATATATATATATATATATATATCAAAGAAGTAAATGGATGATGTGAAGAGGAAGTCCGCGATGTTGATGACGAAGGGTATCATTGAGCTTAGGCAGAGTCCACCCGCTTTGGTCTGTACCATTCGGCGTTTCAAGCATCCGATGAGTGGCAAAGAGGTTACGTTGTATCCGGTTCCAAACATCGCCGCCCCTCATTACTTTCGCCGCGTTTTGGACGCGCACCATCTGACAAATAATTTTGATAAGGTCCTTTGTGAGGATGGTAGGCTGCCGTTTCAGGCTGGCACTGCGCTGGCCAGAAGGCACGAAGTGTTCAAGCGGCTGCTGCCCTTCTTATCCCTTCGCCCAGTTGTTGTAAATGGGGATAAGTTTGATGGCATCGTTGAGCGTGATCCCTTGGAGTCTCGCATGGCCTACCAGATGCTGTTGGACGGGGCCGATCCGCCAGTTGACCCACGCGCGCGCCGTGCCATTGAGCGTATAGAAGGTTACGCAGATGCTACAAAAACAGTTTGCCCATGGGGAGTCTATCACCTAGTGTATATGACGTACAGACTGCGAACTCTTGGTTACACCGTGGAGAGCGAGGAAGAGTTAGAGGTTGTGGGGATGAAGGAAGTTATGGTCCTCGGTTGTTTCATGGGCATCACTACCTTCTGGATGATGTACGCCTTATACAGAATGTTGTTCGGCTTTTAGTTGCTCTGTGAGCTGCGCAAGCACTTAATGGTGAAAAGATGCTGCATCGTTGCCAGCAAGAGTTTGGCGCACGAACCAACAGAATCTGGAAAAGGAGTAATGCGTGCCACATGAGTTTCGTGGTGGCGCGTCACCCCTTTTCCGTTGCCATAAGATCGTATCGTGTTGCCTGGATTGCTCCCCCTCATATGAATTTGAGTGTTTCATTACACAGTGGTATCATCTGTTATTGTTATCGTCGTAGTTTCTCACAACTTTAGATGTGCTCGTTTGAGGCGACAACCAAGTGCCTTGTGGGAGGTTCTTCCATTTTTCCACCTCCCCACACGGGGTTGCGGCACAAGCTCATTGAAAGGGGTGAAAGAAAAAAGGAAAGGAGAGGTACAGTGGAGGATAAAATTGTGTTTAAAATGGCCCCCTTCACTTTTCTTCCTGTCTTCATACCTTTATATATATATATATATATATTCCTAGCACACTAATTGATCCCTTCACTTCTTCCCTCTACTTAGCAACTTTAGGAAAGGTAGAACCTGAAGCAGAGAGAAGCACCAAGTTATTCCTCAGAGGGTTTTCTCACCCGGTGTAGCATAAATTAAGAGATGCCTCCCAAGTATGACAATGTCCAGCGGCTCCTCGATGCTGAAAGAAGGCGGAATGAAGTTATTGCCAATGCGAAAGCTCAGAAGCAGGCGAAGGTGAAGCAGGCTAAAGTTGATGCCGAACGCGAAGTTGCTGCTTTCCACGCGGAGAAGGAACGCGAATATGAAGCATACCGCCAGCAGCAGGAGGCACTTACCGAGAAAGAAAAGGAACAATTGCGATCTGATACGGATGTTTGGTTACAACAGCTCAACGCCATGGCGGCCAATCGCATGCAGGCGGTTGAAACTATGATGACTGGTTTGATACTGCGATGTCAGAACAACTGATGGGTGTAGGAGCAAGATAAAAGGGAAAGGCAGTTGAATGAACGGATTTGTGGTGTCGGTTAGGTTCAGGGAGGGGGAAGAAGTAAAATAAAATAAAAGGGAGAAGGCAATGGTGAGAATGATGGTGTGTATAAGGAAAAGGGAGGGTGAAAAGTGAAGGAAGGAAAAATGAAGAAGGAACTGTAAGGGAGATGAAGAGGTGAGAATTGGAAGAGATTATGTCGAAAAGGGGGAGAAAACGGGCTTGAGAGGTAGGTTGAGGTTCTAGCATCCGGTGAAGGAACAAATTTGTTAATTTGCTTTTCCCCCAATCTCATATCATCACACTTTGTAAACCTTCTCTGCCGCCTACGCGGTTGAAGGGAGACAGAACGGGGTGACACCAAGAAAGGAGACATTTCTTCTTTCATTTTTTGTGTGTTTGTTTGTGTGGACGATGCGAGGGGGGGGGACAAAAAAAAAAAAGCGACTTAAACCTGGGGACCGGGCGTGTAATCGTGCCGCAGTGGCCTTCTCCTGAAACCACTATCTCCCGTTCGCCCACAAAATGTCTCTTTTTATCATTTCCTGCGCGATCACATTTGCATACTTTGGCTTCTACCAAATGCGTTTGCCCCGCACCAGTTTCTTTCTTTTGTTTTTTTTTCGTTATTTTGTTGGCGCTGTTGATCTTATTTTTGTGTGTTTGTGCTTCTCCCCCTCTCCTCTCTCTCTCTTTCTTTTGAATGATGCAATGTGTTTTGTGTCTTTGCTTCAACCCATAACATTGCTTTCATTCAACATCCTTGTTCCTATATACGGACATGGCACCTTTGTGCCCCTTCTTTTCCATTCTCTTTCCAAAAAAAAAAAAAGACAAAACAATAAAAATGTGCAACTCCCTGTTCCTGTGTTGGTTGAATTGTGGGACAGTTCTTGCTATTCGTTCAAAGTATTACGTTTCTTTAAACTGAGGGGAGCGACGTTGCCGTCATTTGCATCAGTCCCTTACCCTCCTCCTCTCTTCCATGTTCTTAGACTTTCATGGAGTAATGAAGCTCAAATATTCTTATTACGCATGTGTCTCCGGTACGTTTCATTATGTTTTTCGTTTCTCTCCGTCTTTTTCTTTTCTTTTTTCTCCCTTTTCTTTTTCCCCATGCGGGTGTCACATGGCTTTGTCGCGTTGAAGGAACGTTAAGCATTGAGCCATTCAGTAGTCCACTACACTGGCTGTACCAATTATTATTTTTCTTTTGATTCATACATTTACAAATACATAAGGGAGAAATTAATAATTTAAAAAAAAATAATTGATCAACAGTAAGAAAATAAGGATAAGTTAAATTAACAAAAAGTGTGGAGGAGACAGCTTTTCTCCCCCTCCCTTGTGGTGCATCTGTGCGCCTGTGGACGGTCTTTACACATTTTTTTGCCGCGGGGAAATATCTCCCCTTATTGTTCTTTGTTTGCAGCCAACAATTAATATAATTCATTTGGTGCTATTTTAGTCGTATTAGTTGGCAAACTTCTTCACCTTCGGAGAAAGCAGCACGAAAAGGGAAGAGTCCCGGCGGGAGATTTACCCTCCTGCATTTTTCTTCAGAAAAAAAAAAAGAGAACAGGTCTGTCTGATAACGAATACGGTTGCAGGGGGAAGTAAAGAAGTATATATACATAGAAAGAGCAGTTTTGAGGTGAAGCTTAGCTGGAACAGGGCAAAGTGGATAGCACCACACAATTAAGATAGAGTGTTTTAGTTATTTGTCGCTGGTGCCACTTTTGTCGGTCTTCACAATCTTTATCTTGAGCAGTTACTCACTGCCTTAAGTAACACCATGAGCTCTGCTGAGCGGCATGCGGTTATGCTTCAGGATTGGCTCTTCGCGTGGGAAATCATCGCATCTTTCAGCTCCCCACGAACAGTGTGTGACCTTGAGACCTTATCACGTGATGTTCATAAGGTGATACGTGACAGTTCCACTGGCACACGCCTTATGCAGAGGTATTGGAACGTGCAATACCACCGACTCGTATGGGGAGATGAAGACCTTGATATCGGGAAACGTACACTTCATTTCTCCCTACCGCGCGCCTCCGGGCGAAAGTACTGGAAGAAGTTGTATCGGGAAGAGTATCCGCTTTGGCTCGCTCGCACCTTTCAGGGGATGGGCTCGCGTAACAATGATATCAATGAAGCAAAGGTGCGATTTCAGGTGGAGCCGGCGAATGAACTGCTAAGTGGAGAGGCGATGGAAAGCCTGGAACTTACGCAGGAGGAAACTGTCGCACGGCGTGTAGCAAAAGGTTTTGTCCGTGTGGAAGAAGGAAGCGGTAGTGGGCCCAACTCAGTGGATCGCAGGGGCAGGCGGAAGAGTGGTGGCAATCAAAACCGCAAAGAGAAGCTGGTGGCCAAAGATCCGGCGGAGGGTCTTCAGCGTGAGGACTACAAAAATGACCGGCGCCTTCAAAAGCACAGGACAAAACATAATAAAGGCAAGGGGGGCACATGGGACGGGTACGCAGATGGTGAGTTTGATTAGTGTATGCAGGGATATGATAGTGTTGATGCGTTTTTTCTCCCTTGGATGGTCCACTTCCGCACGCGAATCCCCGCCCCACTCCCTCCCTCTTTCTTTTTCTTTTTTTGTATCTTACAGTGAAGTGTTTATCGTATCATTTGCCCCCCCCCATACACACGCACACACCTGATAGTTTTCGTTTTTACTTTTCTGACTGGAAGTTGTGACAACTGCCTTTAATATTGAGGCGGGTATTAAGACGGAATGAGTTAAGTATCCACTGAAGGCCGGTACAAACCAGGTAACGGCTCCTCAGGCAGTGTTTTTTTTTTGTCTTTTGTTGTTGTTGTTTTGTTGGCGGTGCCTGCATTGACTGAAGGTGTCGAAGTAACTCGCAAAGGAAAAAGATGGAGGAGGAGGAGTGATTGTTCTTATCATATGCTAGCGAAGGTATCGGACTAACTGACAAGGGGCTTGCACAACATAATTTTTTTTCTTTGGTGGTTAAAAGTTCTGTGTGCTGTGGGCTTATTCGCGATCGACAAACTACAATGGTTTGGGGTGTACGAGTTGATGGAAAGTTATACATGGCTATCACCAACTTTTCCCTCACACTGAGCCGTTTCCGCCTATGCATTCCTCTCACGTCTTACCATGCGTGCTTATCTACGTCTATTCCTCTTTGATACTGTGAACCAATGTTACCATGAAGATAAAAGATTTATATATATATATATATATATATATATATATAGTACGCAGGAAAGCAGGGGAACGAAAAAGAAACCCCGGATAAAGTGGTGAAGATAAAGTTGGTTATTTATTTTTTTTTTATTTTTATTTTTTTTTGTGTGTGGGAACCCACATTAGTGCGTTGGGGTGTTACCAAGCAAACGTAGAAAAAAAGGGCTGATGAACCGGTTCTGCCGGCCATTCGCCGCATCAACTTCATTACGTGTCGGTTCATCTGAACGCTGCAGCAGTCGAGCAGCGCTTATGGTATCGACACGTGGAAAATATGTGAGGCAACCCAGTCCTCAGTGGGACCCCGTACATGAAGATATAAATGCACATGTGAAGAAGCGGATTCCGGGCGAAACCCGGGTGGACCGCGTGCGGCGATTTGCCCGGGAGTGGCGTAATGTAGAATTGGAGCTTGGGGTCTACAAGGACTCACGAGGTCGTGAAATTAAGTACCGCAAAACGTTTGTTTACCGTTACACGTACCCCAACGCATTCGATGAGTTTTGGTGGCCGTGCAAGTGATGAAGCAAAAGAAAGTATTTATATACATATATGTGTGTGTGTGTAGAAAATACTTCGTTGCAACTTGAGCAACGGAGTGTTGTTGTGGAGGGGAGAGGAAGTGATCGCAATTGGAGAAGCTCGGGAAAGAGGAAAGTCGCGTGCGTTCTGATTTAAAAAAAAAAATAGAACAAACCTATATCAGAGATAGTAGTGTACAATTGTAGGAGTGAAAGTTGTAGTTACAGCTGTAGGCATTGTGGGGAGAAGGGGTTTTGCATTCGATATAGTTTCAGCGTGTTGATCCGATGCGAAGGTGGCGCGGAAAGAATAAGAAAGGGAGCGGGAAGGATAAGATTATTGCTTCGAGCATGCGCATGAATTTGAAGACCATTTGGTATGACTCGTGCGACGCTGAGTGAAAAAGAGGAAGAGTTAATTGTTACGCCGAGATGGACAACGCCTGCCTTCCGCTGACAAGTTTCTCCATTTGTCTTCCTTCATGTCAATGCTGTTGATTGTGACGGATTCATTTGTCACGAGGTTTGATTTTCGCTTTTGTCCTAATGTGTTTGATGTGAACCCCACTGGGTGTGCGTGAGCGGAGCGAATAAAATGAAAGAAATTATGTGAATGGCCTAGGCGCCATGCCCCAATGCTCGCACCTTTCTCTTTGTTTTTGTATTTATTCCGAAATGCCAATAATATAATATCTGCTACTTACACCTTGAACTTTATATAACATTATCCATCATGTTAACGAATGGAAATGATGCATGAATATATACATTAAGTGAACATATTTGTCTAGCCTCTGGACAGTCCCATAGTGAAACACATACGGAACCACCAAAGGGGGGTTGGGAAATGGAGGCGGGCACATCCCCAATTCGGGCAGGAAGCAGCGACGGCGGTGGTTCGGTAAGAGGTGATATCTTCAGACGTCACAGTGTGAACAGCGGTGAAAACAACATGAATGACAACAAGGACAACGACTCCAACACTGAGTGGTCGGAGCAGTTTCGAGTAATAGCCAGGCGCATGAGCCGCGCGCTGCTACGAAACCCACATCCAGACGTGCAAACTGATAAACGTGTCATGTACGAGGTGTTGTATGAGTTGTTCGAGCAGTGGTCGGAGCGGCAACAGCGCGCCCATTCCGTCAGTTTAACCGTAGAGCAGGTAGGAAGTATACTTCGGTATGGGGAGCAGACGTTGCGCCAGGCTTCGCTTACAGCGCCAGCACTTAATAAAGCACAGGTGGTGGTAGATCTCATCGCCGCATCTCCACTGATCACTATTGGGGCACTCACACAAGAGCTACGTGGCCTTCAACCACCTGTCGTGCTGACGCCAATGGCGGAGGTGTTGGAACTTGCCCGTTTGCTTGACGTTTCACAAGGAGTCCGCACGCCCGTTGGAGCGGTTAATCTTGTGCATTTCGTCGCCCTGAGTTCGACGCTCTGCCCGGCGCCCGATATGGGAGCCCTGCTGTTGCTGGTCGCATCAAACGTTAAGCGCTGCCATCTTTTGTGCGCAGCCATTTACTACGAGTGGGCGATGATTGATGCGCAAAACCGCGAGGGACTGCTTCTTCTCTCGAGAGAGTTGGAAGAGAAACACCAGCAGATGTGTGAGGGGTTCACGGTTGACATTTTAACGCCCCTACTTACTGGGTCGTTTGAACCATTTGGTGCCCGCCCAACCGACCCTGTTGCCGTTGACTATTTGGGAATGGGGAGTCTTCCGTGCACCGGTACCGCTGAGGAGCAGCAAAAGTGTCACCAACTAGCACCCCCCAGTGGGAATGAACTTGAGCCCACGTGTGAGGATAGCGACACTGGTGGCCACGGGGAGGGGGGCTGTGAATCTTCTGTGGAGGATGGATACGACAGTGACTGTAGAGATACCGTGGACACGGAGTTCTGGCTTAGGTTGAGCAGCTAAAACGAAGGCTACAAATCGAGTAGGTTCCATACAGAAGGAACAAGGGGAGAGATTTACGACCACACATTTGGTTCATTTACTCATTATTGGTGGGGGAGGAGGATTCCTGGAGAGGCGGTAAGAGTTCTTTCAGCGAGCCCCATCCTATCATTCCTTGATTAGAGGCCAAGTGCGGGTGTGGATGGAGCCCTTTGTTGGTGTTTCTGTATAATTTGATCCTTGCTTCCTTCCTCTTACTTAGTTGGAACATAATCATCTGTCAACTTAAACGGTGTACCACCGTTATGAAAATGGACCTCTTAACTACTTCTCTTGCCACCTGACGCAGTGTTGAGGCTCTCAGGTGCTTGTGCCCAGGACAATGACTGACCCCTTCTATAGGTTACGGCGGCGCTGCCTCTTCCTGTTCGACCGTGGTGCGATTGGGGAAGCACTTTCGAAGCCCGACATGCTTAAACGCGTCGACGCCATCCTGCAGCAAGCAAGGCAGTCAAATGGGGTGGAAACTGAATCCACATCCACTGCGGCATGTGGAGCGGTCGGAACTTTCGATGAGTTATGCGTGTGCATTAGCAGGTGGCAGCGGAGACGACAATTCGCCGATTGGGAAGAGTGCTTGGAGTGGTTGCTGTTTCTACAAGAAAGGGTGCAGACCCCTGAGGCAGAACGCGACGCCTACAGATGGGCGTTACGTGAAATGATAACACTTTTCTCGGAAGAAGAACGTGAGTACAAGGACGCACTGTCTGAAGAAGGGGTTAAGTACTGGAGGAAGACAATTATATCGATGCAACCTCACTTTCACTTTACAAACAGCGCACAGGCCATGGACGTGGAAGGACGTGAAGGCCACCATCAAGTAAGCTGGAGCATTGGTGGGGAGCTTTCACCGTTGGTACGGCAAGTTTTTTTGCCCTCCTAAAAAGTAATCGAGTCGGAGCCCGGACGTGTTAGGGTCACAACAAAACCCGTAATGATTCTGAAGCCCCTGTGCCTTTGAGTTCGCTTTGGCTATTTCGCTTTCACTCCTTCCCCAGCTGGCAGTGATATATGTTCCCCCACCACCATATCTGTCGTCATGTCTGCACGCTGTCTGTCCTATTACCCCTGTTTAACCTCCGCCTGTTTGACAGACTCTTCTTTAATGATGTTCCAGTATCGCCAATTATAATAGCAACAATAATATGCCTTTCCTCTTCGTTTCCCTTCTATATACAAGGATGCACGGAAAAGTAGTCACGGAAATAATCGCAGTGTGTCGCGAGTCCTCATACCGCCTTTGCCAGGGGAAATAATGGATGAAGTTGGTGCTCTGACCGTCCAAGATGTTTTAACGGTGTGGCTTTGCGACCTTCCGCTTAAGACGACCCTAAAGGATGCACTATCAGGAGTGACACAACTTACAGGTGAAGAGAATATTAACCAGATACTGAGGTTCCACCCGCCGCATGCCAGTGCGCTGACGCAGTCTGGGGAGTGCAAAGGAATGCTTTCGCTGGTCGGTGAAAAAATCATTAAGGCGGTTGCCTCACAATATGCATTACTAAGCTTCCCAGTAGGGGACACTTTCAAACTAACCAACGCCACGCGCGTCCTTATATCCAACGAAACCTTCGGAACTGTACTGAAGCAATACACTGGCCCAATTTTCGGTGAGCGTGAAATGTTCACGCGCTTCCTTGCACTTTCCTTGTATGGACACGGGGTGCGGGTTGCCTGCATGTTGCTTCTGCCGGTGTTCAGGGCGACTCTGCTTGCTAACCAATACGCCATCGATCTACCTGCTGTATTAAACTCCCTCGTACCATGCGCATCTTTTTCTCGTCGGAACCTCGGGGAAAAGCTTGAGATGCTGCGGGGAGAGCTTGAGAAACGGGGTGTAGTTGTTAAGAGAGTCGTGGAGTCGGGCCCTTGTGGATGGGGTGGGTGTGAACGATACACCGTGGAGGTGTTGTATGGCGGGGAGCTGTCGCGGTGCGAGAAGGGAAAGGTGCTGAGTGAGTTTTACCATATTGTCATGGAGGAAGCGAAGAAAACTATAGCTAACACAGAGGTCAAAAAGCCAAGGACCGTAACTTTCGAACCTGAGCACCTCAAGATGTGGATGCATAATTTGCGTTTCCTGCTGCGCCTCAGTGACAGGTACAGAGATGAGTTTGACGACAACACGCTTCAGTCGATAAAGCAAAGCGCCGGTTGGATACCGATCAGCGAAGTTCAACAGCTGCTTGAAGCCCAAGTAACCAGGTCAAACAGGCAGCAGCCACCTGGGCGCGATTGGATATGTGAGCTTGTGAAAAGGCACGATCTCCTGGGGCGATTCCAGGTAGGAACCTGTGACGTAGAGGGAAGTGAGTTCGAGGGGCTACAGTGCGCGCGTGCTCTTTACGGTCACGAGGGGCGCAATCTGCTGATGAAGAGTGTATTTGACTCGTTCAGCACCATCCGTGATCCTGGTGGTCGACCCTCCACTGGATGGATGCGCATTGATGGAAAAAGGATGAAGTTGGTGAGCAAAGACAAAGGTTATTCGCTACATGACAGCATACCGCATGTCACTATCCATTCGACCGAAAGCCTTCACGCTTTTCAGTGGTATCGCCTAAAAAAACCGTTAGAGGAACAGTATGACGAAAAATTGTCGTCGCGGAAGCCGCTGTACTTTGCGGAGTTTCGTCTTCACGATGCCTTAAATGACGATAGGATGCTAGTGAGGGAATTAAAGGGCATTGGCGCTGTTCCGCCACAATGGGTCGTTTTTACAGAGCATAATAGAGATGATGACCACCAGAGGAGCACTTTGGTTATTCCGGAAAATTACTTCACTGGAAAGGTAGCGGTGTTGTGTACGAATGCCGAGGATGTAGCGACCGAAGGCATGATTGACACAAAGGATCGACAGACCCCTGAAGATGAGGAACTTCTAATCGTCTACAAAACCTGGCTACTGTCAGCAGATACACAAAACTCCGGTGACAGCAAAGATGGTGAGGAGAACCTGTCTCCACGCCACAGGCTGCCCGCCCACCATACCTCAACCGGTGCTACTAGCAGTGATGACAAAGGGACGACTTCGGTTGGAGCACACGATTGTGTGGTGATGGACCAGGCAGAGCAGCCCAGCGTACCGACTGCAGACTATATGGAGATGCTTCTGGATGAGGAGAAGAGAAAGATAGAGCTTTTCGAAAATACAAACACGTACGCCACTTTCGTAGCCTTTCCCAAGTACAATCTTCATGGTGCTCAGATCCAAAACCGCTCCAAGGGCATTGCAGCATTTAAGAGATGGATACAGGAACGGGGGTTGAAGTACTCTCGTTGGCGTACCGGAGAGAATGACCAGGAGGAAACATATGAGGTGCGCAAACCGCGCAACTGGAGTACTGAGTTCGTGGAGCGTATAGCAGGAGAGCTGGGACTTACTCACATGCCTGACAAAACACTTCTCAAGTGGGCAACTACACGGGAGTGTGAGGATAAGGAACAGAACTATGAAATATTGGAATTTATCGGCGATGCCATAATGGATTTTATAGTGGTATCAGACAGCTTTCTTCTGGGGGAGCCCTGGCACAAGGATGTTAATACCAAACTGTGCTGCAACGAAGTACTAGCCACACTCATTCCACCCGGACTAAGCGAGGAACTCTCGAGAGTTTATGACGAGGTTCATTACAAGGTTAAAGCAGACATGGTAGAGAGCATTCTGGGAGCAGTGTATCAAAGCGGGATGGGGCTTGATGAAGTGCGGAAGCAGCTACGAAGGTTTTTCAGGTGGATCCCCGATATTATCATGGATGTTAAGAACTTGTGTAACTCCACTGTTGAGGCACTTCGTGCCGCCGAGAGAGTGTGCCCGTACCTTCATCCGAATGAAGAAGCACTTGACCAGTTATTCAAGTATGATTGTGAATCACTAATTGACGAGGAATTCTTTAGTATGTTTGGATGTGTGGATCGCAAACGTTTTGATGCTCGGGGGGCGAGCCACTACGCATTGACACCATTTCACCGGATCCAAGACAAAATGTTCGCAACACACTTCACCACAGGTTCGTGCTACTCGTACCGTTATGTTCCCTCTATTGATACTCCATCCATATTCAACAGAGTTCTTTCCGCATTTTCAGCTGGATCTATTGCTTTTGTAAATGAACTTGTTACCGAGGATACGCATGTAACAATCGATTTCGATGGTGCCAGTGTCCACGCACACGGTGCTCTGCGCCTCATTTGGAGCTGGTTTATTGACAAATTCCCCTCAAAATCGTCTATGTTTCTTCTAGACTGCTCAGGAATGTCAGTGGTCACAAACAGGTTAAAGTATTCGTACCACATCCACTTTCCACAAGCGGTGACAACTCTAAGCAAATCGAAGTCCTTGGTGGAAGAGCTCCAGTCTTATGTCGTTAAATGCGTGGGTGCGGGCAGTTTGTTGGGTGACATTGTCGGGTTCCATTGGAAGGAAGGTGAGGGTAACCAAGAAAGGGAAGCGGCCGTAGCGGGACGCGTGATATTGTGCACCAAATTATTGCATCAAAGGCTACGCGAAGCCGGGGGGAGAGTTGATGCGAAGTTCTCCGCGTACATGGATTTACAGAGCATCCTTGCACTTGGGCGGACGTGTCGTGAGATACGTCATGCAACACTCAGCTACCTGTGTGAGAAATTGCATCCAAAGGAACCTTGGGGTTTTGTTGTGATGGGTTGGTCGCGGCATCCCGTCGGCCAGACCAGCGAACGAGAGCCCCAGTTTGTGCTTGTGCGGACGCTATGGGCCTCTCAACAAGAGAAAGACTACATTGGTACGTTGATTCTTTTTCCCACGGAAAGTTTGAGTGACACAACCGATGAAACGAGCTCTGTCTGGAAGGCAGTTGTGCGGAAAGTGAAGGAAAAGGAGTGTAAGCCAAAGGAGTTCTTCCTTGAAGTCGTCAAGTCGAGTCGGGAACAGTGCATTTTCTCTTCGGCTTATTGGGAGCGAGTTATTGATAGCAGTCTACATAGCAGCAGGAAGTTGAGAATGTACTTGAATGACAAGTTCGATGTGAAGTATGGCCAGGAGTTCCGACCACTTTTTCTCGAAAGACTGGTCAACTCCAGTCAAGAAGTGAGGACAGTGACACCCAAGGAGAGCAACGTGTCTCGCTTTGTCAGGAGCCAGGAAATGAAGGCTTCAGCAAAAGACAACGGTGAGGAAGAGTACCCGGTTGAGGTTGCACATGGGTCAACGCTCCGCCTTGTTTCCCTCCGATGCCCAGGGTACCGCGATGTGTATGGTAAGCTTTGGAACGCGTGGTCAGTAGGAAACAACAGCGACGATACATTTGTCAGCATCGAGCTCGGCACTCCGGTGGACGACTTGCTACCAGTTTTCGGCGCTGAATATAAAGAGGACGAAATCCTTTCAACGGAATGGACCCGTTTCGTGGAAGGCGCTTTTGGGCTGCAGCCGAGTGTAGAAACTCTGGGTGGTGGCAGCAGCGAACAGAAAACAGCTGCTTTGCAGCCTGCATACTGGATTTACGACCCTAAGTTAGGTCAGGCCAACTTTTGCATCGCTGGTGAAGTCGCCTTCTTCATCAGGCCATGTACGTGTCTGTTGGAGGGTCTAACGACACAGGGAGGAATGAAACAAATGGTACAATACATTGTACCGACAGTTAAGTTAGAAGACTTGCCGACAAGGGAGTGGATGCGGTCGTATCCTTCAAATTGTTTTCCGCTCTTCCTAGCACCACGAAAAGGAAGTTGCTTCCAGCCCGCAGGTGAACCACATCCGGTGGTGGCATCTAACGACGGTCAGACAATTACGGTTCAAGCCCCGGTCACAGCGGCTGCTGTTACACGTGTCCGTTCTAAGGTCATTGAAGTAACACTCAACAGCAGCACCCAAAGGCCCGTGGACTTTGAACAACTCTACAAGGCGATGGATGATGTGTTCAGTGGGTCGTATGGCCCATCCCTTTTTGTCACGTCTGATATGGCGATTTTTTCGGTTTTACTAGACCGCTTCCCATGTGTTGTGACTCCTGATTATTTCAAGTCTTCAGTGTCGGAGGACTATACAATCCATAACGGCCGCACCTTTCACTACATCTTTATTATGGACAATGCGTGCGACCACTACCAACACACAAAGGTTTCCACAGGCCTGCTGGAACTGCTAGACAAGGAAGTCGGTATGATATTAGTGACGAGCGCAACTATACAAAAATTTTTTCGCACAAACCGCTGATGGGACTTAGTGCCGTAAACCAAAACTGGGGGTTTGGGTTCCCTTTTCGTCTGCTAAAGAAAATGGGAAAAAACACTGAATTTTGTATAGGAGAGAGGGAAAGAGGGGGAGCATCCTTTACCTGCAGCCGGTTTCTGGTTAAGGGGTGTATGAACTACGAAAAAAGGGAGTAAATGACACCCGGTGGTCAAACTGCTGAGGTGGTTTGGGGTGCTTCTCGGCAACCGAATCCGCGAGGTTTTGAGTGGGTGTGAAGAATTTACTCCTCGGCAAGTTGTAGCCGGTAAGCTCAACAGACCGCAGTTTGAGCAGCCTGGTAGTACATAAATTGACAGCGAACGTTAACCACATGCCCATTTTTTTAGCGGTCGTGAGGATCGTAGGGATGACTCCACTTCTTTTCACATTGTTGCAATTAAAATGTTCGGCGTTGTCGAGGAGAAATCGATGTGACACATGCTTCTCGTCGGTCCGTGTGAAGAGAGTGCAGTTTGCACAACCATAGGTGGGGTGGGTGGCGCATCTGCCCTCTGGAAACAGTTTTGACGCCTCCCGCTCCCTTTGTTTTACCACATCCTCACCGTTAATACTTTTCTTGGTTTCAAACATCTCTGGGTAGTAGGGGGTGGAATGATCATTGTTTTAGCGCTCATCCTAAGTCTTGAATGAATGTTGAAAGGACACTAATACCATGGGCAAAGGGAAACTGACCTCTTTTTTGACGTTTTTTTTTTTTTCGCTCCCTCTCGACCTTCCCCAATCTTGACCCCGGTCTCACCTCACTTGAAACGATCATATGGGCTGTTTTTTCCAAGAAGCAACGGATGCCGGTAACGGCCTGCAGCCATCTTTACACCGCCGGGGGTGGAGGGTGACTTGCATTGCAGAACGAAGAGAGCAGTTACGGATGGGCGTGATGTTTGTCAGTTGTCCTTTCTCCTTAACTCTTCGGGGAGTTTACATTTCTTCGGGCAGCGGCAATATTGTGTTCACCACTGTGTGTGCACCGGAGCCAGTAAGTAACAACTTTGGGATGGATCATTGTTTCCCATCATTCAAACCGTATAGGTAACCTGTTGCGCATAAGATGCCTTTTCTTTTTTTTCGCTTCGTTGTGGTTCTCTTTTCTTTATGATCATTATCTCAATCCAACTCTTTTGTATTCATCTTTCGTGATAGCTCTTATTGTTGCCCTTGTCACAAGGTGTATACATTTTTTTAAAGAAAATATTTTTGTTCAATTAGCAGCCAGGATATGCACTCAGAATTGAAAGCCTATGCTGTTCTTGTTGCTTTTACCCTCCTTGGAGAGCTTGGTCCCTTTCGAGGCGCGTACAGCTCCGTCGAGGACGAAGTAGCGGCATCGCATTCCCTCCAAGAGGTTCTTGATTTCCCAACTGTATCATATTATGACTCACTCGTAGGAGAGCCTTTAACGGGAGGGCACCACCGTGGTATCGTTGATATGTTTTCCGGTAGCTCCACTGAGTGCTTCAACGGAGGTGTGCCCCCGACGAATGGGGATTCGAACTGCACCTGTCCTGCGCGAAGCAAATTTTCAGGTCTTAAGTGTGAGATGTGCCAGACAGATGGTTCGTGTGATTCCATCGCAGGTCCGCAAAGTGTGTGCGAGAGGAGGCTAGCAATTTGGGGATCAAACAAGCAGTTCGAGTGCTCATTTAACACGCCATTCTTCATTAAGCAAATGGGTGGCGGCCGCGATGTCGAGGCCCTCGTGACTCTCAATTGCTCAACACCCGATGGCACCGCCTTTCATGAGAGTAACTCCGGTACCTGCGAGATGACATTGTTCCGGGTGGAACCAAAGCACGAATATGTAGATCCATTCTTTAGTTGTTCGGTGGAACAGTGCACGATGCACCTCGAGGAAATCAAAACGAACAAGGCAAATAAAACACCAACCAACTCAAATATCATCTCGAAGGCGGGCCTCATTGCATGGCGGGTGCTCATTGTCGCATTGTGCCTGCTACTGGCGATGCTGCAGTGCGTTTCACCCAAGGTGGGTCGCGGACGAACGGCGAAGCTTTTGTATGTGCTAGCTTGCCTGTTGGTAGCGGTGACATTACTTTTTATACTCGTGATGGTTCTCAACATGCATCAGGGGACACCGGAACTCAATGCCGTGTACGAGTGTAATAAAACACATTGCGACTGCTCGGAGGATCCACCGAAGGAGTACGGACCATTTTGCTCAGGAACGGTTATGAAAAAATTTATACTTCCGCAGATCAAAAACTCTATCAAGATAGTTTGTAACTTGCAGGATAAGACGTGCAGGCTGACGCTAAAGGACGTTAAAATCATTATTGACTTAAACTGCACAGCCAGTGAGTGCACAAATAAAAGGAAGTTTCCCAACGGACCGTCGCTGCCGGTACCGGCAGATGATAAGGCACAACGGGCACTACTCACTTTCATTGCCCTCGGTTTTTTGGTGTTGTTGGTGCTGTTTGGCTTGCATGTTTTGTGGGTCCTTAGGAGGACGCAGAAAAGAAAGGCCGAATTCGTTGATAGGTTTGGGCTCCCAGAGTTGTGGACTCAAGAAGGAGGAGAAGGTGTGCCAGAAACGCGTTGCAACGGCCAGGGGTGGGAGGTCGCAACGCAACGGCAGCGGCGGCACGAGGGAGGTGCAGGGGGCTTGACTGCAGCACGAAGCGCAATGTCCATCGGCGAAGCCGGTGGATCAGCGCAGAGAAGTTGTAGTGGTGATATGCCCAGCTTAAGTGAATCCGAGAGGCACTTCACCAGCAACACTAACCGACATGACAAGAAGGATTTCATCCGTGGGGTGACAAAGTCTCCCCTCAAACTACAACTGACTGATTTGGACTACAAGCTTGAGTCCTCTTGCTTTTCCAGCAACAATAACGATGCATCACAACATATACTGCAGCAAGTAAACTTCTCTGTGAAGTCAGGAGATGTGCTTGCAATCATTGGCCCCTCAGGAGCTGGGAAAACGAGCTTGCTAGACCTTCTGTCGGCACGGAGGAAGCAAGGACGTGTCTTTGGAGAGATGACAATAAACAACACCCCGCTAGTCGGTGCCTCCAACGAGGTTACGGAACAGTATCGTAACATCATTGGTTACGTCTCCCAGGAAGATACGCTGATTCCAGCCCTGACAGTATACGAAACCATCAAGTACGCCGCCCGGTTGAAGCTACCTCAGGCGTTCTCCAGCGAAAGTATCAACGGGATTGTAGACCGTATGATTGAAGCGTTGAGATTGACTCGTTGTAAGGACACAGTCATTGGTGATGGAACTAAGCTGCGTGGTGTTAGCGGAGGAGAGAAGCGGCGAGTCTCAATTGCCGTAGAGCTATTAGCCAACCCGCGTATCCTCTTCCTTGACGAACCAACAAGCGGTCTTGATGCTGTCAGCGCCAAACATGTCATCGATGCTGTCGTTCAGCTTGCAAAGGAGTCACCTATGCGGGCATACGCACCGCATTACTTCGCGTTCAGGCCCATTGTCATTTTCAGTATACATCAACCTTCACAGGAAATTTACGAGCTCTGTGATAAAATTTTGCTTCTTTCACGCGGTATGAGTATCTATTGTGGTCCCGCCAGCTGTGCTGCGGAGACACTTGAGGCACGCGTCCAACGGGTGATGGGAGGCGTCCAGACAATCCCACGCCTTGCCGACAACCCGAACCACGCAGAGTATCTGATGAAGCTCGAGGAAATTGTCGACGATGTGGCACGCGTGGAACTTCAGAGGGAGAACACGGCACAGATGCTTTCAAGAGACGAGACATCATCAGGAATGCGTCACGAAGAGCAAGCCATAATCAGAGGAGACATCATCCTCAAGACAACTTTTGGCTTCCGCAGGTATTATGCGAATGTGTACCAGCAAGTTGGGCTGCTAACGTCGCGTGCGGCTCGTTCTCTGCTTACCTCTTCTCATCTGATTGTCTGCCACGCTGCAGTTACGGCATCGGTCAGCACCCTCATGATGATCTTATATCACGAGGAGGGGCTGGATCTCCCAGGAGCCCTTAACCGTGCGGGGTCCGTCACGTTTCTCCTGTTGGTTGTTTCATTTGCATCACTAAGCTGCCTTGAGCATCTGGTCACAGAGCGGAAGCTGTTCGCAGTGGAGCGCGAAAACGGGTATTACACCACTCTGCCGTATCTCCTGTCGAAGATAATTGTCGACATCATACCGCTCCGAGTTCTACCGACGTTGGTGATGGCAGCGCTCATCTATGTGCCCATGGGGCTTCGGGGGGACAGTGGCATACACTTATTCTGGTTCATCATCATTGTGGCACTGTTTTCAGTCTGCATTACACTGATTGTAATGTGTGTGGGAGTTGTTACTGGTTCATTTGGTTCCGCTGCCCTTTTGAGCAGCGTCGTCATCCTATGGAACTTCGTTTTTGGGGGTTTGCTCGTGCAATCAACAACAGTCCCCGCGGCACTTCGACCGTTCCAGGCAGCCTCGCCTTTCTTTCTTGCCTTTGAATCTCTATTGGTGAATGAACTTGATGGGCAGGATTGTACCTTCGCTCCGACAGACGCAACGGGAAAGCCATCGTCGACAAATGTACCAATTTTATGTGTGCAGTACTTGACCAACATGGGCCTCACACCCGCACGCTTTACCAGGGATGTTGGGCAGCTTGCGGTAATGGTGCTCGTGCTACTGTGCTTGGTGTGGCTACTTCTGTTCCAATTCACTACTGTCGCACGTTGAAGGTAGTTAGTTGAGGGAGGGAGAGGAAGAAGAGCAGACTGCAGAGGAGTTAATAGTTAATTCATCAAACCACAAGAAAGACCAGAGGGATGTATGAAGTCTGTGGGGTGTATAATCTAGTCTAGCAGTGCGTGTCGAGCGTGGAAACACATTCTCTTATTCCTTCTTTTCCCACCAGGATATATATCCACTCATAGTTTCTTTTTTCCCTTCCGCGGTGTCAGGCATGTAAGTAGATCTCTGTTGAGCATCGTGTGATGCGAAAAGTTGTGTTTGAAAAGAGGAATGAGAAGGACGGAAAAGGGGGGAATCGTTCAGACAATAGTAGGGGGTGTAGAGGAACTGGAACGGAGCTGAGAGGTTTAAGAATTCTTTCTACTCCGTTGTTGCTTTCTCGTCGGTACCACTGCCGTTAAAGCTTGCGACGCAAAGCTTGTGGTTATCTGTACGCGTGCGTGGGCATTAATACGACTGTTGGTGCTACCATTGTTCATAGGGCCCGCGGCCACTTTGAACTTGATCATTGTTTGCTTTATCCAGTTACACTTAGTTCGGGAATACGACAAAAAAAAGAAGTGGGAAAAAGCTGTGTGTGCGTTTGTGCTTGCGTGCGTCGTCTATTCCGCGAGCATCGCCTCTACAAGGGAGAGGATTGCTGGAGTTTACACGCATCGCTTGACTTCAATTTGCTTATTCACATCTATATTTTTGGTGTCTCACTGTCTTCCTTGTTTTGCGCAGACTATTCATCCTTCTTTTCCCTTGTGTGTGGATCAAACACTGGATACGACCGGCACGTATGTTTTCAATTTTGCGTTTTTTGCTTGCTCGCTGTTCTTTTTTTTTTTTTTCCTTCCCCCTTACCTCTATTACCTCGCTCCTTCATCGGTTATTGTTATCATTGTCATCGTCGTCATCCACAAAGGAGGAAGCAGTTTCAATACGCACCACTTTTGACGAACCCGCATCCGGGGTTGACCGTTGTAGAAAAGAAAGGGGAAATGGCAACGCTTCGGTTCAACCTCCCAGCGCTCAATGAGTATCAGTGGCGTAATTTGTACCTCAAGAAGTACGGCTCGTGTACGTACGGGCCGCCGATGCCGAAACACGAGTACCGAATCGACCCATGTACTGTAGAATGGCGGCGTAAGAGGGAGCAGGAGGTGTGGAAAAGTACCACAGGTCAGGGAGACGAGAATAGTCGCAAGCTGGGCGGTGGCGACATCACCAGCAGGATGTTACAGACGTCGGATTATATGGATGCGAGCGACGACGGCCGTATGGCTGAGTTTTCAGGAACACACAACGGAGATTCAGATGGGGAGTCACTCTACAAGGAAGCGAGCACATATGACAACCAACTTTTCACGACGGATATGTTCGCGTTCCTCAGCTCCGGTGATAGTGATTCACAATCATCAACCATGTCAGAAATGTTCACATTCTTACCACAGAACGGGTCGCGGAGCTTCCCCACTCGGCTGCCTACAGTCTCAGAATTTACTGCAGCTGACTCACTACTTCCAGCTAGAGAAAGTCGGAACACAAAACCGGAAGATTCAATTTTGAAGTCCAATGATCTCGTTCGATTGCAGCGCGAGACGTGGCAGCTGTTGATGGATGACCGCATAATGATGTGGTTTGAGCGTGAGGTCAAGGAGCACGGACGCATTGCCGCAAATGTGCAAAAGAAGCTACTTGAAATCGTCACAAAAAAACCTGACGCTCACAGCGATGTGACCACGAGATCGAGCGCCAGTGAAAAAAAGAAGGCACAGGAGCCTCCTGCAGAACTTCCGTTCAGTTACGTGCATGAAACAAAACCGGAATCCAGTGAAGATGAAAAACTGATGCAAACGCTAGAGAAGTTTTCACCCTTCTTTGCTGTTATTTCGCCCCCTGAAGTACTACAAAGGGTGGCATCACAAGTCTCGACATCAAAGGGGGGAGAGGTACTTAGTGGCACCTCCAACACTATTGGGCTTCCAATATTTAGTCAGTACCACACTTGGCGAGAGACCTTTGAATTTAGACAAACGTGGCGTTTGGCGCCATTCAGCTTTTTTCTCATCCACGACAGCAGTTACAACCATGCGCAGATATGTGCACTGTACATACTGTTAGATGTAATCTGCCGAACATCCCATACTCACACGGCGGAATGCGCGATGAATGAGCAAAGCCGCCAACTTATGGCTGAGAGACGGGTACGGCGACGACGGAGTGCCAAGACAGACGACGTGGCGCGAGCACAGTCGTGTCCGTTGGTGCTTATACAGCAGTTGACGGAGGACATTCTCCTCGCGTACGAGCAGAGCTCCGCCCGCACAGCATTGTCTGCGGCACTCCAAGTCTTGCGTTTTTTAACAAATATAGTTCTTGATGCCTGCACCGCATCTCGTTTCGTAAGTCCCGAAGCACTTCGACGGCAATGTGGATTCGATGGCGACCCTAATCCCGCTGGCACCACTACGGCGGAAAGTGTTGCAAGTGTCAGTGTGAGCATCGTGCGCGATGATGAGACCTCCTCCCTGCGCCGGCGACGACCACAGCCTTCCCCCCTGAACGAAGTAGCAAGGGGGTTAGGGATCGCTGAATGCAGTGTCGATGGTGATGACGGGGTCAGGGACCGCCAAGCGCCCACAGAGGACGAAGAAAATATGTATCGAATGGACATCAATAGCTGCATTGCCTCAATACCTTTACAACACCTAAATGAGTCTAGTTTCGAGCAACTCTTCGAACTGGTTTATTGGTTTGTGGATGCTCCAACTGCCAACAGTACAGTTACGGAGAAGGTGACTCAGGGACGAATCACATGGGACGCGAAAGCTCCAAGCTCACCGACTGCCACTGCGGGGGGGCCCACATCTGGAGAGCGCGGCCGAGGTGCCCCAACATCCCCTGCAGCTGACACGGGTAGCCCCACGAGGCGTGACGGAGCTGGAGCCCAACAACGGGCACAGGACTTCGAGGCCACTGCGTCTGTTGTGGAGGCCATTGTACGTTTCGAGACAAACATGACCTTTAACTTGAATGCGCCAGTGGATGATCCCTACTTTTCTCCTCTTGCGGCACAGAGTACGAGAAAAAATTCAAAGAAAAAAGAAGGTGAACGTCGAGCCGCGATTCAAGCAACGCCCGCGGCTGCCCCGAACAATGAGGCAGGGGTGGCAATATTTAGAGTGTCACTAACCTTTGTAACGACGTATATACGGCTTCACGGCGCAACCTGGTTAAAGGAACTGCTGAATCGACTTTTCAACATCCTTCGTCGGGAGAGTGTCCTACTGTACCTGAACGACTCCGACTTCAACATCAATCAAGGGCTTTCCGCCCGAAAGAAAAACTCGTCTTTTCTGAGCTGGGGTGCCAAGCGCTTCGCCGCATACTCTTCGTCTGTGCAAGATAGCGGCCTCTCAACATCTTCAGGGGACTGGGATTCGACGCTGCAGGGAAAATTGGAGAAGCTTGAGCAACTAATATGCCAGGATATAGGATATGTTATGGGGGAGTTCTTTAGTTCGTTGCATGGAAAGCGTGCCATAACGCGCCTTCCGCAGGCAATATCTGTCATGTTAACGGACTATTGCTCGACTGTTCATTTACATCTTCTTAATCAACGGACACCCATGGAGTATTCGCATGAACCACCCGCGGTGCGTGTGAAGAAGTATTTGGCAGAAATGCGTCAAAGGCGCGTAACTGGTGGGTTAGCACTTGGACCCCAGGGAAAGGGACAAGGAGTCGCGGAGGACACGCTTATCCACAATGTGGGATGCCATAGATTGGCGAAATTTATCCTTTTTGACTGTTGGATTTTGCCAGCACTTAACAACGCCGTCGCCTTTGGTTATCTCCCCGAAGATGCACCTCATCACCTTCGGTCAAACGTTAACGCCTTCACGCGTTACCTAAAGATAATTGTAAATGCCCCGTTCGCCAGTAGGTGTCGTCCAGGACCTGCTGCAAGGGATGTCTCGCAATTTCCAAGTTGTGGGACGAGGAAGCCTGTGGCAGAAAAGAAACTCCAAGCCTTCGATGACGTTGCACACGCGTGGCGGTGCAACACTCTGAGGCTCCCGTCCAGGATTACCGGGATTTACAATGCTTGTACAGGTTCCCTCAACCGGTTAACAAGAGACACCACGGCGGAGGATGAAAAGCCTAACAAACGCCGAGCGGCGGCTTCTACGTCCTTTAGTAAAATGACGCTGACCAAAGTGATCACTGGGGACATGAGCAGCTCCATCGACCGGGTACGAGAGACATGGAGCGAGAAATTCACTGCGCTAGATACCCTCAATGCGTTCCTTGACCTGAATAGTAATAGTTTAGACTGGGGAGAGGTGCACGATGACGATGTAGATATGTCGCCGTCACAGATTTTGAACATCTTTTGCGACCGCGCCTCATATGATATCTCAACGAAGATCGTTGTTTCCGAGTTCACAGTGTCTCCTTCAACGTCAGCGGCATGTATCAGTAACATTTATTCGCTTATGTCCGGGCAGCATTACTTAGTGCGGAACGCGTGTCTCTCCGGCACACTTGTTGGGCGATTCAAGTCATCACCCTACCTGGCGTGTCTCATCGGAGTGCTGACACACCCGTACATGGCCGTACAAGTGGCAGAAAACGTTCTCCGCAACAGCCGCGCACTCTACAACGCTCTCATGACGCCCCTAAACGACGAAACACTGCTTTCCATGATGTCCTCCCTAGTGTCGGGTAAGAACAATACGGTTTTAATGGACACGAATCAGCTCGTAACGGCGGTGGCGGCTCTTCCCTTTAAGGCGCGACCGGGTTCGGCCGACAGGTCTAATTCTACCAGTGAGACACCGGATATGGCACGGGCCAAGTTATGGCAGAACACAGCACAAATTCTGTTGGAAAGGCGGTCGCTTGCCACCACAGGTGCCAGGCATCCATCGCATGTGCTCCGCCGGCTCATTGCAAAGGTGAGGGCCCCCGCTGATCCAACAGATGTGTTGAAAAATACCTCTCTCGCGATGGAAAATGAGGTGGGACACGCTCCCCTCTGCTTTGACGCATGGTGGCGGGCTATGGTTGTGGCACTCACGGTAAAGGCAATGAATGTGATTGAGGAAAGCAGTGGGGCAAGGGCCATGCAGTGGGAACAATGGTGCGAAGTGAAGGTAAATGACATGCAGAAGGAGTTCCGTGGACTCTGTGCCTATTTGTCAAAGCACAAGTCAGCGAAGACATGTATTCCCGAGGATAAGATAATGTCGTACTGTCGAGACGGGACCACCACACGACCAAAACCTGCAAAGCAGGAAATCAGCCAACCACAGCGGGTGAAAAGTGCCCAAGAGAAACGAAGCGTGTCACGGAGTAAGCATAGAGCCAAAAAAAAGAAGGCGACGAAGTGATAGCCAACAAAAGAAGAATACACCCAAGTGTGTCGTAAAGAGGGAAGAATAGAAGTAGCTGATGAGGATCAGTGGCGGAGGAGAGTTGTAGGCTGTAATGATTTATATTGAGACGGGCATACAGATGGGGAACAGCGCCCCAACCACGTATATCAGCCACCTCAACACTAGGGCCTTTACTTCGTTTTCGTTGGTGGTTCCATTTTGAATTCTCTTTTGGTCGCAGTTACTTGAAAAAGACGTGATGGCCTTTGCTCAGTGATGAAATATATATATATATATATATATGCAGTGGAAGGGGCCTGACGATGGCATGTTTACACCTTAGCGAATTCTTTCTTGAAGGATCCTAGTTTGTACATTTACCTTCTTCAAGCGCCTTTTTTTTTTTAACAGCGTGGATGTACATTCAACCGGATGGACTGGCGCACCAGTACGGTGCTTCACAATGGGTTCAGTACCTGTTTGGAGATAAGGCTTATTCGATGAAGGAACCACGCTTTATTCCCCCCTCGTTTTTTTGCCTGTATTTGTGTTGTGCCGCGTTTTCAAGGCCCTTCTTTCCTCCTTCCTTTTGCAGTTTTTTTCTCCGATTAGTGGAGCGATAGTGCCACGAGCTCATGAAGTACCGACAATATTCTCTGACCACTAAGAGCGGAGGAAAAGACTTAGGGATGCGGACGGATGCGATGGTGCAGCGGTTACGTGAATCAGAAGTGTTGCACTACACAACGTGCCTTAACGCATTGGAAAGCGTTCGGACGCTTCAGCTTTGCAATGAGGCATTAACTACGTGGCATTGCCTACAGCGTGTGAACGCGAGCACCGTCTCTCCTCCTTCCCTTCATAATGTGGGCCTATAACTGGTGGAATTATGTGAAGGCGACCTGTTCTCACTTCGGCACGCGAGTGCATCAGAAGCTAGTGGTGCTGCGCAAATATATATATATTTATATATATATATACTCCTTTTGTTGTTGTTCATAGAGAAACCTCAGTGCGGAAAACACTCCACGTGCGTCTACGGTCGCTACCTAACGGTTTCATTGTTATTCTTTTTTTTGTTATTGGGAAATCTGATGCGAGATTGTTTTGATAAACTACTTTGCGTGTGTAACAGATGCGCGCACGCTCGGCATGACGGGAGTGGAATGCACGTGTATGTGCATAGCTGTTCCTACAGACTTCTATTTTTAATAGTTGGTGGCATTTAAGGTATGGAAAGTATTTGATTAACCATGGGTAAAAATTTTTACTAAACTGACGCAACTTATATCCACTTTGTCAGTTCGCACGTACTTGGCCCTCCTTACATTGTTTGCCTGAGTGGGCCTTACGGCAGGTGGAAGAGGGTGCGTAGCCACCAATCCGTCTTCACTTAAGCTCTGGCTACGGTTGTTTGGTGACTTTTAAACACGAACACACACATACATGGTTGCAAGGGCTAGAGAAGAACAGCGACGTCGAAGGAGATCTAGTACAGGGGTAAACACAAACATCACATACATACACATACAAACAAATTGTACACTATAATATGAATATCGTCACAAGCTACTTCCTGGTGAAGCGCATTCCCGGGAGCATTTTTCTTGGTGAGGCTTCCCTACGAAATGCCGAGGCACGGCAGCGTGAGTACTTGGAATGCATCAGGCAGAATGTCACTCACAGAGAAGTGGACTCCCTGCATCTTCTTATCGAGGGAAGCGACGCATACAACCACTTCCGAACACATATTATGGAGAACAACAATTCGTTTCCCGACGGGCGGTTGCGGCAGAAAATCGTGCCGATACTGTGGCAGAAAGGGCAGCCAACGTACGCGGACTTATTTGAACACGCCAATAAGCTTCTCCGAGGGCGATTGGCGATGGTATGCAATGCTGATGTTTACATATCTCAGCACGGTGCGGCTGTGCGGGACCTGGCAAGGCTCTTTGACCAGGGGGTACCGCGTGTGGCCTTGGCGTTAACGCGATATGAGAGCGAAAATTTTATGGACGCACCACTGCAAGATAACTACAGGGGGTCCCACGATGCTTTTGTTGTACGACCGCCGTTGGAAGACTCATTGCTAAGAAGCGTGAAACATCCGCAGAACTGTTACAAGGCGGAAAATGTTGTGTTGCACGAACTACAACGGCATGGGTACATGGTGAAGAACCCCTGCCGCGATTTCATGCTGGTACACCGCCACGAAGCGGATCTGCGGCAGTGGCTGCCTTCTGTCGATGAGGAACGGTATGCAAGAGCACCGCCATGTAGCATTGAAGAAGCTGTAATCGCCCTGAAGGAAGAGAACGACAGGTTGGAACGGCATTAAACGCTTTGGAGTTCTTTGGGGGGGGGAGAGGGGGTGTACCCCCGAAGCCAGCGGGTGTGTTCTGTGTAGGTAGTGTGTGCTTGCTGTTGTCTTAATTGCGAGGATTTTTTTTTTTTCAAACCTCCAGACTCGTTCTTCTCCGTAAAGCGCTTTCTTTCTGCGGACCAGCATGACAGGGACAGTTCGATCACTCTTTGGGCGCCTCTCATTTCATTTACACATGCATTTCCTACACTCCAGAGGCCCCGTTGTTTGAGCCCACTCTTTGCTAGTGGGGAATTCCCACCTCAACAACACTTTGTACATGTTTGTTTTATTCTTTGCACTGCATGTGCACGCTTGCTGTGTGTCTGTTGCATTCACGGGTATGAACAGATGACTATTCCTTTTTTCTCCCTTCGTGTTGCTCCGTATTGTACCTTTAACTGTGGCGAAGCACCCAGTATTTGTCCCTCCTGCTGCTACTGAGGGCAGCAGTGATACAAAAAATAGGCTCCACACCTTTCCGGCCTCCCCAACTCGCGTCCACTGTACGATACGTTTGTTCGCGGGCAGTTTATGGTGGTGCGGGAGGCGGTTAAGCGAGTCCCAAAGCAGGTTGTTCCACTGCATGGTGTGTGTGGTTATGCCCCGGGTTGTATACCCGCCTACAGCAATGGTACAGATACAACTTTTACTTACCAAGGTCACTACGCCGACAATTTCTTTATGGGATACAAGTGGCAGTGTGTAGAATTTGCCCGACGTTGGTTACTGTTACGCAAGGGCCTAGCCCTCCCGCAGTATGATTTCGCTGCACATCTCATTCACATGCGCGAGGTGTGTGATGCAGAGACGGGGGAAGTTGTTCCCTGTAAATTCGTATCGCAGGGTTCACCGGAACCACCAGCGGCGGATGCCCTAATCGTGTATCCGGGCACAAGGGAAAATATTTTCGGCCATGTAGGTGTTATAACACACGTGACTGATGCACTTGTCGGCGTGGCCGATCAGAATCGATTCTTCCATGATTGGGATGGGCGGCCTTACGCAGCGGAGTTCCCGCTAGAGTGCGTGGATGGACAATATTTCATCAGAGATCCTCTCGTGGAGTGCCGCGGGTGGGTCACATTTCCCGAACGGCCAAACCGCGTCGAAGGAGTGCCGCTCGTTGTGTCGCCGCATGTGCGTGGTCCTCCAAAGGTTCATATCTGCAAGCGAATCAATTATGTAGCGGGACAGTTGTGGTCGTGGTGTTTCAACAGAGAATGCATCACGTTTGCTCGAACCTAAACAACAACGATGAACCTAGAGGAGGGGATGACCAGCCAGCAGTTTATTGCCCTTTGTCTCTGGGGTTGCATGTGTGTGTGTGTGTGTGTGCTGGAGGGGTAGTGCACGCCCATGGATGTGAGCAGGTCCATTTTTTTGTTGCAATGCACCTACATAAGCAGGTGGCGCAGGGGACCATATGCTCTTTCTCGCACGCACGGGCGGTAGTTGCCTTCCATATGAGAGTAAACGAGGTGTACGTTAACTATTGTTTGTTATGCAAGTTGGGTGAAAGAATCTGGTGCCGTGGTGGGCGCCGCGAGACAACGTTGACCAGAAGTAATACTCTGTGTTTATGTGCGCCGTAATTTATTGTGGATCCCATCTCTCGACGCTCTCTCCACTGCTTCACCACTTCCAGGCACCAGCGAGGCTGTTGCTAAGCATTTGAACTGGTGTTTGGGGTAAAAGGGAGGATATAAGAGGCATGTACGGCCCGCACCACCGCGTTGCTCCACTTCGTCACACTGGCGCCGGTGTGACGAAGCTCCCTCGCAACCATTGCAATCAAGGCCTGCAACGACAGTGCTCATACGCGACGAACACGCTCCAATCCCTACCATATGACACACAAGGTGCCACGTCAGCAGCAGGAGGAGGCATTGGGTCCCACACGATGCCCGCGCGTATGCAACAACCACGGCTATCGGTGCCATCACATTCACATCCGCCGCCCTTCTCACAGCTCGCGACGCAGTCCACACCGACGCAGCTGGGTGACGGGCTTGTGTCAGGCAGGTCAGTCCCAAACGTAAATTATCAACAACCGTCACAGCAACAACAACAAGGTAGTATGGAGGCTGCAACCGCCTTGCTGGCCTTTACGCAGGCAATCCAGGGGCAGGAAAGGCACATGGCCACAGGTTGTCAGAGCCTCTTGCATTTACGTGCCATAGCGGAGGCACAAAGTGCGCAAGTCGCCGCGGTGAATGCACTCGCCACAGAAGTTCGGGCAATGGTCGAAGCAACTCGCGATGTATGCCTTCTGTTGACACGTACGAGGGAACAGCTTCCCGAAACAAAAACTTCAGGAGTCCATCGGCGCGAGTCCCATGGGCCCTTCCGTCCCTTTTCGAGGCTTGTGCTCGGCGAG
This sequence comes from Trypanosoma brucei gambiense DAL972, assembly GCF_000210295.1. NCBI lineage: Eukaryota > Euglenozoa > Kinetoplastea > Trypanosomatida > Trypanosomatidae > Trypanosoma > Trypanosoma brucei. The sequence goes on from NC_026741.1 coordinate 536,683, forward strand.
GAATGTTCCCCCCACGCCTCACCTGTGGAGGTTGCAAGTGAACACAGCGGAAACGAGAATAAAACTAACGTTAAAACGTGCGGATGGAGGGACGGCGTCAACGATACGGGTGCAGCGTACATTTCAGCGACCGCCGGCTTGAAAAGTGTCGTACTGCGAGGTGCAGGAGACGGAGCAGCAGCAGCAGCAGCGTCGCCAGTTGAGAACACCTCACAACCACAGTACATCGAAGATGACATTTTCTCTATGTGAAGAATTAGCGTGGCGCTCCTTTGACATGTTCCTGTGGGCGTGTAGCTCCAACAGTGTGGCCTTCTTTTTTTTTCGTGATTGCTTAACAAACACACACAGGTTTCCTCATCTAAATGGATAGGTACCGTGTATGTGGGGGAGAAGGGGCTGGGTTATGGCCTTCCGTGATCCTAGGGAACAACCGAAATCTGATCCCACTTTACCTCCTTTTCACTTCTTCACATGTGACTGTCCGGCATGTGCCGTTTTTGACATTGTGATTACGTTGTGCTCATCAACACCATTTGGTTTTCGTAACCGTTGTTATTTTTTTTCGATATGCCAGTTGATTTGTGCCACATGAGAATTAGCCCTAACAACAACGCTATAACCATGTTGAGCGCATTTGCAGTAGACACATATTTTCTTATCTTTCCTACTTTTATCATCTGCTTGTGTGCGGCCTGAATAACAGCTGGGGAGAGGGGAACAGTGCCAGAGAGTTAAAAAAAAAAAACTTAACACTTCACCGCAGTCGTAAATAAATTCTCCCGCCGTTGTTTACTCTGCGGCTGCTCTTGATAATTTCCTCCAATGTATTTTTCTCTATTCTAAGAGCATAAAAAGGTTGGGGAAAGGGAAGGAAGTGATGAGTGATTTTGACAACAAATGTCAACCCTCCCTAAGGAATAACCTTCGCTCAGCTACAGAAACACTTAACCGTCTGTGTCGAGCGACGCCAGAGCAAGATATAGGTAGAATGCTTCGGGGAAATAAGACAGCTCCACAATACAAAGCCGCTGTTACACCTTCAGCGAGGGAAAACAACACCTACCCAACCAGATCCTCACCGGCAGTAGCGACATCAGCTTCGCGGGCCCCAGGCACGGCGGGCGAGTGGGCCAATGCCTTCCGTCTTCTTCAATCCCAAGTGTATAACTGTGTGGTAGAGCTTGACACGGAACGAGTTGTGCGCAGCAACAACATCCGTGAAGTGGAGCAAACACTCTCAGGTCATGTGGGGGAGTTGCGTGCCATGATACTGCAGATGAAGAAGGAAAATGAGTACTTGACAGGTGTAGTTCGATCGCTTCAGAAGCGGGTGTCGCCACATCGCGCTGGTAGGAGCATCGGCAACGGAGAGCATACGATCACCTCTGCTGCGCCTCCTCAAACAATGGCCACCGTGGCCGGTATGGCTGCGCTTACAGAGCGATTGGAAGCGTTAGAAGATACCGTAGCACGGCAGCAGCGAGTTGTCGGAGACCGCAACACTCGGCTGGAGGGAAATATCCGTGAGATGGTGGGAAACGCCGTAAATATCGAAGTGGAGCGAACACGCCGCATTGCGCGTGAGGCGGCCCGCGACTGCACCGACGAACTTGTGCGCACTCACCTTGCATCCATACAAGCGGTCCTTCAGAGTGAACGTCAGCATCAGCAGAAGGTTGATAGCGCATCAAGCGACGCGGCACGTGAGGTGGTGCAACACTTCAGAAGGCTAGAAGTTGATGTCCAGCGGCGTTTGCAGGAGATGAATTCAACAATTACTGTTATAAGGCAACAGCAACAACAGCGGGAGTCAGAAATTCAGGAACTTTCAGTCCGTGTCGCGCAGGATGTCTCAGCAGTAGAAAGATCCGTCGAGGCTGCTCGGCGTGAGCTGCAGAGCGGTATAGCAAAGAACGCACAGGCCAATGAGGCACGCGCTGAAGCAACTCAACTCGCCTTGGAGGCTGCGGTTGCAGAACGGGCGATTGCAGCAAGTAAAGAGGTTGTTATGCACAGGGCCACTATCATTGATGCAGCAGAGGCTGGAGCCAAGCAAAAAGAACAGCAGGAAGAGCAGCGTTTGCTACGGCGACTTGAGGATGCGCAGCGTACCAGTGAAACGGTTCAACGGCAACAAGAAAAGTTAGAGGAGCAACTGAAGGGGCTGCAGAGTGTAGTGCAAGAACTTCAGCAACAGCTTGTTGAGGCGGTTAAAGCATCCAATGTCGCATCAGCGGATATAACAAAGTGGAAGGCGCGCATCCGCGAGGCGCTAACGACAAGCGAGGAAGCCCGCACGCTCGCACAGGAGTCCACTGCGTGTGCGCAGAAGACAGAGGACTCAGTGCGCGAGGCACTGGCGCGTTCTGGGGTGCAATTGAAGAGACTGGTGGCGGATCACGAGAATGGCACTCTTTTGACTCAGCAACTCACCGAAAAGCTTGAGGCAACTGAAGCCCGTCTCGCTTCGACCCGAACTGTCGTGGACGACCTGAGCGAACGCCATAAAAATAGTTTACTCCCAATGACCGCAAGGGTGGAGACGCTCCACCGAAGTTTGCAAGACATCTTTGGACCGAAGGTGGAGGAGATAAGTGGTTCTCTAGTAGAATTGAAAGCAACTGTGGAGCAGCTACAGTTAAATGCCTCCTCACGGTCGAAGTCAGACGCCCGACAACTATCGGATATGAGGCGTGAGTACACCACCGACATACAGCAACTGAAGGATTGTTTACACCAACAGGTACGTGAGTGGAAGCAGGAGTGCTGCACATCGTCAAGTACACTAAAGGCGGCAGTGGATGGGTTAAGTGACACAGTAAAGTTGCAGGAGCAGTCAACCACGCGGAGAGAAGCACTACATGCATCAGCCGCAGAAGTTGCAGTGCTTTCCGATAGGGTGCAGGCGTTGGAGGCGGCACGTGAGGCGGCTGAATGGCGAGTTGCAAGAGGGGGAAAGACATCAAACCTCGCCACAGCCACTGAAGGAGCTCAACAGTCAGCAGGAGAAACAACGGTAAACTCATCCGTTGGGGAACCAGGAGCCGCTACAGATTCAGAACTGGGAAATAATGGTGAGGTCATTTACGAACTCCGGCATCGAATCACCGCCGTGGAGCAATGTGTACGGAGTCGTGAGGACAACCTCCAAAAACTGGTACGCAACGACATACAAAAAGAAGTAGGGAGACTTGAGCAACTGGTAAACCGCATGGATGAAGAGAACACATCTAGGATGCAACTGCTGCGAGTGCAGCTCAGTGACGACGTGGCAACGCGGTGCAAAGGCATGCTATGCGAAGTGGAAACCCCTGCACAACGTCAGTTACAGTTGCAAGTGGATCGCCTACGCGAGTCATTGAACCCGGCAAAACTCATTGCTGCTATCGAAGCTGATGTGGAACTTCAGAACCACCTTTCACTTGCATTGCAAGACGCTTTCGCCCCGCGCGTTGGCACGTCCGAGTCCTTCGTACAAATGAAACGACGACTACAGAAGGCGGAGGATGAACTAGCCGAAGTGAAAGTGCATACACGTGAACAGAATGAAAGAATGAAGATAATAGAATCGAATTCGGAGAAATACATGTGGGAATCTAGTAACCAGACCCAAGGAGAGGGAAGTGCGGGCGGAAGATCAGAGGTAGGTGTGCTTTTGCAGTTACTGCAGACAAGCATGAAACAGTTGCAGGAGGAGCAAGCGGCAGCGAGGCGCGAGCGCGAGTTGTTACGAACGACCGCGAAGGTAGTGGAAACGGCCGCCCCCGCAGTAGAGGTAACTAGTGGAGAGGGCCCAAGTGCCGGCCACCACTGCACCTCTGCGGATGAAATGGTTAGGTCGGATTTAAAGACCTATTTGGAGGGTTGTATCAATGCCGTCGAGGCAAAGGTTGAGGCGGCTGCGCAGTCTACTGCTGACACGCTTGATGTTCTAAAGCAGAGCATCGAGATGTGCGTGTCGTTTTTTGTTGATGAAGTGAACGCCTCTGCACTATTAAACCCCTTATTTTTACCCATAGAAGCAGGTCAGAATAAACTAAACGTGAACACCGTGAAGGGTTTGGACGGTGTGCTCTTATTTCTTTGGCAACACCAGTGTGGTTTACAGGCTGCCGTACAGGCGCTGCAGGACGGGAGTTTAGGCACACTCGACTTGCTGCAGCATCACGAAGAACAGCTAGCGCTGCTGCAACCGGTGGGGCCGCTTGCAACTCACACTGCAGCTCAGTTGGAGCGGCTTGCTGTCAGTTTGGGCCTTCCACTCGATACGGATGCCATGGATGAGATGGAGGAGGAAGTGGAAGTGGAAGGCGAATTGATAGAAGACGATGATAATGATGATGAATTAATGGAGGAAAGTGAGGAGTTGGAGGAGGAAGAGGAGGATGAGGCAGAACAGCCTGATGAAGAAGTGTAAACAGTGGTTACAAATAGGTGGAGTGTGGTCACGGTTAAATCGTAACGTGAAGTGAATTTTGTCCTGTGTTATTTTGTTTTTTTCCAGTTTATTTCTAACCTTACCAGTTAAAAATGCTTAATGGGCGTTGGTCCAAGTGCGTGTCCCTCAGTTGGGCGCTGCACCGGATCCTAGTAAATGTTATGCTGCTATTGCACGAGTCAAATCCAATAGAAAAGATTTAAAAGGGGGATTGAACGAGTAGGGCAAGAACGAAGGTAAATTGAAGCGCAGGGAAGCAGTCAGAAGGAATGAAGAAACGAATGGGCAGCATTGTGAATGGGAGAGAAAACAAAATACTTCAGGGGGGAAATAGAGTGGTGATTATATCTCTTCAGTTTGAAACTGTGCAGGTGTCAGGCACAGGTGTTTGTACTTTTTTTTAAAAAAAACATACGTATTACCCCATACGCACGCACGAACGGTTTGTGTGACGTGCCCGCTGGGAGTGTTGTTGTCTTTTTCCCCCTCCTCTCCTTTTTCCTATGCGTTTTTTGTTTAGTTTTGTCTTTGATTTTTGCTCTTTACTTTGTTTTAGCTACCCCTTTGAATTCACTCGTTTTTTTTCTCTTGTTTCTTGCTAGTTGCTTCGGTTTTCCCCTCACGAAATAACATTATGTTGCTACTAACGTGGTGTGAAGACGCCTAACGTGAAGTGGAGGTTAACCGTGAAACACCAAGGTGCGTTCGCGCACGTGATCCCGAGATCACTTAACAAAATATAAATAAATTTACCTACTTATTTATACCCATCCCTTTTGTTGTCCCTGTATCAGCATCCTTTCATTTGTCTACTTGTCAATATATACTTTCCTTTCCTCACCCCTCACTGCGGAAGAAGCCAGTCCTCCATCAAGTAGCGAAAAGTGGTCGAAGAGGAGATCGTATGAGCCTTTTAAAAGCAGATCAATTGCGGCGCGATCTGTTCATCAAGTACAGCGATAAAATTGCCGAACTTCTTGGTGAAACGGAGGAATGCAGCCCAACAGAAGAGCAGCGGGAAAAAGAAGAGATCGAAACTACGGAGCAACGAGGCCTCAGTAGTCTCCCAAAGCGGTTCCGTATTTCCTACCCCCGACAACATCTTCTTAGGCAGCGTGCCATGCAAATGCCTCCTGCTGCTGATGTCGGCGATGCAGAAAACAGCCCCGCTTCCGCTTCTAATTCAACATGTCCACCACCCGGAGAGACTGCCACCGATGAGGACGAAAATGTAGAAACAATATGGGTGGAGCTGGATGAAGAGGAAAAACGACCAGTGTATAATGAGCCCTATCCATCAGTTAAGAGGATGATGCGGCGCATGCAGGATGAGTCATTGCGTCTGTTGATGCGTGAAGCTCGCATACCAGTGACCCCTCACCAGGGCGATGCGTACCTCTTGCAGCGGATGGAGGTTTTGCAGCAACTAGAAAAGAATATTGGAGACGATCGCATCAAGATTTTGGCGCGGTTGCAAAAGATGGATGGAAAACTTCATACATGCGAGTAGCAGTCTCCTACCGCGGGGCGCGGAACCTCTTCACGCCCATGTACAGTAAGAAACAACGTCTGTGACACCAATACCACCAGCCGGGGATATGTGTTTGTTAGGCAAGAAGCTTCTACTGGCACAGCACACTCTTTCCTCACTAGCCGTTACGGTAACCACGGGCCTGAAGTCGCAAAAGAAAAAAAAGGTGGAAGAATGGAGGAGTTGTAAAGACAAAGCAAGAGAGATGACAGAGCGCTCAGCAAGCGATACATTTTCTTTTTTTTTTTTGCTTTTTACCGCTATCATGTAGTCTTTGTACAACTCCTAAATGCAAACGCGAACAACACCACAAAAACACGGTGGACGACGATAAAACATGCCGTAAACTCCGACACGGTGACAGTGCGATTGAATGATGATGATTCTATTTCTTCCCCTATTTTGACTTGAATTTTACCCCTCACCTCCCGTGCACTCTCACCTTTATGGGGTTCCTACATTCGTATTACGTGCTCAAACTACAACCAACATATAAAACGAGCAACACACTGCAGTACTCCACTGTGCAAAAAAAAAAAAAAGTCAGGAAAGTAACGCTGTACGCGTTCACATAAGACAATCAGAACAAATATACATACATATATATATATATATATGGGACAACACAGCGCCAAGGAGTTCAGGGGATCAAGACGAGGCGAAAGCAATAGTGGCGTTTTCCCCCTGGGGCCAGGTCATGCACATGTCGGTATGGGTTCAACGAAAAAACCACTGGGCATACATACATCGGCTGTACAGAACAATATCCTTCGACAGCGTAACCAACATCGGAGGGTTATGCATGAAGAAGGTGGTTCCCATCCCCGCGGACAGGAGGCAGACGGTTCCCATGGCGAGGATATTGCTGAAGAGAAGTTTCCTGTAGTGATTCGCTATGCAGCTCACGATGTTCGTTCACTTCTGTCCAGTAATGAAAAAGTTTACGTCGCAGTAGAATCACTTAATTGGAGCAAGTTGCCCATGACTGCTAGCGAAGATTCATTTTATGCAATTGTAGAGCTTCCGCAAGGCCCACAACGGTTTCGCTTCGTTGTGGGTGAGACGGAAGTAGTGGATACAGCACAACCCATCGAGGATATTGCGGAAGGTACACCACTGCTTGAACCGCGTGGTGACGTCGGGCACAAGGGGGAAACTCGGGCGAATGTCATACACGTTAACAAGGCGCTGCTTCTAACCAAAGAAGATGAAGAGGTGCCTGATGATGGCAGTGGATGGGGACAAGAGGAGATTATTCATAAGGAAGATCGTAAGCACCCACCCATTATGCCAGTACATTTACGTTACACACCGGTTAATACACCACTAACTGCCGCTCGATGTGCGCTTGACGGTTTCATGCGCACCACTGACGAAGATACCGTGTCCCCCGAAAATCTCCCTATTCCACTCAGTGTCACTGTTAATCACGTGTATTTTCAGCGCCGTGAGGACCACTGTGTTACGGCCATGACGACCCGTTTTTGCAACAAGTATTCAACGATGGTATATTATTCAAAGGCGGAACCCACGGCATCCCTCCAATAAGGGGGTTCGAAAAAGAAAAGCCGGGTTGTGTTTTTTTTTTTTAAAAAAACACACAACAAAAAAATAAGATGGAAATAGCAGACGAAAAGAAAAAGGGGGAGACAGAGGTACCGTCACATACCCTCATTGTTATCGGTGTCGTTTGTTAGCTTTCCCCTTTCCTCTAACATTAGTGGTGAAAGGTAGCACAAGACGAATGAAAGCAAAAGAAAAAAAACAGAGAAACCTCATGTCGTGCCTTGTTTGCTAAGCGACGTGGCTGTGCGTACGCACGCGGTCGGGAAAACAAAAATAAACTTTATCGCAACGAGCAATTGTCGAAGATGGGGAAAAACAAAAAACAAAGTACACGAGTCATGGAGTCCGTGTACTCACTGTACCAACAACATGAGTGAGTATATATATATATATATATATATATATTCCCCGTGCAAATCGCTTAGCTACACACAAGAGGAAAAGCAAAAAAAAAAAACGTACTCATACCTATACACAAACGGATTGGAGACTCGTGCAGCTGGGTTCACCGCCTTATTTGCTGATGACGCGCAAGGCGCCTGTCCATTGGATTAATGCACTGCGTAACTGAACCGATCTAACGTTCAAATGACTCTCTTACTTCCCCTTCCCTGTTTTGTCGTGACAACAATGATATCTGTTTGCCCTATTTGATAGTCACAACAACGGACGTGGTACAAGATATACCAAAATTCCTCTAAAGTCTCTTTTCGTACCTTTGTGTAGTAAGCAATGAAAAAGCGAGTGGCGGTCTCCTGCTGTGTGGCGGGTGTCCTGCTTTTTGCAGCAGCAGTAGCCATACACCGCACAGCGCCTACCACAATCGAACAAAAAAAGCTCGCGGCATGGATCTACACCGGATTTAGAAGCGCGACCGAACGCACAAAGGCCACTGTCACCGCTCTTGTCCCGGAGCCCATGAAGCCCCATATAAAGCAACTTTTAGCTGGGGCAACGTCAGTGACGTTAGTGGGTCAAGGTTTCCGTAGGGTTCCGGGCATCGCCACCGCAATCAGCGCCTCCGCCCAAACAACAAAGCAACAAAATGTTCTTGAGATAATCATGGCCAAGCCTGTGGATAAGCTCTTGTATGCTGTGGGCGCTATTTTTGCCCAGGCATTTCTGCTGCGATTACTTGTGAAACCACCGGGTTACTGGGGGCCTGTGAGGGATCAGAAAGTGTGGCGCAACTTCTTCACCACGCAGGCAGGCTGGTTTCTGCTTGTTGTTTGTGTAGCGCTTCCAAATTGTGTGGTAGATGCCGGTTTCATCATTACACTGCTCGGTCGCCTGCCATCAGAAACGTACCTCCCAGCTCTTGTCGTTGGGAAACTTTTACAGCCATACGTCGCCACAGCGCTGTTCTGCTCGCCAACTTTTGTACGCTGGCTGCCGCAGGTGTGGAAAGTGATGGATGCCAAGGGAAGCGAGGATGACCAAAGCGGAGCGAAGGTGGTATTTTGGGCTTTGCTAACAACCGCTGTTCTTCTTGCGGGTACGAATGGGGTCACTATGTTGTGGCGGCGGGATGGAAGCAATGACGAAGAGGAGGAGTTAGTCCTTGAGGATGCAGAAGCGGAAAACTAATGTGTAGGGGCGTAATGCATCCAAGGAATAGACAATATTCGTGTATGTGTGTATATGGAGGGAGGAGGGGTCGACTGGTGGATCCCACCGTTGTTCAGAAGGGAAACTGTGCATGCTATGTAGAGGGAAAGGTGGCAATATAGTTGTGTTTATGTATGCACATATATATTATATGTATACTTTAAGAGGTTGAGAATTCAAAAAGGTAAGGGGTGCAGAGGTTGTTACAGTAGAAGTGCCCTTCCACAAAAAACCACAGACAGCCACGCAGTTATTCTCCAAACTGGAAGCAAAAATAGGAAATGTATGGATTGATATCAGCTACGCATGAGAACTGCTCTCGTGCGAACTTCCTGACACTGTGTAAAGGTTTCACACACTGAATGAAAGGGAACTGGGTGTGAAAGAAATAATAGAAGTGTAATGAATATGTGCTAAATTTATGTTATGGTGTTTTAGCCCTCTTCCATAAGCGTGTTGGCATGCGGGAAAATTGAGTAAATATGTTTACATAAGCATGGAGGTATATAAATTGGTTGAGGTGTATTGGCATCTTACCACATTACAGATACGAAATGAAGGGATGCGAAAAAAAAAAATAGACATTTAGAACAAAGAGAAAGAGAACGCAACGTTAACATTGTTGCGCGCCATCCAACAGCACGCGATGTGCCACGAATATAATGCATATTTGCGTATGAATCTTCCTGGGTGCGCTTCTCCTCTTCCTTCTTGGTTGGATGATGGGTTGTTTGCTTTCATCCCTGTTGCGTGGCCGCCGGGCCCAACGCTCAGTCATACGTGACTTTATAGACCTTGCTCCTTCCTTTTTTTTCATTTTTATCTTGTTCCTTCACAACAGCAACAGAAGGATTTAGCATACCAGCGACACTCTAGCGGTGGTACACTCATACAGGCACATAACAGTAGATCAAATCGCTACCAGTGCCAAAAGAGCAGGCAGTTGCTTTCGCTTAAGCGCGCCAAACACATTCTGGAGGTCATGCCCATGCTTCAACCGTACTTTACGAAGAACCCGCAACGCATCACACGGTTGCAGGAGAATTATGATGAAGGTGTTCAGCGCGAGAAAGTACCCGCAGCAGTGCGTGAACAACTTGATATCCAATATCTAAACGTAACACCGGAGAAACTTCGCTTCTTACACCAGAATGTCATGGGGTCATATAGCCCAGGGGAGAAGAACGAAAAGGTAAGGAGGTACAATGAACTCCATCCACCCGGGAAGGAGCATAGCCCAAAGTTCTGGGGGAAAATCTTTGCATAGTGAAATGAACTCAAGAGGATGAGAGAAAGTATCATAGCCGTGTCCCGTGGAAAGAAAATGGGGGTAAGGTATGAAAAGCAAATCAACGAAAAATTACCTTTTAAAAGAACAATAGGTGCGTAAAAGGAAGACCAGATTTCTGGTGGAATGGAATACATACATGTAAATGCTTAGATGAAAAGGGTATGTGAGAATGCCAATGTCAGAGCGTACGTTAATGCCTCTTTGTCTTATTTTCCCCCTCGTGGTTGGTGTGCCTTCCAGTAGTTTTTATTTATGACCCTCTGTGTTAGCGTTATTTTTTGCAAGGTCCATATATATATATGTATATGCATATAACCGTTTCTAGTGCCGTGTGGCTGGGAAACTTATACTTGACAAGTGTTCTTCACCATTTAACTGATGTTCCCCCCTTCTCTACTTGATTTGTTTAGCATCTGTACGTCTTCGTCAGAGACTGACTCGTTTGTGAAGAAATACGGTTGCCCTCAATGATGACCTCCCAAAGTCATTCGCCGTTCACGGAAGCGAGCGGTTTCGCTGCTGCGGTAACCCTTCTGTTTACGGCGATGGGAATGGTGATACTTTCCAGTCACCTGATGCCACTAACTGGCCCACGAGTATTGGAACTGAGTAGTAAAATTCACTTGACGATGGCCGCTGGCACGTTTCTTCTGCTCCGCTTTGCTCTCATTGCTCCTTTTGGTAAGCATTCGGGGCTAAGTAAAGTGCGAATCCGAGTGCCTGCATTGTTGTCATGGTCCCTGCAGGAGTGCCCCACCCTTCTGAGCATCATTTACTACATCGTGGTGGAATATCCATGTTGTGTGCATCAGTGTAACCCTCTGCAGTGGTTACACATGATTCTAGATCGTCCCTCTATGGAGGTTACGACAACGGTTGCCTCGGCGGCTCCTACACTTCGCTTAGGCCTATTGTTTTTCGCTGCTCACTACTTCAACCACAGCGTATTGTATCCACTGCGGGTTGCAAACCATGGGACATCCGTGCCGTTGCACATAACGCTGAGTGCTATGCTGTACTGTGCTCTAAATGGCCGGCTGCAGTTGCTGGCCAACATCGATAGCGTTGACGCGTCTCAAAGACTTGTTGTTGACTCCACATGGCAAACGATACTTACTATTCTCGGTGCTGTCATTTTCTTTGCTGGAATGCTTGTAAACGTTACAAGCGATTGTTATCTTATCCGACTAAAGAAGCGGCCTCCGCTAGGCGCATACAAAATCCCATACGGTGGTCTTTTCGTGTTTGTCAGCTGCGCCAACTTCTTCGGGGAGATTGTGGAGTGGTTTGGCTACGTCGCAGTTGTGTACGGAACAAATGGAACTGTTGCAGGACTCGCAGCCTTAAGTTTCGCCGCGTATGTCGTCGCTAATCTCCTCCCCCGTGCTTACGCTCATCATCAGTGGTACATTCAGCACTTTGGTGCTGAGTACACAGCGCTTCAACGCCGTGCGGTGATACCATTCGTGTACTGAAATGTGGGCGCTGCAGTGTATTGCACTAGACACCCCAATACTGCATCTTTTCTGTCTTTTTTTTTTATCATCATGTAATTTTTTTTATTGGTTTAATTCTGTTAGTGTCGTCAGCACAGTTCTTCCTTTCTCTCTCGTTCCCTCTTGCCATTCACTCACTTGAGCGTCGTGGCAAGGGAAATGAATTTACTATTGGTTTTTGTTTTATTTATCGTCTCCACGTCAGACACGTGCATTCCCACACACACATACATACACTTGTTTTTCTTGGCATGTGGGAGAAAGGCGGCACACGCCGTACATTCCTGAATCCAAAGCCTAATTAAGCATCGATGCGCGAATTGCTTCAACCTTTGGTTAATGTTGCAGCCTAACAAAATAACCGCCGCGACGCAAAAGCAATTTGACATCTAGTTTCTGTACGTTACAGCGGAACGTTCTGCGAAACCGTAGCGTGATGCAGATACGAACAGGTGAACGAGATGATGGGAAGTAGAAGAAAGCGTGGATTTCGCGCTGCTGTGATGCGATGTATGGGGAATTATTGTTTCCTGAAGCGCCCCAATCACAGTAATCTATTAGTTTGTTTGTTTTGTTTTGTTTTTATCTAACACTAGAAGCAGACTATTTACTTTTCTTTTATTACAATCCGTTGTTGTTCTGGTTTACGATATAATGCCTCGTAACGGGGGAAACAACTGACGATACCGTATCAACAGTCGTGCGACAGCCCTCCATCATCTCCATGCCCGCTTCTTTGATGCTGCTATTGCTGTTTTTTTTTTGTTATTGTTCTCTCCCTTTTACTAAGTATCACGTGGTAGTTTATTCCGGCTCACACGCAAGTGGTACCCGCAGATGTTAATTGTTTAGCGTTGTACCGTTTTTTCCACGTATAGTGAATTCCTCTCCCGTGAGGGGGGGGGGCGAGGGGACGATTGCAAGACGGATGAAACAGGAACCCTGTTAGGTGCCTTATGCTTTGTTTCATCTGCAATGTGAAAAGTCACTTCGACTATATTTTACTGTTTTCACAGTGATTATTTACGGTTCACTTCATTGTGTTTTGTTGCTGTTCTAACCATTGTATCCCACCGTCTCACTCCTTTTGTGGTGTAATACCCTCAGCAAGACTGAACAATAAGCTTTGCCGGCTGATAAGGGAAGGAGTTGCAGCGCCACCTGCACTGTACTTATATGCCAGTGTTTGAGAACAAGCATCTCCTCCGCGTCTTGCAACCCCCACAGCAACTGGCGCAGAACTTTGTAGCGTACTGCAAGGCACATCAGGTGCTTACTCGTGGTTTATGTCGTGTCGGCAAAACAAAGCGCGGTGAACTGAGGGGCCTCATTGCCAACAAGGATATAAAGAAGGATGACAACATTGTGATGCTCTCAGAGCGGGCTTGTCTGCACCCGGGGAGGGCACTAAAGTGTGAAAGGTTTCTCGCCATCTTTCCGCAGAATGTTAAGGAGATGCTTTTACAGAATCCGTTATTTGTTCAGAACAGTCGTGTGGCCGAACGCTCGATTATTCGGCATAATCAGTTTTTACTAGCGTGCTACATGACGTACTTGATTCTTCGCAACGATGAGAATGCAGAGGGCCAAGCGCTCAAGTACATCAACTTCATGCCTCGCAACGAGGGTAACTTTGAGCAGCTCATTAGCAACATGAACGGGGTACTTGACGGAGCTGCGGCGTGCCAGTCAGCGCAAGCGGCTCTTTCTTTGCAGTTTGGTATCACGCAGGCTGAGGTGCGACCGCTCCTACAGTGGTCCATGGCCATGATCTTTAGCCGTATGGCACCCATTGATCACCGTTGGACATTGCAGTGTGCGTTTAAAAATACGCCTTTCGCGCCGGCTTTTGATATTCGGGGGCCAGATGACGATGCAAATATGGTTAAGGAACCCATCGCCTTTTTGTGTCCCGTCATCGACATGTGCAACCACAGCGATCACGAAAATGTCGCTCTTATGGTGCCCCAGCGCACTGACTCATCGCATGAATCGGTAATTTGCTTGCGCTCGCTTCGGGATATTGAACGCGGGGAGGAGCTCACTATGACGTACGGTGGATCGCCAACGGAGCTACGTGTTATATGGGGAATGCAACGCGTTTTGTGAGTCGCGTAAGGACAAGGCGGTGTTGAGGGGGAAAGAGCGAGGTGTTAGTGGGGTCGGGCTGAGTTATTCCATTTATCGTAAGCACTCCTTAACCACGAGGGGACAACCCCGTTTGCCATGACTATGGCGTTTGGTTGTTTACATTTGTTCCTGAGGGAGGTTATTAAGCATTGCTGTTTCTCGTGTTTCTGTGCCACCCTCCCTCCCGAGCGCGCGAGCGCGTTCATTTTCAACGGCACCCCCATCCCTCCCTCTGTCACACACAATGTATGTTTCGATCACGTGTGTATCACTAGCCACTGAAGGGTATTCAGCGCAGTTGGAGGCAGCGGCTCGCCAGATCTGTCCACAGCTGCTCAGGCGCTGGTGGTTACATGCGTCAAGGTGAAGGGCAAAGCGACCGCTTGCGACCGCTCGTAGATGCACTTTCCCAGTATCGTGTTTAGACGGCACGGAGGTCGCCAGTGGATGCAGCAGCAGAGCCGTGACCCGTTCGTCTTGGAGGCGCGTCGGCGCGGATACGTTGCGCGCAGCGCCTTTAAACTATTGGAAATGGACGATAAGTTCACACTCTTTTCCAGAGGCAACACACGTGTTGTGGTGGACATTGGTTGCAGCCCTGGAAGTTGGCTGCAGGTCATACGCGAGCGGTGCGGGGACAAGTGTGCCGTTTTTGGTGTTGATGTGTTGCGTGTGGCCTCCACAGTCACTGGAGCAGTGTGCATCCAAGGTGACTTTACAAACCCAGCGGTACGCGAGGAGCTTCTCGCCCGCATGTTGACCGTTCGTGCGGTGGGGGTGGTGGACGTCGTAACCTCGGACATGTGCCTTAACCGAGGTACAGGCAGTACGTCCGACAGGCAGAAGCAAGAGGAACTTAACCGGTCGGCACTAGCCTTTGCCTTGGAGCAGTTGGTACCAGGCGGGAATTTTGTGTGTAAGGTGCTCGGGTCTCCCACAGCCTACGAGGATCTGCGAAGGGATACGTGTCGGTGGTTTGTGCGGACGGATATCTGCAAACCTTCTTCGAGTCGACTCACAAGTGACGAAGCATTCATGGTATGCCGAGGGAAACGTGAGATACCGCGTGATCGAAGTGGCGGATGCGATGGGACCCACGGCGGCCGATTTGGGTTGGACGATTGGCCAGGCCAACTGCGGGGCTCACCACGGCGACGCAAGCCGTAGAGCCGGTTAGCTGTGGCGAAGCAAGGGAACAAGGTGGGTCCTAATAGTGTTTCTACCGACAGGACGTGAAGCTCTGGTGCCTGCCGTTGCAGCAGGCGAGAACTCCATCCCACGCCACCCCTACATATGCGCATGCACCTTTCCCTTCACCACCGTTGACATTTTTGTTTTCCGGTGGGTGTAAAAGATACTCCGAACAGGCAACCAACTCTTTCTGCGCTGGACCCGCACGCATGTGACTTGACTTCTCCATGTTACCTGGTAAACTCTTTAAAAGTACAGTTAAGGAAACTGATATGAGCATTTCATGTTCCCTGGCCGTTTTCCTGGTAGTCTACGCGTTGGGCCGCTGGGCTGACGGCACTCAGACGCGGGACAGGCCTTTCATGTATGCTGACAGCATGCCTGCGCTTGCCCCGGGAGAAGTCCGAAGGAACGAAGCAATGCGCTTTCCATTGACGCTGGAAACGGAAGTGCGCCAGCGCTATGTGTTGACGAACATGCAAAGGGACGTGTACTATATTGCTCATCTTAGCTATCTCGGTTCCCCATCTATCATGTACAATCTCCATCTAACGCGTTTGCCACGTGCCACGGTCGGGGAACTCCAACAGAAGAACCAAGCTGGCCCTGGTCAGCGGCATCTGTCCGATGTGAATCGAATGTACGTGAAGGCGCGCAAAGATGTCTTGCTCTTTGATTTCTTGGGAGGTGAAGGAGAGGTTGACAACGGTGATCACGACCCAGCAAATGATGATAGCTTTGTACCAGTTCTCGAGGTGCGTGGATATCGCAACGGCTTTCCGCACGAACCGGAGAAGTGGAAGGATTTCCGATACAACATCCGATTGGATGTCGTTGGAAGGGCCGATGGCCTCACAATGGCTATCATGTGGAATGTTATCACCGTGATTGTGATGGGAGTGTTTGTGATTGGCTTTGTCGCCCCGTGGGTCATCAGTACCGCTGCCGGGGATACAACCAATCAGCGGTCTCGGCGCGACTTCCTCATATTTTTTTGGTAGTTGTTGATTCAATCTCCACTCAGAATAGGAAGCTGGGCAATTCACCACTCGGAAAAAAAGTACGACGAACATGAAGAGTCGGTGGCCAAAAAAAAAAAAAGTAGTTGGGGTGCGGTGTATTGGTGGCTGAAACATGTATTTCAAAATATACTTAAACTTCACCCGCAGTTTATGGCCAAACTACCACCACCGCCACCAAGCGCACATTTTCCCCGTCTTTGTCTCAAATTTGCTGATTTTTTTTCAGTTTCGACAAGGAGGCAAATAAGCGTAATAGGACCGCTGCGGCACACAGAAGGCACCATAAACGTGGCGTACAGGATCATAGTAACGCAAAGGCACGCTCCCTTTAAAGTAGTGCTATAGCCCTAAGAACAGAGAGCTATCGTGATAAGAGGGGGGGAGAGAATCGGGTAACGTAACAAGACGTAATTTTTTGTATTTCGTCCAAATCGCGGGTGGTGATAAATTCAACATGCGTGACACAGGTCGCTGCAGCGGCCATAATGATGACGTAGTAGACCCCGTAACAAGCAACGGTGCTATGTCGCATGTCGGCCCTGATCTTGCACACCGTCAGGCACTTTACGAGAAGTCGGTTCGTGACCCCGTGGCCTTCTGGGAACAGGCCGCCGCTGACTTCCATTGGGAAAGAACTTGGCCCACGGACAAATCGCCCCTGGAGTACAATTTCCACAAAAGCAATGGCAGCATTTTCGTCAAATGGTTCGACGGGGCAGAGTCGAACATGTGCTACAACGCTCTCGACCGGCATCTACCGAAACATAAGGACCGCGTGTGCTACCACTGGGAAGGTAATGATGAGGGAGAGAGTCGCGATGTGACGTACGGTGAGATGTTCGAGGAAGTCGTGCGTATCGCCGCAGTGCTGAAGCGCCGCTACAATGTCAAGAAGGGCGACGTGGTCACCATATATCTACCGATGATACCCTTCGCCGCGCAGGTGATGCTCGCAGTGGCACGCCTCGGCGCCGTCACCTCAGTCGTGTTCGCTGGCTTTTCGTCGCAGGCTGTTGCGAGCCGCCTGACAGACGCGAGGAGTAAACTCATCATCACTGCGGACAGCTTCCGGCGTGGCACCAAAACACTCCTACTGAAAGAGCTCAGTGACGCCGCGCTCGCCATTTGTGAGGCAGAGGGCCACAACGTCCAGTGCCTCGTGTACGATCGGTCCAAACGGGAAAATGTTCCCATGACAGAGGGCCGCGATGCGTGGTACAGCGACGTTGTAGAGACCCTCACGGCAAGTGAGCTCGCGGATTGCCCCGTTGTATGGATTGGGGCGGAGGATCCCCTTTTCCTCTTGTACACCTCTGGCAGCACTGGTAAACCCAAGGCAATCTTGCATACGCTGGGAGGTTACATGGTGTACGCCGGAGTCACCTTTAAGTACAGCTTTGACTACCACGAAAGTGATGTGTCGTTTTGTACAGCAGATATCGGGTGGATCACTGGCCACTCGTACGCACTGTATGGTCCGATGTTGAATGCCGCCACATCGGTACTGTTTGAGGGCATGCCAACGCACCCAACTCCGTCCCGCTGGTGGGATTTGGTAGACAAGTACCGCGTTACGATCTTCTACACGGCTCCAACGGCTATACGGGCACTCATGCAGTGCGGTGATGAACATCTGCAGTCCACAACGCGGGGGACGCTGCGCATTCTTGGTAGCGTAGGGGAACCCATCAACGCAGAGGCGTGGCAGTGGTTTTATGAGGTGGTTGGTAAGCGCAGGGCGGACGTAATTGACACGTGGTGGCAAACGGAGACGGGTGGCCACCTCATTACCCCACTTCCTGGATGCACACCAATGAAGGCCGGAAGCGCCACCCTTCCTTTCTTTGGAATTGTTCCGGCGTTGCTTCATCCGACGACGAATGCAGTTGTTGAGGGTGAAGGTGAGGGACTTCTTGCTATGCAGACCCCCTGGCCAGGTATCGCACGCACCATCTTTGGTGACCACAACCGCTACGAGCAGGCATATTTTGCTGTGGATGGCTTTTATCTGACGGGTGATGGGGCTCGTCGGGACAAGGATGGTTACTACTGGATTACGGGCCGCGTGGATGACGTACTAAACGTCAGTGGTCATCGTATAGGAACGAGCGAGGTGGAGGAAGCGGTGAACAGTCATCCCGATGTCGCAGAAAGCGCTGCTGTTGGCATCCCACATGACATGAAGGGTGAGTGCATCTACGTGTTTGTTACGTTCAACAACAATGTGACTGTGGACGCTACGTTGCTGAAAAGGGTGAGAGAAACAGTTCGCCGAGTCATTGGTCCATTCGCTGCCCCTGATTACGTCCAGGCAGCGCAGTGTGGGTTACCCAAGACACGCTCGGGAAAGATTATGCGTCGCATCCTTCGTAAGATTGCGTCTGGGTTGCATGAAGAGTTGGGTGACACCTCAACGCTCTTGGATCCGAGTGTTGTGCAAAACCTCATAGAAGGGAGGAAGCAAACAGTGGGGTGATGAGCACTCCATGGCGAGTGGAAAGGAATGGAAAGGCATGAGAACTCCCGAAGCCTAGGCCGAGTAGGCTGAAGGTACCTCATGCAAATTAACATAGGCGTGGGTACCAACGAAAGGCGGAGAAAAGACGTCCAAGGAACAAAGAAAAACGGGGATGGGGATGGGGCCACGAACGGTAACACTGCGGCAGAATGGGTGCTCTTTTACATCGCTCGTTTGCTTCGTTTCCGACCTTGTTTTTGTTGGTGCTAGCTGTAGTTGTCTAATCAAAAAGTTAAAGAAAAAAAAAAGAAAGGAAACTAAGTGCGGAACTTCGCACCTGCGGTAGGGCAGATGTCGGTCGTTTTAGGCTCCGGTGCATCTCTCTTTCTTTCGTCTCCCGTCTGTTTGACCCCATACAGTCCGTTTCCGTGTGAAAGGTCCCTACACGAATACCGTGGCATTGAGGAAAGAAATAAATGTGGAAGGTATTGAAACAGGGAGGCAAACGCCTGACCAGCCATTATGTGACACGATCATTGTTTTGGTGGAGGGGGAGGCGAAAGGGTAGGCGAAATGAGAGAGGTGTCACTCGTTATTGTTTTGTTTTTGTTTTTGTGTTTTGTCTCCTCTTCTATTGTAAAGCAACTAACGTTCATCTCGGTAAAAAAAAAAAAAGCGGGAAGTGGAGGACGCAAAAGAGGCGCGGAAAAGGAATTGGGGAAAAACAAGCAGGCGGAGAGAGGATGATGACTACCGCGGAGACAAACACGTATACGAACTCACACGGTCAACTTTTATGTATCTATACGTGCAGGGTAGCTGATGGCACGATTTATTGGTGGCGGGAGGTAAACGACGGGAAAGAAAAGAAAAAAAAGGTGGAGAGGGAGAGGGAGAAGGAAAACGATGTATTAGTGGGCCCAAGCAAAACGGAAGACGAACCGATACAAAGGAAAGGTGAGAAGGGGGAGGGATCGTACACGTAATTGGTCTTTATTTATAACTTTGTTATCTTGCTTTTCCCACTTCATACTTGTTTTCTGCTCCAAGTTCACACTATTCGTAAGCGGCTGTAAGAAAAGGGGGCGGAAAAGGCTTAAGGTTTTTTCTTAGTGGTTATCCAAAGACAGTCGTCCGAGGTCGTTCCACCTGCCTACACATGCGGTGGTGCGAGTGTAGATTTAGGTGTGTATCCTTCTATTACTTTGTCTGAATTTCATTTACATGTTGTTTCGTGTTTCCTAAAAGGGCTGTTCCCCTCTGTTTTCCAGTAAAAACGTATCCACAAACGAACGTATATATATATATATATGTGTGTGTGTGTGTGTGTATTTGCGAATGTATTTTGTCCCCCACTGAGAATGGAAAGGTATTAAGGATTTACGGCGTCTCGTCGTTCGGCGATATCATTTCATTATGTCCCTCACTCGCTTTGTCTTTCTTGTTCCTAAAGCGCGTAATTCTTCGTTTCTTTTTTTTCTTTTTTCTTTCCTACTCCTTTTGTTATTATTGTTGTTGTTGTTGTTTTTTTTTTTTTCATTGGTTTATTGGTTGGTTTGTTTCTTTCGCTCTTATTGTTCAACCGACACGTGCACGTCGTGTGGGAATGGAGAGAAAAGCATACGTGCCTTGCCGCTTCGGGCGCAGAACCTCGTGACTCAACCGTATAATTTGTAGACTGAAGCAAACGAGAAGACCCCCAAAAGAAAAAAACGAAAGTGGAGAAGAGTTTATTTTGGGGTGTAGTTCCGGGGAGCGGCGGCTAAGACAATGATGCAGGGAAGCGAAAAGGAAGAAAAGATGTGTGCACGTTGTTATGCTTGCAATTTTTTTTTTGCCATTATCTCTCTTTTTTGTTTTTGTTTTTCGTTTCACGTGTCGGTTATGCTTAATTTCGAGGTTGAGCTAAGCCCTCGTGTGACAGAAGTACTTACACTAAATCCATTCAAAAGAAACAACAGGGAGGGAAGGGGGGGAACTGAATTCGCTTGTGCCCCTGCAGTTGTCATTGATTCTTTTTTCTTTTCCTCTGTTCATCCCCTTTTCTCCATGTGTGAAAAGCCATCCACTTCTTTAAGCAAAAACTATTGTTTTTGAAGAGCAAACACATGCAAGGAAGAAAGCGCTGGCCTCTTTTTGTGATGTTATGTGGTATACTGACACTGATACTGACTCGTTGAAGCGAACGCTAAAACCACTAATCGGACAGAAGAGGGGTCATGCAAACACGGCTATTTGCACTTACAATCATATACTCGTAGCCACGTGAAGGAGGATCGTTGCATTTACTTACAGAATACTCTTACAGAGCGATTGGTCATTTATATATATATATATATTTATTTATTTATTTATTTATTTATTTATTTATTTATTTATTTATTTATACGAGTGAAATGCCCCAGCAGGGTTTGCACACCGTCTCCCGCATGCACGCCAACTTCACGATGGTTGAAGAATCACCACTGCATGCTCAGCTCAATATCATCCCCAGCTGTTGTGGGCTGAGGATGCGCTGAAGGCTTTGATTTCATTACGTGAAAAACTCTCGCCACATTTGGTTCATCGCTCCCACATATGCAAAAGCTGGCCTTCGCCGGTCATCTTCGTTCCTCCCCTTTTGAAGGCAAGATGGCGCTTCCCTTTTGCGGGGGGCAAGTGAGACAAAACGAAAAAAAAAAAAGACAACATTTTTTTCTGGGCGTCCAGACCATGAAACTCGGAGAGTGGTCGAATTTCGTCTGTTTGTCCCTCTCTTTAGTATATTTTACGCAGGCTCGGGCTTTCCCTTCCGAAACGCTCATCCATCGCGACGCTAACATTCATGCAACTACAAATCTCACTGTGCCGTTACATCATCGCTTTAGCCCCCACTACTTACCTGCATTATATCTCTTATGTCCACATCCACATCTTCATCTTTCCTTCAATAGTTGTGCTCTTAGGGAGTGTAATTGACGCCTAGTGGATTTTGTTAGTTCCCTCCTCTACAAAATCGGGTGGTGCTCCTCTCACTTACTTAAACACGTAAACACATCAGTACGGGATGGGCATAGAAACGTGGAAGGTTTTCCCGAGCATTCTCACGGAATACCCGAAGCACGGTGTTCCACTCCCTTGCTCGGATCAAAACCCACGCTTGAAATGCCCTGAGACGCGGTGGGCGAGAGATTTTTGCCTCGCACAGGGTGGTAACTGCGAGTATAAAATAGAGGCACATTTCGACTGTCTTGAGCAGTATTATCCACCAGAGAAGGTTATGCAGTTGCGCAAGGCATTTAAACCGAACACCTTGGACTACCCAACGAGCGACACGTACATTCGTTATCGACATTTCTACATTGGTGCCGGTTGGATGGGGGGAAAGCGCGGGTGGGAAGGCACGGCGTAAGGGTTGTGATGTTGTCATCTCCAAAGAGAAAAAAAAAAAGAAGAAGGTTTCTTGTGCATTCTTGACCCTAGAAAGTACGGTTCTCTCCCAGGAGGTTGTTGTTCGTAGTTGAGGAAAAGCGTGGGTTGTGGTGCGTGTGGTAGCAAAACATGTAATCGTAGTAACACCTGATGGATGATAGCATGGCGGGAGGTTGTGAGAAGGGGAATAAATGTAAGGTCAGATTAGTAGGGAGAGACTTATATAAAAAGTTTTTTAGTGCTATGGCGGCTTTTTCTTCTCTCCCGCCGCAGGTCCATTCATACGTTTTTCATCGTTAAAATTTTTAGTTTAGCGTATGGTTGTTTGCCCGACGCTGAAGTGTAGCTGCACCGGTACGCCGCACACTTGCAGAGAAATTCGTGCGGGGAGGTCGCATTATGACGCGACCAAATGCAACGGTTGGAAGGACTGTTGCGTCTGGAGGAAGTGGAGTGCAAGAGAAGACACACTTAACCTGCCCCATCATCCTTTTTTTTTTGTGTTGACCCCAACTGCTTCATCATCCACCATCTCCCTTTCCCGCTTCCTTTCACGAATAGTTTGTGGACCGTGGTGCATATTACGGTTCTAGGGAAAGTGAGTAGTTACCGTCTACGCTAGCTTTTTTACGCGGAAAGAAGCATACATTTGAAGCAAAAGTAGGTTTATTTAGAAGGGTAAAGGAACGAAAAGGCTCAAGTTTAAGAAAGGAACTACTACAACAATTACAACAGGTTAATCAAAAGGATAATGCTCCGTCGTACGTCCTCCACATTTTCAGCAAAGCGAGTATTTGTTGTGGGTGGGCATATTACAACGTTTGTGGGCAAAGGGTCACCACTTTTTATCGATAAAAAACACCCCGATTTTGGCAAGAAGGAAAACAAAACACTGGAGGAACTTCTGGCAGAGAGCATAAATGGAGCACTGCAAAACACGGGTCTGCACGACGGCCGTGCGGCGCTCGTTGACAAACTTGTCGTCGGAAACTTCCTTGGCGAGTTGTTCTCTTCTCAAGGGCACCTTGGTCCGGCAGCGGTTGGCAGTCTCTCCGGCAGCAACAGTTCTGCCTTCCTAAACAAACCAGCTGTGCGCGTCGAGGGTGCGTGTGCAAGTGGTGGCCTCGCTGTGCAGTCCGCATGGGAGGCACTACTCGCCGGTACTTCACAAATCGCCCTTGCTGTGGGTGTTGAGGTTCAGACAACCGTCTCTGCACGTGTGGGTGGTGATTATCTCGCACGTGCAGCACACTACAAGCGCCAGCGACAGCTTGATGACTTCACGTTCCCCTGCCTCTTCGCAAGACGTATGAAGGCAATCCAGGAGGCGGGTCATTTTACGATGGAAGACGCAGCGTATGTGGCAGCGAAGGCTTACGCGAGTGGTAATCGGAACCCTCTGGCCCACATGCACGCGCGGAAGGTAACGTTAGACTTCTGCACACAAGCCTCCGACAAGAACCCTAACTTCCTTGGGAACGAAATATACAAGCCTTTCCTGCGGACCACGGACTGTTCACAGGTCAGTGATGGCGGAGCTGCGGTTATCCTCGCCAGTGAAGAAGGGTTGCAGAAGTTAGGCCTTTCACCCAACGACAACCGCCTCGTTGAAATCAAATCTCTCGCCAGCGCAGCCGGTAACCTCTATGAGGACTCACCAGATCTTACACGAATGACTACTTCCATGGTTGCGGCGCGAACTGCCCTTTCGATGGCTGGCGTGAAGCCCGAGCAACTTCAGGTTGCAGAGGTGCATGACTGCTTTACCATCGCTGAGCTGCTAATGTATGAGGCCCTCGGTATTGCAGAGTACGGGGGTGCGGGGGCCCTCATCCGCAGTGGGGCAACGGCACTTGATGGTCGCATTCCAGTCAACACCGGGGGCGGTTTGTTGTCGTTCGGCCATCCGGTAGGAGCCACTGGCGTGAAGCAGGTGCTGGAGGTGTACCGGCAGATGAAGGGCCAATGTGGGGAATACCAAATGAAGAACATCCCCGGGATTGGCGCCACGCTTAACATGGGTGGTGATGACAAGACTGCAGTGTCTATGGTGCTAACGAATATCTAAACAGGCAGCGACGAAGAAGAACTGTTGCGAAAGGAAAGTAAATCCACACCCAACCACTCCCCTCCTCCCGCCCCCGGGGGGAAGCAAGGAAACATGTGATTGAAGACCACCACACCTCTACCGCGGCAACCGGGGGTGCCACGGTGGACTGCAGGGGTGTGGTGCTCATAATGGATTCGTCTGTTTACTTTTACTGAATTTTCTGTTTTTTCTTTATTTCTTATTTTTCACACCTGGTTACTTTGCCAGTGGTGCCGGCTGAAATCTTTCTTGTGCTTGATGGGACCAAGTGACTGTCTAACACTGTATCGTACACCACAGGAGGGGGATGGAACTGAGGTAACGCAGTGGCACGCTCACGAAGCGTGTTAGGATACGGTATTACGAAGAAAACGGGTGGACGGAAAGAGAGGTGACCAACACCCCAACAGGATGATGTTCTTTATTGTGTCCACTTACTAGAGGGCTCTGTGCTGCCAGCGCATTAGTTGTGCGGGGTTTTGACTATTCAATTGCTCATTTCCTTATCTTTCCTCTTCCACCTAATTGACATTTGGTTCCACTACTGCACTTCTACCTTTTCCGTTCACCATCAGGCCTACGGAACCTCTTTCAACCACCCTCACAATCTCTGCAATAATACCACGCGGGGGCGCACCTCGCATCGATACGCACCAATGACGCCTGTCGTGGGGCACGTGTACGTTAAACGGCGCTGCATCACACGCACCTCTCTCCATCCTCGTTTATTTACTTGGTAATAAATACCGACGTGCCTCTTATCTGAAGAAAATAATATACAAGAGACAAGGCGGGACACGCAACACTACAAGGATGCTCCGCATCACCTTACCATCACAGCAAGTTTCCAAGCGGCTAGTTGCAAAGTTGGCCTCCATGTCTGGTGTAAAGGGTGCAACGGCAACTAATGCTAAGGGAAATGACGCTGCTTCACAGGCAATGGAAGCACCAGCAGTCGTACCACCTTCCAGAGAAACCCCCAAAAGTACCCTGCCGAGGGTAGGAGCAAGAGCAGCCGTTCCGGTGGGTGGCGCAGGCGTGCACTCGGATGCATTGAGGCAAGGTACGCTAAGAGCGGCAACGCCAATAAAGCCCTCAGTTGCCGCTGCGGCGGCGTCAGTGTACGAAACGCGTATCAATGCCCCAGCACCCAATATCCGCAATGGCGAAGCTGATGGACAGCAACTACCGCAAAAAAAGACACTGAGGAGACGGAAAAGGTTGATCAGGGTGTCAACCAGGCGGCGCGTACGTCAAAATACCGCCAAAGTCCCAGAAGATATGGAAGAGGAACCTATTGTGGAAGATGTGGAAGACCCATTCGTCGATCAGGAGGAACACGAGGAGGAGCCCGTGGCCGCTGCGCCTCGAGAAAAGCGCCAGCAGCCTCGACCTGAGCGGGTAAAAGGACGGCCGGAAGCGAAAACAGTAGACAGACAACCGGAGATTAAAAAAACGGAACCTTCACCAGCCGCCTCATACGCTGCATACGAGCATGACAGAATTTCTGGTACGTCTCTTCACGGGAAAACACCCATGATTAAGGCCTTCCGTATCGAAGACGTACTCGCGGCGTGCACGCCTAGTGACGGTGTATTCGCCCGCCGGCTTCCGCAAGGGGGTTGTCAGTTCTTCGCATGGCCGGGCACCCCACTTGCCGTCGCTAGTAGCGCCGTGGCAAACATGCCGGAGACCATCCGGACCGTCCACGCCATATTTGGGCGAGAAAAAACGCCGATGGACTTGGTGCTGGATATCGACTGCCCCGTTCCACAGGAGCACTGGAGCATGTCAAAAGTTCGGCCATTTCAGAAAAAGGTGTTGGACGACGTGATGAACGTGATTGTGGAGGAAATTGAAGCAATTGGTGAGGAGATTGAGTCCCAGGTTGTGCTTCAGTCACCAAATCTCAAGAAGGTTTCCTTCCACGTGCATACCAAGCTTAAGGATGCCGCCTTTGAAGATTACAATTCCCTACACGGATTCCTGCATCAGTTCCACAAGAGAATACCGGCCGTGGACCTGCAAATCTACCGCTCCAACGGTATGCTCCGTATGCACCGTTGTATGAAGGAGAATCACACCAGCGCTATTGTGGTTTTTGAAGACAAGGACTGGAATATCGGTTTCCCAGACGGTATTGTACCGGACGCGAAAGCTGCCCTTCACTCCGCCTGCATCCGTGAAGAGGGAACGTACTCCCGTCTGCTGCACTTTGACCCGCCGCGCAACTTCCCAACGGCGTTTGAGAACTCCGGGGCCAACGGCAGCGGTGCCGCAGAGGATAAAAAAATCAAAGTCCTCCTTCCGCGCACGGAGCGTGAGGCAGTTGAAAACGCATCGCGATGGCTCCGTGAGGGAACCCGCGAGGCAGACGTTGACGAATGGCGCTCATGGATCCGGCTTGGTATCAATGCATACCGCGTGGCGTATCACTTCCGGGACGCAATGACGTTACAGCGGCCAGCACTGGAAGAGCTCCTTGACGCATGGGTGGAGGCGAGCAAGAAATGCCCAGCGAAGTTCAAACCTGGTGTGTGCGAGGCCCGATGGGCAACATTTGATATTAACAGACTCTCGAAGTTTGACGATAATGAGTGGTGGCCATCATACCAACGCATTGGAAGGACGGCGATGTTGAATGAAGCGGCAGACGCGGCAAACCGCGGTGGTGCCAACGGCATCCCTCCACAAGGAGCGTAATCGTAGCGACATAAGTTGGTGGCAGCACAGGGAAGGAGGGGGACATGAATGGATGGAGAAAAGAAAAATTGAAAAAAAAAGAAAAAGAAAAAGAAAGGAAACAAAGGTGAGCCTTCATTTTTTTCTTTTTCTCCACCCTGTGCTCACACTCGTTTTTATACACTCCGTGCGTTTTTATCATAGAGGTTTTACTCTCTTTTTTTTAAAAAAAAAAAAAGAGGGGGAGAAGAAAAGATTGTCGTCTTTGGATGGCCATCATGATAATTCGGGACGGGGCAGAGGGGGGAGAAGCCGGTGTCGCTGCCAACCACTGTTACCATAACCTCAATCTCAACAGCATAGGACTGATGAAAGAGGGAAGAAAAATACCCAGCAAAGGGGGAAATATGCAAAGGGATGAAAAAAAGGATAAATAAACTTTTTCTTTGGGGATGAGGAATGCAGTGGTGCGTTACACAGCGACAGCATCTCTCTTTTTTTTTTTTTTGTAAATGTTTGTTGGTTCGATCATAGAAGAGATTCGAAGAAGGAAAAAAAAAACTGTTTTCTTTTGAATATGGGAGTCTCAGATGTCTTGTGCACGCCTCAAGGGACATGAAGAATGCACTTGAAGCATGCGTAAATATTCACTCCCTCTTTTCCTGTATGCATTTGCGATGTTACGTCATACATGTGTTTCTCCAAAAGAGAAAGAAAAGTTTTAAAAAGAAAAAAAGAAAAGAAAAGAAAAGAAAAGAAAATGTCTCTTTCCTTGTTTTTGAGGAAGCCATAGATTTTTTTAAAAAAGAAAAAGGAATGAATAGAAGAGGATGAAGGGAGACAAGGTGATGAGTGTGGTGTGGTTGGCTGACTCCCTACGCTTTGTTTTGTTTTTGTTTTTGTGTGTTAGAGAGAGGAAAGAGGGGGTGATAAAAAAAAAATAGATAAATAAAAAGAAAAGAAGTAACACATGTTTATAACAGCAGTTGAGCAAGAAAGAGAGAAAAAAAAAAGAGAGAGAGAGAGAGAGCATCGGGGAAAAGGCAGCTATCGGATGCCTTTCGTTTGTTTTTCACAAGTCTGTGTTGTTCTGCTCTCCACATGTGTTCCCTGAAAAATAACCCCTTTGGGGTCTCCTCTTTCCTTCACAGTGAACACGCATATACAGACACAAACATACAAGCGTACATTAACACAATAGAGCCTCACGCACATCCTGCTTTGTTATCTGTCATTTATTTTGAGGCGGCGGGCGTTTGCCCTTGTTTTCATCCACTGACTTTCCTTTCATTGTTGCTTTTTGTGTTTCTCCTTTTTTTTTTTATTGGTGTTTTTTTTTCCTTGTTCGTGGTTGTTTTATACAATTTGTATCCCCTTCTTTCTTTTTGTTTTTCGTTTCTGTTTCGCCCGCTTAATACCTCCACCGTCTCTTCCTTCGCCATTTTGTCGTGGGTTGAGGCTCCTTGCGACAGAACCTTCGTGTCAACGCCATTCCTGCAACTTCCACCTTTCCATAATTCTACCAAACTTTCGTCATTTTGTTACTATTATCATTATTATTGTTATTATTAATGTTGCCGCTTCCTCTCATTACCTTTAAGTGTAGGATTGAAAATGGCGGAAAAAAGCAGATGAAAGGAGGAGCTCGTGTGCAGGACGTGCCCTTGACGCTACAGGAACTCCCTACGAAATTCAAGGGTTCATGTTTCAGAGACTATATTTATTTATTTATTTAACGCTTCGTGGCGCAAAGCACATGCATTTCCGTCGCTTCTCTCTGGTTAGAGCGGATGTGTTGTTTCGTTATTATTATTATTTTTTCCTTTTTCTTTTTCTTTTTTGCTTTCTTTGTGTGTGTTTACTTTCCTGTTCTCTCAGTAACTTCCCCCTTCATCCTTTCTGTCTCTCTTTTAACATGCTGTGCCGTTGTGTCCCTTAGCCTGTGAGCGCACGTGCGCAAAGGGCTAACTGAAATTGTGGAAACATCAGGCTTGGTATAGGGAAGTTTCCATTGCTTTTTAAAAAAAAAAAAAAACTTTTTTATGACGGAGTTGACACGCCTACACTCCGCCTGGGATGTTGACCGGCATATTGTGCTTGAAGGCGAGAAACTTGTACTTATCCGCTTCAGTCATTACGGTGAAGCGACGGAGCAGGAAGAAGACATGGCACACACACTTTCCACACGCCAAATAGATGAAGTACTTGTCGCACTCGCACCAAGGGTACGGAAGTATTGCACAATTTATGTTGTGTCTACGCTGGAGGTGCCTGAGTTCAACGTCATGTATGAATTGGGTCACAGCAGAGAGCCCTTCGCCGTGATGTTCTTTTACCGAAACGCACATATCCGTGTGGATGTGGGGACGGGGAACAATAATAAAATTAATTTTGTTGTATCGGAAGATGAACTGTTATCCATCGCTGACGCAGCGTACCGTGCGGGGAGAAGTGGAAAGACGATAGCATACTCGGAAAAGAAATTCACAACAGCTGCTGTACGCCGTTAGTGCTGTCTTTAGTGTCGCCCATGTGTCATTAAGTTGCGCAGGTGGGAACTACAGTTGGGGAGAGAATATTTTTCTTTCGTTTCCCTCATCACATATTTTCTTCTTCACCCACAACACCCACATACGTTCACGCACGTTATGACTTTAAAAAAAAAAAACTAAGTATATGTAAACCATTGTTATTTTCTGCTGAAGAATTGTATGACACACGCCTTTCCCTACTTCTGTTGCCTCTCTCAGGTTTTTTCACTTGCCCCAGGTAAACAGGTGGAGGGGAAGAGCATTACGTATTTCCTCCCAAAGGTGTGGGGGTTAAGTTCAACATAACGTGGTACCGTTACACGTGAAAGAACGGAAACAAATAAGGAGAAAAAGGAAAAGAAAAAAAAAAGTTGTGCTCCTCAACGGTCTATCGAAAGGGCAACAACAACAACAGTAACAGCAAACGCGGGAGTAAAAGGACACAGAAAATGGCAAGGTTTCAATCTTCTGTGGTTTCCCGTGCGCCGGCATTTACATTTGTTATGCTTTCACTGGTAGCGGCGGGAGTTCCAACAGTTATTCCTGGAGCTGATGGCTCCGTAGCCACTGAAACTAAGGGAAGGGGTGGGGCTATCCGTGAAAACAGGGAGGGCAAATGTGCTTCCAGGATTGTGTCATATTTAAGGCGTGCCGTTACGCAGCGGGCGGAACTTAAACAGCGAGAGTTACGGGCCCGTGCAAACCTCAACGAAGCGCGCAGTGTAGCCTTAGAGGAGGAAGACGGCCAGCGGGAGCCAAAGAATGACACACATCAACGTATCATGGAGGCCTGGGGTGTTGTAGGAGCTGTTAATGACGATATTATCCGTTTCAACGAGAGGACGATTAAACAACATGGAGACGTGCCGTGTGTGTGCATTAACGAAGTGTTCGGCGGGCCGGACATCAGGGCTGCGGGCGCCGCCACCTCATGGAAGGAAATAGTGTTGCTGCAGATGGATCTTCTTTTCATGTATTGGAAACTATATTGGGAAACGCTGCACGGCGTGTGGCTGTTTACATTTGAGGAATATGCGCCATACGAGAAGCTCTACGGTGACACGGTGGGGCACTATCAGCGGAAAGTGCAGGAACTGAGGACAGAATTGGAACGCACCAGCACCCTTAGCGCTGACAAGGATGTCAACCCGCTGGTGGGCTTTGCGCACTTGGCTCTCACACACGCGAAGATCTGGACCTACAGTGCAGTACCCTGGGTAACTCAAATTACTGTGGTTCTTTTTGTGCTCCTGTTTCTGCCTTTTATTATGAGTGCCACCGTACTTTCCAACTTTGTGTGGCGGTTGTGGCTACAGCTGTTCGTCGCACATCACGTATACGGATTAACAGCGGATGGGATCCTCGACTCGCTCCGGGAGTACATCAGTCTTGTCACAAGTCAAAAGTGGAAGGAACTGCAGGGGCGCTTAATAACTGGACTCTCGGCACTCGCATTCGGTGGTAGTTGTGGTACCTTTTTCAGCCTCCTCCCTGCCATGATATTCATTTTTGCTACCGTTGCATTCATGGTTACGCTCATGTGCGTGTGGGCCAGGCTGCCGCTTATGTTGCTTTTATTTTGTGAAGAAGCAGAGGCAGAACGCTCGGTTAAGCTTACTCCAGCTGATGTGAAAAACAAGCAGTCGGACGCAAAAAGTAAAAATGGTGGGGGCTCAGAAAAGACCACCGCTACTAAAGGTAAAAGGAACTTAAAAAAGGGCCCCAATGACACCGAAAAGTGCAAATCGTAGCGCGGGGTATCATCCCGTGGATTCTCAGTGGTGGTGGTGGTGAAAACATTAGTAGATTGTTTTTTCTTCTCCCTGTTTTTTTTTCTTTTGGGGGGGTTCGTGTCGCAATACGAGGGGTAATGGTGGTTGGTGATATTGGGCGACTGTCACTGGTAGGTTGGCATCTTAAAAGAGGGAACGGGAATGGGAAATAATGTCGTGGGGGTGTTTGAAAGGCGCTCTCGTATCGCATTGTAGCCGACTCGCATTCGATTAATTTCCCCTCTTCTTCCTTTGACGGCCCGTGTGGCACATTTTGCGATGCACGCGCATGAACGAATGTAATGGTATTTTCCAAGTGCTCTACTGCGTTGAGGAGTCTTGGTTGCGAGCGCCACCAACTGCAACAACAAGTTACGTGGTGGTGTGGCGTGCCAAAGCTGGCGTGCATGTGTGTTTGCATATTCCGTTATCGGCATTTATATTACTCTGCAGTTTCCGTAACTGCATACACACCCCAGTATTTTTTTCCCTTGTTCTAAAAATTAAAAAAAAATAGTCCGTGGCGGTGCTCCTGCTTTTCAGCTCGCATGGGAAAGAAATATTGCCTTTTTCGGTGTGGTGGTGCTGTCGTTTTGATTTCTCCTTCTATTCCTACACTTCTTCTTTCATCCACAACAACTTAATTATACATATCCATATATATATATATATATGCATATTATTGTGGTGAAGGTACTCCGCTTGATGCCGAACCATGGAAAGAGTAAGGCAAAAGGGACGGAAGAAAAGAAAGCTCGCCGCCGCAACAGTGCGGTTGCAAAGGACGATAGCGCCAACAATGTCCGGAGCGACCGTGAGGTGAATGATTCAGCCAAGTCGGCTCCAGCACCGGAGCAGCGCTTGCAGTTGTCCCTTGACCGTTCTGTATTTAGTTCGTCACAATTCTCCGCCCCGACGTTCGTTAACAACATCACAAATAGAGTTTTGTTTCCCCTGCTTATGTCCCGCGGCTGGAAAGAAGAAACCGCGGGGGGGATGAAGCGTTTCACCGAGAACGGTGTGGTTGGAAGTACCACCACCCGAGCTGATGCAGAAGCAGGGCAAACGCATGGTGAGGAGGGGAGCACCGGGAGTGACCGGGGAGCTGTTGCCACTAGTCTTACGACAACTATTGCGGCCGCTCTCCGCGAAATCGAGAAAATGCAGGAAACTGAGGAGCAATCGCTCCAACTCCACGAAGTTCGTTGCCGTCGTTTGGAGATTAGGGAGAAACGAAAACTCGCTACAGTACGGCTGGGACTAGAGGATACAACAGCGCGGCTGCACGACTACGAGTCGCGTGTGTGCAACGCCGCTGCTGCAATCGCGGGTATTGAGCAACACCTCGCCCAATCGAACGCCCGAGTGCTTCGCGGCCGATCGGTTTCTGTCCTTCTAAATCACTTCCGTATGCTTACAGCAATACAAAAGAAGGACCTGACCAGCGCACTTAAGGGTCTGAAAAAGGCTCGGGCAGAGCAGAGAGAGAAAATAACCGCACAGTGGAAGACGTGTAGTGTATTGCCGGCAGAGACCGTTTACTACGACTGGGATATAGATGCCAGTGCTAGAAGAGGCGATGGGGTTGGGATTTGTAGTGACTATGAAAACGGCGTGAAGGACCGTACAATGCGTGATACCTACGAAGGCGAGAGTAGGCTGTCAAGTAGGAGGCACCACACGAGCATCAGCTCCCGTGTGCACGGTCAGTCGGGCGGCACGTCGCGTGAAGGCCTTCACCATCTTGAGGAGGCGGCGATCGCCGCAGGTCTTGACCGTGCTTTTGTTGTGAGGAGTTCTACAGAAGCACAAGTGGAGTGGTGTCAGAGGCTACTGCATTTGCGTGGGGAGCTCGATGGGATTGTGAAAAATACGGCGAATGTGGATGTATACGTGAAC
Source organism: Trypanosoma brucei gambiense DAL972 (assembly GCF_000210295.1). Classification (NCBI taxonomy): domain Eukaryota; phylum Euglenozoa; class Kinetoplastea; order Trypanosomatida; family Trypanosomatidae; genus Trypanosoma; species Trypanosoma brucei. Next base: position 569,801 of record NC_026741.1, read on the forward strand.
TGGCTAAGGGAAGAACTGATGAATGATATCTTCCACCTTGTGGAGTGCTTCAATGGTGTTCATGGCGAGCTTGCTGAAATCGCAGCACAGGACCCATATGGTCGAACACTGCTTCGCACGATGGAGTTCGTATCCCGCCTGTACACTACCATCACAACCTCGCATGACGCATTGTTGTTGGATTTCTACAGCCATACTATCAGTCAAATGTGTTCTTCACTCTTTAAAGATTACTCCCCCGAGCCGCTGCGGGTTGTGCCAACATTTGAAAAGGCTAAAAAAGGATCTAGCAGTTCGAAGGCTTCGCAGGAACTCGTAAATCAGGCCAACACGGCTATGCAACACTACCGGACATCGTTGGAAGGGTGCCTTCGTGGTGCATTTAGCTTTTTTGTATCTCGTGCGCGGCGGGATGTTATCATCGTAGAAGCGATATTCGGTACAACATACACAGCGAGGCACCATCTGCTAACACAAATGACGAAGGGTGTTGTAGAACCCTTCCTTGTGAACCAGATGAAGCTCGCTGAGGATCACGAACGGGAAATAAGGGAGGCAGAGTCTAGACTTTCTCCAAGATCCAGGAACCGTGCGGCAGCGCAAATGGTCGATGCGATTACATACAAGCACACCGTGCAAACAGAACTGTTTGTGTTGTTCCAAGAGTACGTGCAAGAGATTCGGCGCACATTCACCTGCGGCGAGGCAGATTTCCTCGACAAGTATGTGGACTCACTGTTTGGTACGAGTCGGGCTAGCTACTCAGAAGCCGAATTGTTACGTCGCCACTATTCATTACTGGAGGAGTCATATGCACCGAAGCTTCGCAACGTCAGTGGGGAGGTCTTTGACCTCCGCAGCGAGCACATGCAAATGACGAAGGAGTTAGTTCAGTGTTTTGTTGAACTTTCAAATCGGATACGGATTTACGCGCGACCAGAAGACGTTAGGGAAAGAATGGTTGAGCTTGTGGAAACTACATTGCAGCAACTGGGGAGGGTGCTGGAAGCAGAACTCCGCAAAACTGTTGATTTTATGAGAAATAGTCGTGATACTTGGCGATCAAAGCCAAAGAACGAGGAAGACATATTACGTAATATCGATAGCGAGCCCCAGCAGTGTGGATTGCGCATGTTACTGTTCGCTCAGTCCACGATGATTAGCCTAGACGACGCTATAGCAGCAAGTTGTGACCATCTGTTACAACATGAACCACAGTTTGTTACCACCATCGAGGCGAAGAAGGTGGCTGCCTTCCAGGCTCTTGACGAAAGAGCGGAGGTGCTGCTGAATTTCTGTGCACATGCCATTGTGGTACGCTCCCTTTCTATACTACTTCACTTCCAGCATCGGAATGACTACGTCCCTAAAGTAGCGAAAGGAGGAGAAGGCGAGGTGATCGCACCACCGTGTACGGGAGCCTGCTCACTTTTTTGCAAATATGTCGCACAAGAGTTTGAAAGGGCAAAGGAGTTCATCAAAATGTCAGGGGGGTTGGCATCGCACCGAAACACGTCGCCACAAGCTCCTGCCGCCGAACAACTCCCCCCATCGAGCCAGTTCTTTTCGTCAGGCTCGATGCCTTCCGGTCAGCATATGTGGTCACAGAACTATTGCCTATACAGCAGCGGCGTATGCAGCAGTGGCAATATGGGTAGCGCCCTCGAACCAACGGGCCAAATAGATTCTCCGGATGGCGCGCGGCAGCGTGCTCGGCAGATGAACTTACAGCAGTTGCTGTACGGCGATGGGGGCGCTTCTTCTTGTCCGCACCGTTGGGGTGTGTCTCTATCGTGGTATCAGCATCCATCTAAAAGGCTTTTCTGTGTCAGACCGTGGGGCTCTTGTTTACAAGCAGGATGTGACAGCTTATGTGGAGGCGATGGCGCCGCTCACGCGGGTACCAGGTCTTGATGGAGCGGTCATTGATGTTCTTTTCCGACTGTTAAAGGAAACAGCGAGCCTGTTAATTATGCCTCCGGATCACATTAAAGGAGTGTGGGACACAGGCTTGTTGAGGCTTTTGAGTCATGATGAGAAGGTTCAATTCGTTAAGATGAGGGTGGATCTGCACGACAAGTTTCGTGATGTTGTGAAGTGAAAACTGTGCTTCATCTCAACGAGGAGCAAAGACTGACAGGATGATGCAGTAGGCGAGAGGGGAGATATACAGATGTATGAGCAGGACTCGGGGTTCCTTCTTTTCGTTGCTGGTGGTCTTTTAGTCGTCTTTTAAGTGCGTGGTTATACACTCACATGGGGAGGGGGGGAGAATGACCCTTCGATCTTGTGGCTTGCCCCTCTGATAAACATACGTGACTCAGCTGCTGCACATGAAAGTCGTCATGTTTTTGTTGTTCTGAATTGCTTGTAAACTCATTTACATTTGCTTTATCCTTACCGGATCTACGTATGGTCTTGCGCCGAAACATACACACATACCTATTTTCACTATATGCGTGTAAAGCGAAGCCAACACCGTCGGTCTTTCGTTGCTCTCGTTTTGGATCGCTGCGTTCCATTAGCAACCACTCAGTCGCCAAGAGATCGCTCTCGCTCTTCACCTACATCCACTTGTTTGTTAGGTATCAATTCTCTCATATACATATATATATATACGCCTGTTTAACACCTTCCGTAGTTCTACTAGACAATACGAAGCACCTCTTTATCGTGTAGGCTGAGCGGCCCGACTCTCATGGCGGTGTCGGGATCGGAGTCAGGGACGTCCGAAGGAAAGTTGAGTATTAGTTCAGGGACATCAAGCCACAATTCGTTTTCTTCCTCCTCTTCACCCTCCACAGAGGGAGGAATACAAGCGGGTGAGCCAGCAGCGGAGACTGGCACGAGCAGTAAGAGCTCAGCTGCAGGTGTCAGCCCGGCGGCCGATTGCACAAATGGGCTGGAAGCAGAATATGCTTTACGGCGTATAAGCGTCGGGTCACACAAGAAAATAGATGCAGGCGAAGCGGAGATGCACGGCAAAGGCGAGAACCAAGTTGGAGGAAGTAATCAGCTTTTGAAAGACTCACCATGTGTGCATGTCAGTAGGAGGGCAGAAGAACCAAAAGTGCAGGGGGGACAACCGCGTGGACGGAGAGAAAAGCAACAGGGCCCCACCAATGAAAACACGAACTCTGGCCCCGGGTCAGCCGACGCTGCATCGCGGCTACGGTTCCTTGAAGAAATGTTGCTTCACATGACCGCTCTAAACAAGGAGCTAGAAATGGATCTCACGAAAACGAAGAAGGAGCTTCGGGAATACAAACAAGCCTTTCAACGGTCGCACTCTCGTACAGCTTACGAAACACCTACTCAGTCAGTGAATGCACGAAACGTTGACTCGGAGTGGGGGGAGGTACGCAGCAGGGATGCATTGTATCCGGTGGCACGCACGAGGGAGGCGCAGCGACGGCAATGTCATGTGGATCCGCATTCGGACATTAGGGGCAGTCGGGCCGCATCGTCAAGACCATCTGCCCACCGCCGGGCGGGGGCTGACGGGCGCTTAGAGAAAAGGATTTCATCTAGTGCATTCGGTACGTGCCCACCGAAGGGAGTAGGATCAACTCGGGTTACCAAAGAAGCAGTTTCTGGTCGGGAACTGAGTCGTGGTAGGAGTGGGGCTGTAAATGGCTTGCTTCGTCACCCCTCCGCACAACGGAGGTACTCCACAGCTCCGACAGTTGAGGCCCGACCATCAGGAGTGATGTCACGCGGGGAACATTCGCGGCAGTGCGGCCAAGTTCGCGACTACTCTCAAGATTGCAGAGATGCCCATGGTAGGAAGTCCGAGCCGCGCCGCGAGAACTCTGGGCCCTGCGCGGGTCGCCGAAAAAGCAGGTCACCACAACCAATCCAAAGGGATCCTTCGAATCACAGAAAAGCTCCGCGGAGGAGCCCAGGATCCGCTCCACAACCACCATCAGGCACTCAGACAGTAAAACTGCGGGGAGCGAGGCCCACAGGGTCAGCAGCAGGACCCCGCAGTAGAAGCAGGTCGGCACCGAAGCAGAGCACCGAAGTTGTTAGCATACCGGCGCCTTTGCCAAGGAATCATAGAAATGCATCAGCGACGGCTACAGTTGCACCAGGTCGAGGTCGGTCGTCCAGGAACTTTTCCCATGCAGTAGCAACGGCAGGTAAACCGACCAGCAAGCGCGCGGCCAGTGGTAGAGCCGTTCCCCGTTCTGTGGAAAGCACTCTAACTCAGACTCAGAGCGGAACTCCTGCTCCAGAAGGTAATATAGAGGATGTAGCGGCGCTTCAGCGGCGGTATTGGCAGCAATCACGAGACATCTTAGAGCAGCTTAACCGGTTGCTGGAAGAAGATTAAGCGACGTGCGGTACCAGTCTCTGGTTCTATCCTCTACGCTCATTCCTTCTTCATCTGAGCTATGTTTGGCCTCCTTTTGTTCGTAGTTGTTAGAGCTTTCAGAAGGGTTCGTGTTGTCGTATTTGGGGTGAGTTGTAACCAGCCGGGTTTCTAGCGGGACTGCACGCAAAAATAGTGAGTTAAGTCAACAAAAACGTATTTATAGTGCGCATGGATCAGCGTTCGAGCGTGCGTTTGTATGTGCGCACTTGTGAGATGTTTTTATCCCGCCGCTCTTGGAGAGCGGAGGTGCAAAAGGAAAAAGGTGGCGAAAAATAATAATGCATTGTTGAGTGGGGAGTTAGAAAGAAGAAGAGTTGAGGAGCGTTGGGATGGAATTGTTTGAGGGGCCGTGATCCTTAACATAAAAAAAGCGGGAGAGTTTGCATCTAAAAGAACAGATAAGTGTGGGACCCTTGTTGCTTCGAGGGGGGAAGAAGGGTGACTCTGCTGTTGCTGCAGAAGGGGTCAAGTAGACCTCTGGGGGGTTTGGTTTTGCAGCGATTCTAAGTAAGAGGTATGGTCTCCGAATTTTTTTTTCATAACTGAGAGGAGCCGAAAAGCGGCTTTCATGAGATAAAGCGTCCCAGTCACGCTGCCACTACCCGACACGCCCCCGTTGGGCTTCTTTGTATGTGTCTTCTCATTGCGTTGTTGAGATCATTTTCCGCACCCTTTGACAAATACCCGTGCGTAAGTACGAATACGCATATTTCATGATTTTTTTTTCCTTCTCCACTTCACTTCACCTTCGCGGCCACCCAAACAACAACATTCCACTTGATTGTTCCTGTCTCTTATCGTACACATGGAAGGCTGAAGAATGGGCATGAAGGTGCAGCAACCACATCAGGCACGTAGCGGCGGAGAAAAGAGCATGGGCAGAAACGAAGAGCTGAGGAAAAAGACGGAAGAGCTTGTACGGCAGCGTACCGCTGAGCTCCGAGAAGCAAGGACCCGCGAAGAAAAGCAGCAGCTGCGCGGCCGCTGGGTGACGGATGCAGACGCATTGGGAAATGCTGAAGCGCGTAAACGCGAACAGTTTCAGCGGAGCGCCCCGAAGCGTGCAGCGCGTGTGAATCTTTTGGGGAAACTAGAGAACACAAACACAGGACTGGAGCTGGAGGAGCGAGAGGTGTCGGACCGCGTCACGCAGGATGATGTGGTCGCTGCTGTCGACCTACAATCCAAAAGCAAGAAGTATGAACTGGTACTGGACAAACTGGGCCCATACAAACTGGACTTCAGCGCAAATGGAACACATTTGCTGCTCGCTGGTCTACGCGGTCACATGGCGAATATCCGCTGGAAGGATTTTGCTCTTAATGGTGAAACACAACTAAAGGACCGCATTGACGACGCTAAGTTTCTCATTGACCATACCATAACCGCGGTAGCTCAAAAGAAGTTTGTTTACATGTACACAAAAGAGGGAGCGGAGATGCATGTTCTCCCTAGTATGGCAAATATGAATCGTTTGGCATACCTGCCGCGTCATCTGTTGCTATGCGCTGCGTCCACACAGTATAGTGTTATGCAATATATGGACATCAGCACGGGGCAAGAACTAGGAACCAAGGTTCCTTCGGTTGTGCGGGATCCCACTTCCTGCATGGCCGTCAACCCAAGTAACGGTGTCGTGGCCACTTGCGACCTCCGTGGTCTGGTAAAACTATGGTCGCCTAGTGTTGTGGATCCCTTAGTGCAGCTGAAGGGCCACAAGGGCGTCATCGATGATATCTGCTTTCACCCAAACGGCCGCTTCTTCGTTACTCTTGGCGGCGATCACAAATTCAAAGTGTGGGACTGCCGCACATTACGTGCTCTAGAGGAATACGCCGTTACGTACGCGTTCAACACCATCGACGTCTCTAGCTCGGGGTATGTGGCGATGGGTGGTGGCACCAACGTGCAAATTTGGAAGGACCTTTTCACTGCCTCCCGCCCTAACTCCCCGTATTTGAAATTTGGTCTCGGTTACGGCAACATCGCTCAGCAGCTACGGTTCTGCCCGTTCGAGGACGTAATTGGTGTGGGTCACTCACGTGGCTTCCATTCACTTCTTATCCCGGGTGCTGGTGACGCAAATCCTGACTTCTTCTATGCAAACCCGCACGAGACAGAGCGCCATCGAAAGGAGAGAGTTGTTTCGACGCTGTTGGATAAATTGCCGCCCGATATGATATCGCTTGACATTCAGGTCCCAGGAGTGAATACCGCACGGCTCGCAGAGTATAACGAGAACATTCGACTTAACAAAAAGGCGCGTGCCATCCGTGAAAAGAAAGAGCGGCGAGCAGATAAGTCGCTCGGGGATGCAGCTCCAACCGGACTGCTGGTTGGAAATGATGAAGAGGTTGACGAAGATTTAGGATACAAGGAGCGTCCGGTAACAAAAGAACTCAAATCAAAGAAGGAGGTGGCAAAGGAGCGCAAAATGCAGAAATGGGATAAAAAGGATAGTGCGGACAAGGTGCGCTCAAAGCAAACCATGCGAACTTCGAAAATAGCGCAACAGCGACGGGCCAGGATGCAGCGGCTGAGTGGTGCAATGGGATCGGATGATGAAGAAGAAAAGAAAGCAGAGCAAAATCGGTTAAAAAGGCATCGCCACGAGGAGGAGGACGCGGCTGACGACGTACGGGAGTTGTATGGCCGGCGTGACGAAGGTTCCAGTAAGGCGGTGAACCGCGGGAAGAGTGAAATGACCGTGATGACGCCCTCCGTGAAGAAAAATGCCGCCCTCAGGCGTTTGATGGGGTAGGGAACATGCTAACGGCTTATCAAATTATCGGGGACGTGGTTTTGGCCCCAACACTCAAGCTCGCGTTGGTCAGTGACGTGAGAATTCTCGGGTTAGTCTTCGCGGAGCAGACGGCTTTATGTGGGGGCACCAGGTGGCGAAGTCGAAAATGGCGACACACCGAAAGAAAGAAGGTGACCAAAAGAAGTTTTCTGGACGGTTAAGGCACGATGCACTTTTAAAAGGTAAGCGCACAATTGTATGCCAGTCAATCATTAAAATATTTAAGTTGATGGATGACATTAAGCCCAAACTCGTTTCCCCCTTTTGCAGAAAAATATGTCGACTCGACTGTCATAAAGCTAGTGGGGGTTCGGCTTGTGAGTCTCTCAAATTCTTCTCTATCACGTTTTCTTTTTTCACGAACAAGGAATGAACCAATTCGACAATAGGTGAACATAAAGTGGCCGCTCGCTCTCCCCTCGCACTACTTCGAGGTGGTGACACAATGCAAACTAATCGCACAAGAATAGCGAAGGTCACAAGGCCAGGGCAGGTGTGTTAATGACTTCGGGTCGAGGCAGGAAAAAAGAATTGTATTCGTGTTTGAACCTCTTAACGGGGGACCCTTGCTTCCGGGAGCTGAGACTGCTCGAATACTTTCCCCCCCCCCCCTCCCCCGCTAACACGTCTCTCTGAACATCCCGTTGGTTTTATTATTGTTATTGTTGTTAGTTTTTTACACCCTGCCTCAAGTAAACAGCGCTTTATCAGAAGTGACCTGTGGCCCTTGTTGCACTCATCGCCCACTGTTGTGATGATGATGACCGCAACGCGGCGCGCTAAAATTATTACGCATACACTCGGTTTCCCTCGCTTTGGTGTGCAGCGCGAGCTGAAGGGTGCGTTGGAAAGCTACTGGAGTGGCGCGGTTACGGAGGATAATCTGAGGGAAACGGCGAGAGAAGTGAGATTCCGTCACTGGCGGCAACAAATGGAGCGTGGCGTTGACATGATCCCCGTAGGTGACTTCCACTGGTATGATCACGTTCTCAGCACAAGTCTCATGCTCGACAATGTGCCACCACGGCATCGAACCAGAAACGGTTCCATCAATATCGATACCCTTTTCCGTGTTGCTCGCGGATACACCTCTAGTGGTAAGTCAGTGGATGCATCTGAAATGACTAAGTGGTTCAACACCAACTACCACTACATCGTGCCGGAGTTTACGTGCCCTACACAAACCTTCAGTTTCGCTTGGAATCAGCTGCTTGAAGAGGTGGAAGAACTGCTAAGTTTATGGGGGCCTTCAAGAACGAAACCAGTTATTTTGGGCCCCGTTAGTTACGTGTGGTTGGGGAAAGTAAAAGGTTGTGAGTGGTTTGATCGCCGGTCCCTTCTACCTCGCATTGTGCCGGTATACGCGGAGGTGTTGAGGAAACTTGCCAAGAGCGGGATTCAGTGGGTGCAGTTGGATGAACCCGCGCTAGTGTTGGACCTGGAGCAAGAATGGCTGGATGCATTTGAGGCCACATACAAGGAACTGCGCCGACAAGCCGGTAATGTGCCAAAATTGCTGTTGACAACCTATTTCGATAGCGTCGGTCATAACATGGACGTTATTAACTGCTTAGCGGTGGACGGGCTGCATGTGGATGCCGTTGCGGGTGATGACGATCTCGTAGAGGTGGAAAAGAGGTTGCCCGCCTCATGGGTGCTTTCCGCTGGTGTTATTGATGGTCGCAATGTGTGGAAAGCAAACCTTCATCAAATCTACGAGAGGTTGGCAGCCCTTCGTAACGCGGCACCGGCGCGTGCGCTATGGATTGGGACATCTTGCTCCCTTCTGCACTCCCCAATTGACGTAGGCTGTGAAGTGGGGATGGACGAAGAAATAAGGAACTTACTGGCGTTTGCTCTGCAGAAATGTGATGAGATGAACCTTCTTGCTGACGCTCTAAAAACAGAGGAAGGAGGAAGCCATTTGGTGGAGTACAGTTCACTCCTGCACCAACGGGAGGTACCCGGCGGTGCGATAAATGAGGAGGCACGAAAGCTTGCATCGGAGCTGAACGCCAAAGATACCGAACGGTCGCTTCCCTACTCAAAACGTGTTGAAGTGCAGCGAAGCTTAATAAAGCTTCCATTGATTCCGACAACTACGATTGGCTCTTTTCCACGCACATCCGAGATACGCAACCAGCGTTTGTCATTCAAAACCGGTCTAGTTGATGAAGCGACATACAAGCAGCAGATGAAAGATAACATTAAACACATAGTGGCTGAGCAAGAGGCGATCGGCCTGGATGTATTAGTTCATGGTGAACCGGAGCGCAATGACATGGTTGAATATTTCGCGGAACTCCTGAGTGGCTTTGTTTCTACGGCGAATGGCTGGATTCAAAGTTACGGCTCTCGGTGCGTAAAGCCACCCATCATATACGGTAACGTGAGTCGACCTACTGCAATGACACTGGAGTGGCTGACGTACGCACAGTCTCTCACACAAAAGCCAGTGAAGGGCATATTAACGGGTCCAGTAACGATCCTTAGCTGGTCGTTTGTCCGAGAAGACCTGCCAAGAAGGGAAGTTGCACGTCAGGTTGCACTGGCATTACGTGAAGAAGTTGATGACCTTCAGAATGCGGGTATACGTCTGATCCAAGTGGATGAGCCCGCTCTGCGTGAAGGACTGCCGTTACAAAGAAGAAAGCAGCAGGAGTACCTAAAGTGGGCCACTGAGGTGTTTAAGCTTGTTGTGGCGGTCGCACGACCGGAAATACAAATACACACTCATATTTGCTACAGTGAAATACACGATATTGCTGGGGCCATCGCGGCAATGGATGCCGATGTTATTTACTTTGAGGCCACGCGCTCCGACATGGAACTACTGAGGGTATTTGATTCTTTCACATACCTCAACGGAGTGGGGCTCGGTGTGTATGACGTCCACAGTTCAAATGTTCCCAGTGTGGAGACGATTGTGCAGCGACTGGAAGCATCTGCTGAGCGGATTCCACTCGAGCGGTTGTGGGTAAATCCTGACTGTGGACTGAAAACACGCGGGTGGAAGGAGACGGGGGTGGCGTTACGTAACATGGTGGAAGCGACTAGGCAGTTCCGTGAACGAGTGAAGCGGCACTTTACTGTGCACTAGCGTTTAAGGTAACTGTGCGGTCAACCACGCCGACACTTAAAGGAATATCCGCGCTGCTTCGTGTCGTTCATGTTTCGCCACAGCAGATGACTTTAGACCGGCATCAGTATCCATGGAAGTGCAAAATTGGAGTCACAAGCCCTTCTTGGGAACCTACAATTGCCAACAGCGGCACCCCGTCGACAAACCATTACTTGCCGGCCCCGTTAACTAATGGAAAAAAGCTCTGCTAGACGAAGTCGTTAAAACCTTTTTCTTTTTTTTTTTTCCTTCCCCCCCCCCATGACCTTCTCTTCGTGTGATGCCTTGTATGGTTTGCGAAACGCATTCTCGTATTGCGTATGCGGGCTCAATGATATTAAGATAAACCTGTGTCCCATAACGGCCAAATTCCTTAAATTTGTTAACTAGTGTGTGGTGGCCTCAAGAACTATGCGATGTATCGTGAAGAGTAGCGAAATGGAGACTCACTCCGGAAGTATTGTGAAACTGTGCGAAGCCGTTAGTTGTCGTCTGTTCATCAATGTTTCGATCTGGAGTTTAGTAATATGGAATTCATGAGGTGTGGTGGGGAACATGAAAGGGGGGAGAGTCATCTAGGCGACACCGATACTCTACCCAGTGTATATTATTTCTCTTATCCGTCTTTGTTACCCCGCGAAATTCACACTAACCCTCCATCACTCACTCTCCGTGATTAATCTCCTTCGTGTTAGACATTGTTATTGTGATTGCTATCGCTGGCATCTCCCTTACAAACTCTCACTTGCTTTCCTCCGTCGCCATTTTTTCTTGCATTTTTTTTTTTGCGTAGCGTGTTGTGCATTGCTGCGTGTACAGGCACCGGTAGCACCAAAGTCCAAATTGGACCTGAAACGCATAACGCATCTGGATATATATATATATATATATATTAACTCATTTTAAATTTTTAGAAAATGGCTCACCCGGTGCCACCGGTTAACCCATATGACCCGCGAGATCTTCAATCCAAGGCGCTGCAGCGTTGGGAGGAACAGCAGCGGGTGTGGGCTAATATGGAAAAAAATATCAGGCGTCGTGTGCCTGGAAAAGGCCGGGCAGCGCAACTTGGTGGAAGGAATATGGAGTTTGCGATGTACAAGAAGCGGTTAAACATTGAAAAGCAGTTTCTTCTAGAAGGCGCAGTACCACCACCGGAGTTGGGGGGTCATAATTTGTGGGAAAGCACATTACGCATACATCCTGGGGAAAATGCAGTGCGATATGTTCGGATGGACAAGACGGAATACCCATATCCATTGTACTGTAAAGTGGCGGATAACAGACGAAATGATGCGGATAATCAAACAAACATGCGCATTGTGCATCCGAAAGAAAGACAGCTAGGTGTCGTGAAGGAGCAGCCACAGCAGCCGAAATCAAAGGATGAATCAATTTCCATTATATTTCCCGGTAAAGAGTACTACAGCAAGCAGGTGGCAAGGAATATATCAGCGATTGAACGGCAGATGCCTCACTTCCTTGTGCCAAGAGCATACTTAGAAGTTTGTGGAAAGCCGCCACCGTGGACCTTTAATACCGAAGAAGCTGCAGCAGCCAAGAAGCGTGCCCCGCCCGTTGCTTACCACCCACCTCCGGCTAGCCTCTCCGTAACTGTGTCCCGCACATTCTCACAACAGTGTGGTAGTCAAAAAAAATGTTCATCCCTCGGTGAAGATGACGCAGCCATGGCAGTGACCCGGCCCGATGTCAATAGTTGCACCGTTGACATCACCGAGGAAGCCGTGGGTGGTCCCTCCCTCGTCATATCCACAACCCGCATTTTATTTTTTGCGGAGCCCGGAGAGCTTTCCCATGGCTCAGTGAAAATCAAAAACAACGGCACTACGACCGTTTACTACACATGGGCTCCTATTCAGCCAGTCACAGAGTTGGATGACGCCATTACTGGGAATGAGACTAGAGATGAAGAGAGCGGCGGGGACGACGGGGAAAATTCTGGAACTAAAAACGAGCGCTCGCAAACTGAATCCGATGAAGGAGGAGCCACATCTGCCAGAACGAGCTGTGATACTGTGCAAGTGACAGCGGTCCCGCAATGGCGAAGTAAAGAGAGAGGGGAAGAAAGAGGCATTCGCGTGGATGGTGAAGCCGTGGATCAGCAAACACCACGCGGAGAGGCAAAATTGTCGCTTCGTGCGCTAGCAACAAAATCCAAAGAGTCAAAAACCTTCTTTTACCTCTCTGCTCCCCTAGACGGCGTCATACTTCCGGATGATGAAATCATTTTTCCTTTTTCCGTTAGGGCTGCCTTCGCTGGACGCTTCACGCGTCACTATGAGCTTCTTATGTTTCCTACTATGTCGCGACCCCTCGTCGTGGAACTATGTGCGTTTATCCGTTCTCCCATGCCCACGTTGAATGCACTGTCGGACCCTGTCGGCGAGGCCATCGACGCGAGAGAAGGAGTAAACATGCAACGTCAACTGCTTAACACTTTGGTTGCGAGGGAAAGTATGTACGACGCGTCAGAGATTGCTAAGGCGACCAAGGCGTGTATAGCTGCTTCACAGGCGGAAGAAGAGGCGAGAGAGGCAGAAATAACCAGGTGGCGGCTGGCTTGGAATGACTCGACGTACATGGCACTGCGCGTGCCGTTCAACCGAGACATTTACCAACGGTTAAATGCGATGTACGGAAACATTATGCGGACGATGGATGAGTGCGGGAGACCATTGCAACACAGAGAGTGGAATGGTTCTGTCCAGACTCTTCAGACGAAAATCTGCGGAGTTCGCGATGCTGTGTGTAGGAATACCTTGCGTGAAGCTTTTAATTGCCTCTTACGCGCTTCAGTGGTTTGCGAGCAGGAGCGCGAACCTCTTGGCCTTTTGCTTCGTCGGGCTGCGGGAGTTACCGCCTTTTCAGTACTCGCTCACCGTGTCGAACAACTGGATGACTCCATCAGTTATGCACTTGGCATCCGATCGCGTCCAGTGCCCTTACAGTCCACTGTCCTGCCAGTGATAGCCATGAATCAGAAGTCAATCAACAACACCAACAACCAAGGTGCTTTATCTGGGCGGGCTAACGCACGGCAGGGAAGCAGGGCAAGAAGCGGCTTTACCATACAAGACAATAGTGCCGTGCTTTCAGTGCTCACAGAAGAGCAAGCAAATGAAGCGGAAGCTGCCTCGCAAGAAGCTGCCATTGAACCCTCCGTACAGGAAGAGTACAGAGCGCGTTTGTTCACTGGAATGCGACGACTTGTTGGGGACGCAGTGGAGCAGCTCTGTGCCATATTAGACGCCTCCCGCAACTCCATCGAGGCGGCATGCGACCTTCCTCTCATGGGTATTACCGTTTGCACGCGAGCACAAGATGTACGCATCATTCAATGCGCCGAAGATTTGGAAGTGGATACGGCTGTCGAGGCTATTGTGCCGAAGAAGAGGAAGTAGCAAACAACCATATGTGTAAGGGAAAAAGAAAGTTATACAGTTGTGTGGCGTGGTGCGCGCGAGAGGATAAAGAAATGATGTTACGGAAAGTGAAACTGATAGCATGGTCCGCTTCAAGTCATGATACAATGAGATGCATCGTAACGAGTGCTATCGCGGATGTAAAGGTGTGTCGCTGTCACTTGATGGAAGTGAGCCAGCAAAGAAGAGAGTAAAGGTAGAAAAGACGTCGGTGAGGGGGGAAAAAAAAAGAAGAGGAATACATATGTCATATGAATTCAATCAAAGAGAGGGAGTGTAAAACACTTCCGCTACTGGGAAGAAACGAGAAACAAAGAAAATCTTTAAAAAATAAAGAAGACGATGCTGGAAAGGTAGTGTTGTTTTGCCAGTTCATTAAAGACACAACTCCGTCCACTCTTATGATTGCGTGGCGAGGAATGAAGTGAAATGTGCTGAAATATCCGGCAAATAAAAAAGTTAAAAGCCGCTGGTACCATGGTGGATGTATGACAATAGACAAAAGAAAACAGAGTTCATAACGTACGGTAAGCTGGCCAACGCTGTTTTGACATTTTGACGGGAATATCGCTTTTGTTGAACATATGCAGACCCTCCATTTCCTCTCTCATCCTTGTCTTTTGTTAACCTCTTCCAACATACTTACACGACATATCTTTGTGTGAAAAAAATAATTAATTAATTAATTAAACAAAACGGAAAGTTTGTCAAGGGGTGAGTGAAGTGAGTAAGCAGAGAAACGAAAGGGGAAATATATTAAAGAAGAAAATTAGGAAGCTCTGTATCCTTTCAAAAGAGGTCACTACAAGAGCTAAACCACTTTTTTAGATAAAATAACTAGAAGAACACATTTAGGTAGAGCAGACCATTTACACAGTCATGCGGACAAATGAAGAAAGAGATGATAAGGGAGGGTTCATTGCGGAGCCAAAGCTGCTAGCGGGTCCCGCACAAAAAAAAGGCGCCCCATCCCCCGCAAAGAAGCGGGCAACGAGTCCTTTCAAGACAGTACCCAACCACCTTAACCCTAACAAACAGCATGGTGACTCAATGAACGGGCACAACACTTCAATGGAGAACGCGGACGAAAACTCTGCGGCATTCCGCTCGCGGGCAACGGAGATTATGAGGTTCAGAGTGTATGCCCGAGTCCGTCCTTTTATCCCTGAAGAGCTTGCGGATATGGAAGGACAGGAGCGGCGGTCTGTTGTGGAAATGACGGAAAACAAAACAGTCATATTAGACCCTAAGGATGGATGGGCACCTAAGGCACAATTCGAATTCGATGCCAGTCTGTGGTCCATCCCCCCTGAGCATCGTATCGTGCATACTTTTAATGACACAAGACACAGCACCTACGCTACGCAAAGAAATGTGTATGATGTCATTGCTAAGGACCTTGTGCCCCATGTGTTTGACGGATTCAACAGTTGTGTCCTCACGTACGGATTGACAGGAAGTGGTAAAACGTACACAATGATGGGCAAATACGACCCGAGAGCTACATGTGGTGGGGATGGAGAGGAAGGCATCATTCCACGTGTATCGAATGATCTATTTACCATCCTTGACAAAAAGAGAAAGGAAGAAGAAAAGCCAAACATTCGCTTCCGCATTGAAGTTACTTTCGTGGAGATTTATATGGAGCGTGTACGTGACCTCCTCGACCCTGCGCTTAAGAACTCCAAAGGAAGTGAGAAGTTGCAGGACGCCCGTATTCGTCAGGATCCCTACAGTGGACCCTTCGTGGAGGGTGTAACGAAGTATCAGGCTGAGAACTGGGCTCAGTGTTGTTTACTGCTAGAGCGCGGCTCAACACATCGTACCACATGTGCAACTGCGGTTCACAACCAGTCTAGCCGCAGTCACGCTATTTTCCAACTGACGGTAATTCAGGAAGAAACGATCCCTGCAAAGGACCGCTACTCACGCCCGACAGTTCGCTGCCAGGCGGGTCGCATTAACCTTGTCGATCTTGCTGGTTCTGAACGTGGTGGTTTTCAGGATTATGTGAAGGAGTCAGCGGCTATTAACACTTCCCTGTTGGCGCTGCGTCGAGTTATTGACAACCTCACGGAGCGGCAGAACGTGTTGATGGAACAAGCAAAGGCTGAAGTGACAGGCGGTTACTTCCAGGAGCGTACTTTGCCCCAGGTGCCCTTTCGAGATAGTGTTCTCACGTGGCTACTGAGTGACAGTATTGGTGGGAATGCTCGTACAACAATGGTGGCTACGTTGAGCCCGCTTGCAAAGAACTATGGTGACACGCTTGCAACGCTTCAGTGGAGTAGTAAGGCGCGTAACCTTGTGACGCTGGTAAAGGTGAATGATGCCCAAACAACAGTAACAGACGGTATGACAAGTAAGGCTGGTGAGCTTCACAATGCTGTACGCATTCAACGACAAAACATGGACACACTCCTTGAGTCGCTAAGGTCGAAACAAGCCATCGCTGAGAACTTGGAGAAGGAAATGGGTAGCATGACACGTCAGATGACGTCAATCGATACGGAAACGAACAAAATGATCCGGAAGCGGCAGGCGGTTACAGTGCAGCGAACCCTGTTGCGCAAAGTCTGGGCGAAGCAAATAAAAACATTGGAAGAGCGCCTCCAAGCATCACAGAAACGGTTGGCTCAGAAAAACGCTACGGTGGCGAACTCAAACCGGCAACGTGATGATGCGCTAGAAAGGGAAAACGCAGTGAAGCGAAAACTACAAAACTTGAAGGCAAGAGAAGAGGAGCTGCATAAACTAGTCGCAAAGAACGATGCCACGGATGAGGCCTTTCGGGAGGAACTTGCGAGTGCGGAACTAAGATACCAAACGGAAATGGAAGCTGCGGGTGCAGATAATGTTGTGAGCAGGCTCACCGAGTCCATAGAGAACAGGACCCGAATGGAGCGAAGAAAGCTTGACGATTTAAGGGAGAAAGTGAAGGCGGCGGAGCGGAAGGCGATATCTATGGAAGCAAAAGTAAATGAAAGTAAGCAAGAGGAGTGGAAGGAGCAGGTGAGGCGTGATGGAGAGGAAGTGGTACAACTTCGGAGCAAATTAGGTGAGTTGCAGGCACGTTGGGATGCCGTTCGAGAGGAAAACGACACTCTGAAGGCGATGGTGAAGAGAAAGTAGTGGGCATATGCATGAAACACTGGAAGTGCAAGGACGAAAAAAAAAAAAGGAAGGAAAAAAGAAAAAAAATAGAAAAGGAAAAGGAAAAGGAATACTTATGGTGGAGTTGCCACAAATGATACAAACATCTATCGGCGGACACGTGACAAAGAGGAAAGGTGTATGCACTATGGAGTATTCGGAAGGGGAAATGCGTATATATATGTATGTATATATATATACGCATTCAGAGGGAAAGAATGAAAAAGATAGGGAGAAGTGCTTGAGCACCAGTCATGTCGGCTACGAAAGTGGAGAGTTGAGAAAAAAAAAAAAAAGAAAAAGGTCCCAGGGCTTTTGGAGAGGGGCCAACAATAAAAGAGGGTAGAACGTAGGGAACAGGCGGGTGCCGCGCTCAGAACGAAGCTGCAAGTAGAAATACTTGAAAAAGAAAAGATGAAAGCGAGGGAGAGAGAGGGGAGGTTAACGAAAAAAAAAAAAAGATACATTCGTGGAGGAAGGAAAGGAAAAACGCTGAAACCACGACATGAGATATCTCTCAGGTGTAAAGAAGGGAGGGAGGAATGGGAGTGCACTGCTTCCGGTTTCTCTTTTTTTTTTTTTATTTTTCTCCCTCCTTCTCTTATTCCTTCTTAAACGGGCCCGCCACCTGTGCATTTACTGCTTTAACATTCATTTATTCCTCACCTCCGTGGACGCGTTTCGCGTGATGGGCACATCAAACATGAGGGCACAGCTTCTTTTTTTTTTTTGATTCTGTTATTATTATTGTTATTTGGCTATGATAGACGATTACTTTCTGCTGATACACATCCCTTCTATTTTTCCTTATTCCTCCTGATTCCTCCCCTTTCTGCCCGCATGCATATGCATGTGCTTGTAAGCGTGACCAAAGGTAATGTGAGGCGAAGTCCTGTTGTACATTTTTATATGTAGATAAATAATTATATATATATATATATATATATACGCACACACATCCGTTGTAAACACATAGAATGAGTTCGAAACGACAGGAAAAAAGAGAATAAAAGGAAAGCTCGTGTAAACAAGTGCGCATGGATGAGTGTGAATGTGGCCTATCGTCTCTTCGTTTATTTTATTTTATTTTCTTCACTTATTATGATTCAAACCTTCTCTTATATCAAGCGGCAAGAAGGTATGATAATATTCCGTTCTTTCGCATTTCCCCCACTTCGAGGATCGTCCCCGTATATCCTCTCAATTTCCTTTTGTTTTCTTTGTGTGGTCATTCAATTCATTTCGTTCATATTTTTTTATTTTTCGCATGGACCAGCACGTGTGGTGAAGAGCGCTTTTCGAAGTGTTTCTTTGTGTGTGTGTGTGTGTGTGTTTGGATTTCGCACCGTGACGACCAGCGGAAGGTTTGAATGAATGAATGGAAGGATCAACTGAAAAAGATGATGATGATGATAATAATTATAATTATAATTATATATATATATAGGGAAACAAGTAACGGAAACGTGCGTGAAGGGAAAGGGAAAGGATATTCTTTTTAAAAAATAAAAGATAGCAGTAATGTTGATATGAAGAAGAAGAAGAAAAAGAAAAAGATAGAATGAAGGAAATGGAAAGATATGCCCACTCTAACGCGTGTTTCTGAGGTGTTGGAACTACACGCGCGCGGACAAAATAAAAGAGAGGTAATGATCCACAACGAAGGAATATTAGTAGTGAAAAGTTATTACCACCACTGTAGTTCGTACATCAACACAAAGCGGCTTAGCATGTATTGCAGTTTTTAATATATATATATATATATATATATATGTCACTGTGGTTAAGGCTGTTTCTATCATAATTCCCCTTTCCTCCTTTCTCTATTCCACACAGAGTCGCCCTCGGTTGCAGGTGTTAGGTGTTGATGTTGATGATGCTGTTGCTGATGTTTATCACCCTCGGCATGTCATCTCCTTTGGCGTTATTATTTTTTTTTCTATAGTTTGCAGTGTGTCGGCTCACTTTTGTAACTTTGACTATGAGTTTTCTGCCGCTTCACAAGCACATGTCCATTATTATTGTTATTATTATTTCCCTCCTCATTTCCTTAACTCATTTTTGGCTGTTTTCACTGTTGGTTCTGGTTTGTCCCTTTTTTTTTTTTTCTTCTCTCTCTTTCGCTCGCTCGATTTTTTTTTGGGGGGGGACGGTGGTGGTGGTGGTGTTCGGTTACCTCAAATATCCCTCATGAGGATATAATACAAGGTAGAAACAATCTTAACTGTGGTGAAGGAACGCGTGGAGTAAAAAAGCACTCGCATATATAGTTTAGGAGGGAAGACAAAAAAAATTTAAAGAAAAAAAGAGTCTAGGGGCACATCTCCTGCACACGCGTACACACAGGTATAATTTGTGTTTTCCTGTTTATTTGTTTGTTTCAGCACACAGAATCGGGTATTGACGTGCTGTGGCGATCGGTAGCACAAGATAAAGGGGAAGTGGTGTGAAGGTGCACAGAGGACACGACACCTCACGCAAACAGAGGGGGGAAAAGAAAATAGAAATAAAAGGGAAAAAAGCAAAGTAACGTGACGTAAACTCAAAAAGAGTAATTGTCACACGGACCATAATGACTAGTGAAGAGCAAAGACGGCAGTTGTATAACCGACAGGAATATGTTGTCGGTACGGAGACACAAGCAAAGTATGGATGCACGGATGTACTTGTCGTGGGGGCATGTGGACTGGGTGCGGAAATTATAAAGAATTTAACGCTCACTGGCGTGCGCTCTATCAAAGTATTGGACAACGGCCTTGCAACACTGCAGGACTTGGGCACAAACTTCTTTTTGACTCCCGCAGATATGGGTAAACCGCGCGCGGAAGTGGTGGCTGCGAGAGCACAGGAGCTGAACCGTTTCGTTAGCGTAACTGCTGTCGACGTCCCTTTGCACGAGGTTATACCAGCAGTTCATGTGGTGGTCTTCGTTAACCAGCGCACAACACTGCTTCTTGCCGAAAACGCCATGGCACGAAAACATAACGTGAAATTTGTGGCATGTGAAAGCCGTGGCGTCGCTGGGTGCGTGTTTGTGGATGCCGGCCCCTCCTTTACTGTGCTTGACCCCGACGGCGAGGAAACAGTTGTATGTGTCGTGACGAATATATCTCGGGATGGTGTTGTATCACTACATGAAGACAAGAAGCACGAGTGCGAAGTTGGCGGTCGCGTGTTTCTTACGGGTTTGGTATCGCCCGAGTCACTAAACTCGACGGTTGATCCCTTTGCTCTACACAACGGTCGGGCCACCACCGAGTGCGCACAGGGTGATAATTCACCCACTGGGGCTTCGTCATCTCTGCGGCTGTTTGAAGTGTCGGAAGTCGTCTCACCCTTTCATCTGCGACTGAAAGACTTCGGCGCAATTGTTGGTGATTCCCCAATCGAAACAGGCTATGCATGCTACCTCCACACGACCAAACGGAAGGTCCTCGTGGGGTTTAAAGACCTTCAGCTCAGCGTGATGCAGCCAGAGTTTGTTACGTTGTTTGACAGCGAAAAGAAAATGATGGCCCCAATGACACTTCACGCCCTGTTCCGAGCTGTGCACAGCCATGGAAAGCTGCCGACGACACCAATCGAGGTTAGAGATGTGCTGAAGGCAGCCGAGGCGTACTTCAGTAGTGGAAATGATCAGGTGCACAATGGCTTTGATGTGGAGACTGCCGAGAGTATACTTTCAGTAATGCATGGTCGGCTTAACCCCATGGACTGCTTCATTGGTGGTCTTGCCTCGCAGGAGGTTCTCAAGGTGTGCAGCGGCAAATTCACTCCGCTGCGTCAGTGGTTGTACTACGATGCACGGGAGTTGCTTGTGGCACGGGGCGAGATGAGTGAAACCGGGTGCGTGTCAACCGCGCCAGGCGGGAGTCGTTATGATGGGCAAATTGCTGTTCTCGGCTCTTCTTTCCAGTCTTTCCTTTCTCGGCAGCGTGTCTTCATTGTGGGCGCGGGAGCACTCGGGTGTGAACTTATCAAGAACGTCGCATGCATGGGTTTTGGCGCCGTCTCCGTTACAGACATGGACACCATTGAAATGAGTAACCTCTCAAGGCAGTTTCTCTTTCGCAACAGCCACATTGGGAAACAGAAGTCTAAAGTAGCGGGAGAGGCAGCACGTGCCATAAACGGTGATTTGAAGGTAAGCGCATATCTGGAGAAGGTGGCGCAAGAAACAGAAAATGTGTTTGATGAGAAGTTCTGGGAGTCCCATTCTCTTGTACTCAACGCGCTTGACAATGTAGAAAGCCGGAAATATGTTGATGCGCGGTGCCTATTCTTCAGGAAACCCTTGTTTGAGAGCGGAACGCTCGGTCCAAAATGCAATGTTCAGTGCGTGATTCCGTATTGCACTGAAAGCTACAGTAGCAGTTATGATCCACCGGAGAAGTCTATCCCGCTTTGCACGTTGAAAAACTTCCCCAACGTCATTGAGCACACTATTCAGTGGGCGCGGGATAACTTCGATGCCGTGTTTTTCAGCACGCCCAGTGATGTGAACGGCTACCTGGAAGACCCCACAACTTTTGCATCTAATTTGGAGCGGGACCCCGGAACGAAGTCAATTGTATTGAAGGCCGTTCGAGACGCGTTAGTGCAGTGGCCGAAGGATGCTGCCGACTGTGTCCGCATGGCGCGAAGTCTGTTCCACGAATATTTCAACTCGTCCTTCAGGCAGTTGCTACACAATCTTCCCCTTGACAAGCGCAATGACAACGGTGACCTCTTTTGGAGCGGTGCAAAGAAGCCGCCAAAACCTCAGGAGTTCAGCGTGGACTCTGAACTAAACGTTTCGTTTGTCTATCACTGTGCCAAACTTCTTGCACAGGTTTACAACCTGTCAGCCTTCACGCTGTCGGTGAAGGAGGTTGCAGAACTGGCGATGCAAGTAGCAGTTCCTGGTTTTGTCCCACGTGAGGCGCGTTTCGAAACAAATGAGGCTGAGAACAAAGAGGGAGCCGCAGCACAACTTGTTGGTGACTTGACGATGCAAGATCTTCCTCCAGTGAGTCAATTTAACTCTCGGCGAATGAACCCACTGGTGTTTGAAAAGGACGACCCCAATAATTCCCACATGGACTACATCACAGCTTGCTCAAACCTCCGTGCCACGGCGTATAGCATTCCTCCGGCGGATGTTCACTATACAAAACGCATTGCTGGAAGAATCATCCCTGCAATGGTAACAACAACGGCCCTAGTTACTGGGCTAGTGGGGATAGAAGCACTCAAGTACCTCCTCCTCGCGCATCGTGAGAATGGTGCACAGGGACTTGCTAAGGCCAATCCAATAACAGAGAAAGTACAGGAGGAGTATCTGAGTTTGTACCGCAATGCGTTTGTTAATGTCGCACTGCCCTTCATGGCTTTCTCCGACCCCATCGCCGCTCCTGCAAAGACAGTTCCGATGCCCGACGGCTCATCGGTCCGCTGGGGAATTTGGGATCGCATTGATATTAATGAAGGCCGTGACATCACCGTGAAGGAGCTCGTTAGTATCCTTGAGAAACGGCATCAGCTGGAAATATTCATCATTGCGTTACCATGTGGAAAGATGGTATACTCACAGTTTGGTAATGTGAAGGACCGCGACAAACCAGTCTCCGTTGTCGTGCGCGAAAAGACAAAAGGGGAGGAAAAAGATGAGCTGAGTTGCATTTGCTTTGTCGCCACGGGGAGCATCGGAGATAATGACGTGGATATTCCTCTAATTTATTACAGGTACAAGGATTTTTAAACAATTTCTGCCGTGTCTTCACTTCAAAGCACGAAAACTTCTAACGCGCCAATCCTTCGATCTACTCGCTTCTGCTGAGCCTTTTAGCCAGTGAGGTCTTTTCCCTCTGTACGGAAGGGAGAAAAGTAGAAGTGGTATCCTTTCTTTCTGTTTTGGGGAACCATGGGGCCGCCTAGCGATAAATGTAGGGGGGGGATAGTGAGCAAGGAGAAAGCAAACAACAGAAAAAAATACGCAAGAGAAAAAAAAAGATGAAAAGGAAAGAGAAGATAAGGTAAGATAAGAGGGACAAACGGGACAGCAACAGAAGCAAAAAAAAAAAGAAAAAAATCTGGCTATCTGCGGGCACGATAATGGGAGAAAAGGAAAGTATATATGTACCCAATTATATACGTTCTTTAACGGGGGCGAGTGTGGAGCCACTGGATGTTTGTGATCGCATTTTGTTTTTTTTCCCCCTTTTGTGTGTGGGCATTTTGTTTTTTGCCTGGGAAGAGGATATGAGCAGATAAGACATGTGAAAGGTCGGTCGCAACGTGAGAGTCACTACACCGGATGGAAATTACCATAGGGGCAAAAAAATAAATAAATATGGAGAAAAGTTGTGGAAAGTGCATGAATGGCAATATCTGGTTTCCAGGGAGCATGTTGATTCAGTTGAAAAAAAAAAAATGAATACACTTATGATGGTTTAATAAAGCGATCGGCTCTCAATTTCACAGAAGATAACACGTTTATTATCATTATTGTTGTTATTATTCTCCCATCCCCCCCTCCGCGATGCAAAAGCCACACAGCACCACAGCACCTGACGGGAAGGGTCTTTCCCTCCCATTTTCACTTTTCTTGTTTCTTTCCGGGGGGTTCATACGCTTCCTCTTTGCAACACCATTCTGTCAAACTCTTAAGGGCACGTCCCCCTGTTTTGGTTTCCCACCTCTCTTCCACCATCATTGTCCTATTTGTTATTATTATTATTATTATTACTGTTGTTGTTTTTTGACCTCCGGCACTGACACACGTGCATATGCACGTATATGTGTGCTCTGGCATGCGCTTATGTAGAGTGCAGGAAAGATCTATAAACAGGTGTTTTTCGATGACAGTGAGGAAGGCGGAGAACACAGCAGAATATAGGAAAGGCAAAAGCACAAAAGTAGGTACAGCCGGAACCACTCTCCTACCGCGACGGTGATGCGCCACTTCAGATTAAACCGTTGCTCTTACACGCCGAACCTAACCTCGCTAACTAATCAGGTGAACCGTAGTGAACGACTGCGCAAGTGGGGCAGTGCTGGTGTCCCACCCGGTGTTCCCCGCATCCCTCGACTCGAAGCAAAGGGCATTGCCATATTACATGAATCTCCCAAAGTGATACTTGCCGGTCGCAGCCGATGCAACAACTTTGACAGCAATCAGTACATGTTAATTAACAAGGCGACCAAACGTTGTTTGTTGGTTGATGCATCCGACGACTGGCCAGACGACTGGGCCGCATTTATTGGAGCTTCTGACTTGACCTTAACACATGTGTTCCTCACGCATTGCCACATCGACAATATTATTAACCTGAATGCTTTTCTCACTATATGCGGCAGCCGGCAGAAGCAACGAGTTCAAGTCGACAGCCAGGATAATGATAACCGCGAGGACGATAATGGGAGTGATGAAATCGGTGTTATGTGGTGTCCAGCAGAGGAATGTTGGGTGCAAAACTTTAAGCGGTCCTGCGAAAGGTACGGAAGGTTCGAGGAGATGCACCAGGTGCTTCCCATGATGTGCCGTAGCCTTTACACGCCCCAGCACTTAGTGGACCCGGTAATAGCTGGTTTCTCTCGTCGCAATGCCCGGCACCTTCGGCGGAACGATGTGCTGCTGTCAGCGGCCACGAATCGGGCAACGTCGTTTATTGACTTTGGTAACGGCGTACTCCTTTATTACATATTTTCCCCAGGACACTCCCCTGGCCACATGATGCTTCACATACCAACGGAAAGAATCCTTTTCAGTGGTGACCTTCTCTTCTTCAACAAGGTGGGCCGAGTGGATTTGCCCTGGGCGACGGGCGTACGGCTCGCTGAGAGCCTGCGCCTGTTAGAAGCACTTCCAGACAATACCGTTGTGGTTCCGGGCCACGGCCGCATGACGACGCTGGGTCGTGAAAGGCGTGAGAATAAGGCGCTGCAACAGTGTTATCAACGACAGGAGATTGGGAAACAAGAGGTGTCAGTGGGTTTTAATGAAGGCTATCTTTAATGTGGAAACTTGTGGGAAAAACTGGAAGGAGAGGAAGTCGGTGGCGTTTTGCTCCTTTCGGGGCCCGTAACGACCTCTTCACTATTCCCTTACCTTACTATCTATCGGGGGGTGGAGGTGCGCACACATATAAAGAGATGAAAGAAGATGCACCGACTGTAACATAACATTGGCCCAAGTGCTCGATTTCTCACTCCACTCATTAATGCAGCCATACATATGTTTTTTTTCCCCCACTCTTTTCTTCTCACACCCCACCTGCCCCGAAATAGTCCCTGAGAGGGAGGTTTTATTTTTCTTTTTTTGTGGGTCTGCTTCGGCCGCATCAACAGCAGCCGACAACACCCAATCTGCGCAAGCAGGAAAACGGAGGGAATATCGTGCCAAGTAGTCAGGTCAACGTGCCTCATTAACTCTCCCTTCAAGCAACGATGTCGGTTACAGTGAACGCTGTTCGTGAGTCTGCAGAGGCTGTCAGCCTAACTATACTCTCATGTGAGCCCGCGCAGCAGAAAATAGCCGTCAGGTTCGGTGGCTCACATGGTGGTTGGCGTTGGATCGATGTTCCCACAAACACACCTGTTATATTAGAGCGCATGCGTCCGGAGGCAGGGGCAGAAAGCAGTGAGGGCCCTACCAGTAATGGTGCTGCAATGGAGGGGTGTGAGGAATATGAATTAGCCGTCACACCGTCTCCCCCTGTGGATGGGCGCGATGAGAGTGTTTGCTCGTTGGTCGGAGTCGATACCCGTCAAGTGGTTCAAAAGCCCGTTTTATTGAGTGGTGCAGATGAAGGAGGTCGTGTTTTTGAGCTTTTGTTGAAATGGACCCTGTTGGATGCAACTCCCACACCGCGGGAGTCAACACCCGATAAAGCACCTGAAGATCACTCGGGCACGGAAACGGAAACACGGAATGAAGAGGAAGTAATTGTGGATACTGCGAATAAAGACGATGAGAAGGGTGAGGAAGCACCCCCGCCTCCTCCAATCGTTGCTCAACCCGACGAAAGTAAGGAGAAGGAAATATCCGAGAATCCCAGTGGTCACGATTCCCCCAAAGACAAAAGAGTTGAGCGACACGTTAACCCTGTGAAAGAATTGGAGGAGCCCAAACAGCAAGAGGCAGAGCGAGAGCCGCAACAAGAGCAAGCCCCACAACCTCGGTGCAACCAGAGTGAGTGGAAATGGAAAAGCAGCGTGATTCCAACACTCCCCGCGGATGTTTCGGCGGCACGCCACGTGCTCATTGCCACAATCGTATCAGTACAGCAACACGCAGTGTTACCGAATCGGCATGTGGTGGTAAAGCTAGGTATTGAGGCGCCCAATGAGCGCATGTCCCTTTTGCCGCTGTTGCGAACAAGGGCGGTTACACAGTATGATGCAGTAAAGGTTGCACAGATGGGGCCACCGGTGCTGTTTCCACTCTCAGAAAATGTTTCCGTCTATTGCGCCGTAGCGGATAAACGTGCAGATCATCCGAGTGATAGTGGTGGGATTGGGAGAAGGGTGTATCGCAGAGGCAGGCCCGCACCCACCAAATCACCCGGCAGATCGCTTGCAAGGATCCCAAAGGCCGAGTTGGATAAACACGCCGCGGAGAAGGCTTCCAAACCACACACGGCGACCTCGGGTGAATGTACTTTTTCCTTGCCCCAACGAATTGAGGGCACAGGCAACAGTGACAATGCCGGTGGTGGAAGGAATGGAGGTGCCAGTGTGTTTCATTGGGAGAAGCATTCCCACATGGAGCATGCGTACATTGCCCACGGTACAATACAATGCGGAAACAACGAGGTAGAACTGGCCTTCCTCCGAATGACAGTCGGGGCGTACCGCGACGCGTGTCGAGGGCACGGTGCCGCCAGACGGAATGGATTTGGCACCGTCGAGGTTCGCGTGGAAGACATTGAATTAAACGAAACAACCGAAAAACAGCGGCCAGAGCATGATAACACCCTGGTGGAAGTTTGGCTGACACAACCGGAAGTGGATGCCGTTAGCGGTACCCATAGTGACAGGACCGGCGCAGCCGCTGCGGCATCCACTTCCACAAAAAACAGCTCGGGGTGCCGCCATCTGGTGCTCCTAAGTAGCAGTAATTGCATTCAGCCGCTGCATTTTCCTGTGAGCGAACCCTTCGCATATCTTTCTTGGGCAGTGGTACCAGCACAACAGAAACAAGGTGTTCAGGAAAATGTACTTCATGGCGCTGCGCCCATATGTCTCGTGCGGCCGGGTGTTTGGACACCAATCACAATAAAACTTAGAGACAGGAATAAATCCGCCTCCTTTATTAAACTTTGGTACTGCTTCACTAGCGACGGTCGCAGCGGGACGGACGACCCCAGTCGGCCATATCATCCAGCTTCAAATAGCACTGATGATGGCAATTGTTATTCACTTCGAGTTTACTTAGACAGTTGCACCAACCTCTACCCCCTAGTGCAACTATACTCTCGTGATGGTAATGCGAAGGCATTCCGCCTCTTGATCATGGACCCAGAGGACGAGGTAGCCGTATCCGCCTCTCGTCCTATGGACTTGAATGACATGCAGCTCTACTGTAACTACAAAGGGGGAGAAGACAGGACACCCCCCGCCATTAAGCTTCTGTTTACGCGAGTATTCCCCTCGCATGCTCTGTACCGTTCCAGTGACTATACAGTATCGAATACTGGCGAGCAAGCAGGCACTTGCAGCGTTACGTTTTTATGCCGATTGTTTGCATTTGCCTCAGTTGCCGAAGCTCACGCAATGAACAACGCCCACTGCATAGGCGAGGGACGTGTAGTTGTCTTCCCTGGCAATGTGGTCAATGGCAAAGACGGAACAAACCTTCTGGACATTGATGTGCACGTGGCCATTGATGGCATGTTTACCCCGGGTCCCGTTGCCGTGAAACCGACCGCGGTTACGTCCCCGCCACCATGCACTGTGCTTAGAATGCGCGGAGAAGTGGAACGGGCACCTTGCGGGGAGGGAGATGCAGTGATATGCGTACGCTCCGTTCAGCTTTTCCATCGGCAGCAGCAACAAAAAAGACGCGGTCGAGTGGTGTGGACCGATGGGGGTTTGTCTGCAGTGTACGCGTGCTTCTGGCTCTGCCGTGGACTAAGTGGTGGTGGCGTGAAGGAGTGGAAAGAAGCACTTAAGGGTTGTCAAGTGTTAACGCTCACACCTAAGCAACAGAGGCATCACCACCACCAGCAGCAGCAGGAGGTGTCGTTGCAGTGTAACGAATTCGTCCTTTCTACAGGTGGAGAGAAGCTTGTGTTGTGCGCTGTTTTCATTCCTAAAACGACGGAAACTGTTGACGACGAGGCCAAGGTGCGTAACACCGCCTCTAACTTGCTGAGGAAGCTGGTGCGCAAAGTGAACAAAAAGAAACAGGAAAGCGAGTCCGGTTTACGTCATGTGCAGGGAACCATGAGGGCTCTGAATTACTTAGAAGTTGACCTAACGCTGTCCGCAGCTGCACAAGGTGCCGTTGTGGGAACCGCACATATCAACGACGAACTATTGCTACAACTAAAAGCGGCGTGGGTCAAAGTACCATCAGGTCTCGGCGCTGCAACTGTCCCCCGTGGGTCCGCAACCCAACCGGTAGATCAGCCTTCACCACATTTATGGGCGCTTCGCCTGACATTCCCCACGCAACCCGCCCGGTCCCATGTGAACGTACATGTCAAATCCTGGCCTGTTGCATATGACGATCTTTCACATGAGCAACAGCAAACATTCAATTCAAACCTGGTCAAGGCACATAGAGGCGGTGGTGCCGCAACTAAAGTGGACTCGACCATGTCAAGTGCCTTTTATATTGTGCGCCCACTTCGTTTAGAGCCGGCAGAGGGGGAATGGACATTGTTCATCTTCGGTGACGCCTGCACCACACGCACTCGATTAGCTGCCTCCGTAGGGGAAACGGTGCTAGAGCATGTTGTAGTAGACTATCTTCTCCCTCAGTCCTTGTCGCTTGCCAAAGGTGTTATCGTTGACTGTTTTCATGGCTCTCTCCATGCGGATGAGGCAGGTGAACTGAAACGAAGAGCTGAGGGTGAGCAACGGTGGCGCCGAAAGTTGAGGGAGGACCCAAGCATACAACAGCCATGTCAACTATTTGTGCCCTTCACCTCACTAGCGATATCAGCTGACGGTAGTGACCCAGTCACCTTGCGTTATCACACGCTAACGCGCTGCACAGATGATGGAGCGTTGCTCATCGGTGCCGCCACATCTAATGGGAAAGGCGCCATATTTCATTATAATATCAACGAGAACACATGGTCTGTCCTCCCCATTCGTGCTCCCCAAGATGGCAAAGACAAAAAGCGCCGTGAGCAAGGCAAGAGGGACAACAACGGAGCTGAAGACGCAGATAATTCTCAGCAGGCTAGCCATTTTTCCACGCGATGCATTACAAGCCGTCATGGTCACACAACAGTTTGCTCTTCAACAGAAAAGTGTGCCTACGTCTATGGCGGGATCGGCATCGGTGGAACAGATCCAGAGGCAGCAACAGCAGCGGTGGCCGAAAGCAACAGAAGTGACAAGAGTGCTGCACTTAGCCCAAAACTAGGCTCCACCTCCAGCCCTAAGTGGCCTGTAGGGTTTATGCGTGATGTCTGGTGCATTAACTATGCTGAAGGAACAGCAACTTGCCTGTGCAGTGGCGAGAACCAAACGGTGTCTGCTCCAATCTCTCGGTGGCGGCACGCAGCGGCATTTCACAACGACAGCGTAATCATCATTGGGGGTAGAACGGCTCCGGCTCTCCAACAAGAAGGTGGGAAGGAAACAAACGAAGAAAAGCTACTGACGGAGGAGGAAACCCAAAAGAAACAGGAAGACGGTCAAACCTTTTATCAGTCTCACGGCGGTGAGGAGGAAGATTTATTGCTTCGTAGGGATGGCTTATGCAGCTGTTGCTCTCTCCTCGTATTTGACTTGAATCGTCGTGCGTGGGGCACACAAACAACTTCGGGCGCTACACCAGCACCAAGGTATGGTCACGCCAGCGCTGTGCTCGGCACCTGCGTGTATATCTTCGGCGGTATGACCCAACGAAACCACCTTCTGGACGATTTGCACGAGCTCGATATTGCCACGAACACCTGGCGCCGTGTGGAATACAACGGTGCTGTTGCACCACCACCTTCGCACCTCGCTGCCATGGAAGCCATAACGGTTTCTAATACACCGTGTTTGGTACTTACCGTGGGCGCCGCAGGCAATGGCGAAGAGCGTGAGGCTGGCGATGCTGCGGAGCGCGGTGTAGACGCACTGAGGTTGTACCTTTTCTCGCACGCGTCGCAGTTTTGGCGTAGGCTTCGCTTCAATTGCGCGCCGTTGCCTGCACCCGTGGGGGTTGCCATGTGTGATGCCACACCGGCTTCGATGCGACAACATGGCAGACGCCAGCAGCCGCTACGGCATCGCTCCCTTCCCCTGAATAAGGCAGTGTTGTTCAGAATGTTGGTTGTTGGAGGGATGAAAGCCGGCTCCCCGAACAAGGGCAGTGCGTACATTGCTGATTATGGGCTGGAACGCGAGAGCACCATTAGGCCCGTTGTGCCGACACTTCTTAATGTTGCGCGGGACGTGATTGCCGAGAGGCGCCAGGATGAACGAAGAGAACCCCCGCACTCTGCGGATCTCAGAAACATAAATCTAGAACGATCACCAATAAGAAAGGGAATCGGCCAGCGTACAGCTTCATCGCTATGTACAACGCCGAGGGGGGCCCGCAGTGGCCGCAAACCCTACAAAAGTGGTCCTCTGAAGATAGCTTACCGTTCCTCGTCGGCGGGACCACTCACGCAAGACCAACAGCGCGGTCTCATACACCGTTTGTACTACAACCAGTGCCACGCCCAAGAGGAGCGTAAAAAGGGAGAGTTGCAGGAACAACCGCGATCAGGAAAGATGCCCATCAGCGGACGAAAATATAATCCGCACCCGCCCATGCAGCGGAAGGCTTGGGGGGCGCCGGCGGCTCCTCGCGCCGACTGCATGCGACCCCGCAAACCGGCAACAGCAGGGCCGTACCGCAACCATAGGCACCTTGACTCATCTGGCGATACGCAAATAAAACCCCAGAATGACAGCAGAGGAGAGGAATTAACTGCAACAGCGCCGCCGACGCCAGTTGTAGCAGCGGGGCGCCGGCTTAGCGATCCAGAAAACTAAAGGGAGAAAAAAAAAACACAACATTGGGGAAGGAGGTGAACGTTGCAAAGGCTATACGATGCCATCACGTTCCGAAACAAAAGGCCGAAGCAGCGCATGAAAAGAGAATAAAAAGAAAACGAAAACCGGCACCATCACCGGCGCACCCTCGGCTCGGCCTAGTAAGATAGAGCAAGAGGCGTGCAAGTGTTTTAAGAAAAAAAAGATCGGTGGCATCACTCCATTATCCCCTTTTAGGAAGCCCGCATCTGCAGGGCAACAGCGGACAGAACTGCTCATACGTAGTGTAGTGTATATGACAATCGCTTACATGAGACTGCACCGAACACACGAAGTAGACGTGTTAAACGGTGAAGGAGTTGTTGGGCAATTAGTGTAACTAACAAAACCAATAAAAGCGGTTGCTTGGGACGCCTATTCAATTCAATATGGTTTAACCAAGGGATGCGCTGTAGGGACCTGGGCACATTAAAACGTTACTTAGCCCGCGAGCATCACCTGGGTTTCGCAGCCGCATTAGTTTGCAGTAGGTGTATTTATATAAGTTATGCGGAGAGAGATTTTCAACCCATCACTAGATCTTGTTTTCACGCAATGCACTTAATGTGCCCTATAATATACTGTACGGATAGTTGATGAAATGGAAACTTGCGTCTCTTTAACGGGGTGCCGCTTCTTGCGCACTGCTAGTTATTCGGGAATAATGTACCTTTTATAAAACGCAAATGGCCTTTTTTGTTTTATTTTGTCTTGTTGTGCCCGTGTATTCCTTGCCTCTAAAGCGCCTCTACTTGACGCGGAATATGTGGCATAGAGCTGATTTTCGCTTCATCTCCGAAGCCACTCCTTCATTACGCACGAGTTGCTTAACCACAACAGCTCGACCTGTTATTATTGCACCCTCGATGCTTTGTGTATTCTTTTTTTTTTCTACTGCCGCCTGTGTGTGTGTGTGTGTGCGTTTGCGCAGGTGCCCCTGCTGGAAACTGGTGCTTGTTTGTAACCGTGCTTTGCTTACACCTTCCCCTGATACAAAAGGAAGGAAGTTCGTTCTCCTCTTCAACCAACCGCTGTCACGTGCCAACCTTAATTTACACCCACCAACAAGCGGCCCTTTCATGTGGACTACGGCGGCTGCTTGGGCTCTAGCGGCAAATATGTAAGGGGCTATGTGTTGTGAAGGGATTGAAGATACGAACCCAAGGAGGCTGCCAAAAAGCGGGGAAACGTTGGCAAAAAATAATATATATATATATAGCGGCATATGAGGCGGCACAAGCGTAGATACGGCGTCCGATTGATTTTGTTCATTTTGTGGCGAGCCCACTTGTACGCAGCTGGGTTACGTTTCTTTTTTTTTTTTGGAATGGAACACGGCGGAAATAGGAGAGACCTTGGGGACGCAAGTGGAGGATGTGTAGGATTAATGTCACGCCGTAACCACGACGTTCAAAGAAGGTATTGGAGGGAAAACCGCAAGCGTTACACGGTGATACAACCTCTGCTTTCCGATAGGAAAGGATCCCAACCATTGGACCTCAGAGGGGATGCATGACCAAAATTATTGTTAACCGAGCAATGCTTTGATGGGGATGATGAATTCTGTCGCTTCCCCTTCCTTATGCTTGCGTGTGTGAGTGGTGGAAAGGCTGCTTATCCATTGGGCCGCGCTCCCTCTACGCCTCCCATCCCAGAGACCGTAAGAAGGGATGTTACTAGTTTTTTCTCATTTTCCACCGCCGACTCCACCGGAATGTGCTAGTCTATACCCCCTCCTCCGCCCGTTTGGGGCGTCGCAACCGACCTCTCGACGCGTCTGCGGCTGCCACCTCTACCTTAACTTGCCGTCGTTTTCTTAACGCAGTTGTGCTTTTCTGTCACGCTCGTCTTTCCCGGTGACAATACTTGTTTCCTTTCCCTGCTGGCTGTGTTGAAACGGATCCACCCAGCCCGTTGAGACCCCTCCCCCTTTGCTTGAATCCCCCCACCCCATGTGTGCCCGACATTTGAAGTGGTTTATAGCGCTCGGCTGATTCGCCATGTCCGGCCGGTAAATGGTGCCCACCCGTCGGTGTGTGAGAATGGTCGTTTTAGCCCTTACTCTGCAGTTAGCTCCCTTCCGTTGCCTCGCCTACCACAACCTTCACATGCAACGGATCCCTTTCACTGTGCTAAAGCGCTGCGGCCTCCACAACCCATACCAGTCCGATGTGTCTTCGGGCGCCTGGTTACATCATCCCTGTTAGCGATCCCCATCCCTCACCCTCTTTCCTCAACACCCTGTTCGGACGCGCCGTCCACGGTCTCTCCAGTACGTCGGCACACTTCAACGAGTCGTGGAACCGTTTCTTTACCTCGGTTGCCTGAAGCTTCTCGAATGGTTACTTTTATGTCTTCTTCAAGGAAAGTAGCGATATTCGGTTCAAAGTTGGAAACATCTCCCCTGTCCTGTAGCCGAAGGTGACGTCGCAACGCTGTCCAGTGGTGTCCGACATCCAATTGCTGGCTGCTGTTACGATTTGGCCTTTCGTGATCCACTCAACAGGTAATCTCCGGCTGTGAACCCGACCCGCAGCGCCTTAACCGTGAACTTGTACGTCAAAAGCAACGGTCGCCGCGTGTCCTCCCTGGCGCAGTCGGCAGCGCGTTAGGCTGTTAACCTACAGGTCGTTGGTTCGAATCCAACGGGAGGAGCTTTTTTTCCATAGCGAGTGACGCCGTTTGTTCGAAATTGAAATCAAGTAAAGTCCGATATGATTGAGTGTGTTGGGGGGAAAAAGGTGAGGACTGCAGGGATTGAACCTGCGACCCCTGGATTTGGAATCCAATGCTCTACCACTGAGCTAAGCCCCCGTCGCCGTTCCAGACAGGTTTAAATATCTAGGTATACTGAATCACCGCTTGTCCACTCTGTCCTCTTGCTATCTGATTGGAACATTCGGTGGGTGCCGGCCTGCGGCCACATAGGTATAGCGATGTCACAATGTTGAAACACTTTTTCACTGAAGTTTGAACCGCTTTGGCACGTGGAACGTAGCACGTTAAATCTGTGCGGCAAACCCCATAACAAAAGAAAAATACCCGCCGTTCCCACGCATTCAAGAGGAGTTCAATTCTCCATGAGAAAGGGGGGTGATTCCATGGCCCCCCCTCCCCAGTGGACGGGAGAAAGGGCTTTATGGAGTTAGTCCCTTTGCATCAAGTGAGGCACTGTCCTTTCGGATACCCTGTAGCTGCGGGGTGCGTATGACAACGGGGACTTCAATGCCTGACGTGGCAGGCTGTTTCGACCACTTGCTGGGCTGGTGGGCTTTGGGCTTCTAGGTCACCAGTTCCCCATTGTCTCTCCCTTAACTAGTTTTTTTTTTTGCCTTCATCCTCTTCGTGGTGTTCTTTCCTTCGTGTGGCATCCGCCGGCGCGTCGTTGGCCACCGTTTTGCCCCGTTACGTTTGCCGTGCTCAGTGTGACATCGCTCCGACCTCACGTTCATACACAGTGCGACTTCATTATCAACTGTGTCTTTTCTGTTGGCTAGCTCAGCCTCTGGGTGATGGGCGTCTGCAAGCGCCGCTCTTACCCACCCCTGATTGCTATGTATCTGCACGGGTGGGGCCACCTTCAACCGCACAGCGACTTTTTTAAATAGGCACTTACATTTACCTACTTCGTCCCTCTTCTCTTAACATCGTGGGTTGTTTCACCCGGTTTTCGGTTGTTGTTAACACTTGTAACTTTGGATTAGATCGGTAAATATATATGCTCAGAAGAGCGGTACCCCGTTTTTTCAGCAGGACGCGTCCGGGCCTTGTGAATTTACATGCAAGCGAGTTGTCGACACCGGATAGGTCAACCGTTAATTCAACCAACAGGAAAGAGCTCAAAACGCCCCTTTGCGTCGAGTTGATAAGCAAGATGTCATCACAAGGGTATTTTCCGATGTCACAATTTGTTAAGGAATGTCTAACGCACCCTCAACATGGATATTACTCGACGAAGAAAAATGTAATAGGTAGCGAAAAGGCTGATTTTATCACAGCTGCTGAGATACCGTTCTTTGCGGACATTGTTTCGGCCTGGATAATGGATGTATGGCAGAAGATGGGTACTCCACGGGTTCTTCATCTGGTTGAGCTGGGTCCTGGAAGAGGAACGCTGATGAAGAACATTCTGAAACAAATAAAATACTCCAACCCCCACTTGCTCCATTTTTTGCAGATTCACCTTGTCGAAGTAGGTGCCGCTCGAACGGACGAGCAAAGGAGTGCGCTAAGTGAGTTTCAAACTGCCCAAAAGAAGATAAAGTGGTGGATGGGATTAGAGTCCATTCCCTTGACGTTAGAACCCACCGTATATATTGCAAACGAGTACTTTGACGCACTGCCGGTAGCACAGTTTCGTTACACAGAGCGTGGATGGGTGGAAACGTGTTTAGAGGTTGACGAAGATCCAGCTCACGAAGCTCATTTTCGGATGGTACATGCGCCTTCTGGGTCTTTTTCGGCATACCTCATTCCCAACGATGTCCGTGCGAATGGAAAAATTGGTGATTGTATCGAAATAAATGCTGTTGGAATGCAAACAATGGAGCTCATTATGAAAAAGATGGTGGAGTGCCAAAAATCAGCATGCCTCATCGTGGACTACGGGAAGGATGAGCACATGCACAGCACACTGAGGGGAATTCGAGGTCACAGATTCGTCGATCCACTTCTTTCTCCTGGAGAAGTCGACCTGTCTTCATGGGTCAGCTTCAAACAGCTACGATGGTCGATGGAGCGACTGGAGACTGCCAGGCGCCATCTTAAATGGTTTCCCGTTATATCCCAAAGCGAATTTCTCCAGTGGGGTGGGATTGATGTAAGGCTTGCGCATGTCATAAAGGATGAGGAAACCAAAAGCGCGATGAAAATATTGCAGAACTACCGCAGACTTATGGACAAGAACGAAATGGGGGAAAGCTATAAGGTGTTTGCTCTACAAACACGAAATTTCCCCAACGTATCGCCCTTTTTTCAAGAAGCCGAGCTTCCCTCTTCGTTGTGAGAAATATGGTGGATACCGAGTAGGATCCCCTCTTTTACATTTTTAACGTTCAAATATCGGATCATGAACATGCTGTATTGAGTTATAAAGCAATTAACAGCACTAACGACTTTGCGATGTGTATTTCGATGTAAAGAAGTTCTTGCTTCGTATGAGTTTCTGACTTGTAGGGGTGAGCAACATCTCTTGTTTTCTTTAGCATTTACCGTTTTCAAGACCCAACCAAGGTATCACAAAATTACTTGTAACCTTTAAATCTCTTCTGTTACTTACATATATCGTCACAAATAATCTAATGAAATGCGGTGGATCCCTGCAGTTCCACATGTAGCGTTGACCACTGTAAGAAGCGTTTCAAACGCTGAATGCGTTTTAGCCATTAACGGCGCCGGGCTGGGGTTATCGAAGCGGGGGTGCATTTCCAGCCGCTCACCGATGTTTTCTCAAAGGTGTTTCTATACTGTTGGGAGGGATGGTGCCGTAAAGTACCGCAATGTTGTAGAAAACACCCTTGCTGACACCCCCTCTGGGTATATTCAGGATCCCGCTAATTACCCACCGCAAATGGTTACATACAACAAGGTTACACCTGAAGCGCAGGCCACACTTGACGAAATGGAACGTGAAAGGGAGTTGATGAATCGTGAGGAGTTAATGTACAAAGGTTGCACAACAAAAGCGATACAGGAGGCCAAGGCAATTATTTTCAAAGGTGATGCTGCCCAGAAAGAAATTGAATTAGCGTGTGTCACATTACAGAAATCTCTAGAAGAATTGGTTGAACTGCTTGGGAACACTGTAAACAAGGGATGCTCGGATGGGGTCGTTTTCCTCGTTCCTGTCAGAAAAAGCGAAGAAGGGGAAAGGTCAAGTGAAGAACACGTTGTAAATATCGATGATTGCAACCACGTACGTTACGTTATAGCGTTGGGGAAACGGAGATTGGGTGACTTTGACGGTAGTGAACGTATGTGCATGGACATACTTTCTATCGATCATGGGAGCTGCGATGCGTTGGAGTGTCTCCTGGAAATTTACACCGGGACTGCTCAACCAGTGAAGATTCGTGGTTTGCTTGACCAGCTGGTAAGGTGGAAGACCGAAAAAAATACAGAAGAGCAGTCTATGGAGGGTAACGCTGCGAAGATTACTACGAAGTTAAAAAATAACCAACTGGAGTTGGTGGAAGTTGCGTTAGTTCTTCTCTCCGACATCATTGTTGAGGCTGCTTCGCTGTATTATCTTGAACACAAAGAGGGGTCGACATCAAGATATTTCTACGAAGCTATACTCCCAATTTCCCGTGCATTAGGGCGTCAGTATACGTCATTACTTTTGGGGTCACTGTTCAGATGCTTGGACGAGCAGCACCTTGCCTCCCTACTGAGGGGCACCACACTCCACGAATCTGAGTACACTATGGGTTTAGTTATTAGTTTCCTCAAAATGTTAATGGCATGCAAACTGTTCCGAGAAGTAGATGACCCGTTGAGGTTTGAGTTTCAAATTTTGTCGAAGCTGCATGCAGCCCTTCGCCTGAGCGGACGAAAACACGAAAGTTATAAGATATGTGAGCGGTTGATACACTTATATCGAGCCAACTCACTGAAATATCGTTTTTCTATCGGAAACAATGCGAGCGAAGACAACGTTGATCTTCTCGATGACTTAGAATCGGAATACAAAACTGCCCTTTTCCAGTACGTTGAAGATCGCGCACTAGACTCGCTCGTTGTCGGGAAACGTCTTTGCATTCAAGCGATTGAAGAATATCCCGCAGAATCAGCACCATGGGAAACGCTTGCGCTCATCATACACAAGGAGCAACCCGTAAGTGGCCTAGATGATGCTATAGTGGCCGCAAGGAAAGCCTTTTCTTTAGATCCTCTGAATCTGCGGATCATTTTGACACTAGCCAATTTTTACAGAGCCCAGGGACGCCACACTCTCTGTCAAGCCATGATTGATCACTACAAGCTTTTAAAATATTTCATTGAAATCAATGCCAGCGAGGAAGACATCAAGGCCACCTTAGATGATATTGAAAAACTCGAGACTGATTATCCTATTGAACGAGAACCAAATCATGTTGTCACACAGTTCGCTGACATGAAGGAGCACATGGAACGTATGGAAATGTCACACACGTACTCTATGCCCATTGACAAGGAGCCACGCGTTTTCGGTGCGCAGCCTGTGACAGTGCCTATCTTGGACCCATCTATTAATGTCGACCAGCCTGAGCGGCCGAGAGACATGTGAGGTGTTTGGGGTGCACAAAGTTATTTCTTGCTTAGCGTATTAATTTGTCGGATGTGAGCGCCGGTAAGATCTATTTTTTTTTTATTTTTTTTTTTTGGAACTGATCAGTGCTTCGCAGCTGCGCTTGCCAGAATGACCAATCTCGACTCATTTAATCTGAACGACCACACGCTTAGTAATACATATAGAGAACACCAAGGAACATGGTTTACTAATAAAGCGGGTCCAATTAATCCCAGTGTTGGTATTGACAACATGTGGAAGTGATAATTACACTTGACTATTCCAAAGGTGAAAAAATCCAACAACGAATTTTCACCGGATGGTTGTGCTTTCACCTTCCAAGCAGACCCGTTCGCGTATTCTATTGGTGATGAACATTGCTTTAACTGGTCGTGATACGTCAGTTGATCTGTAGCATTGTCTGCATTTTTTTTTTAGCTGTCGTATATCGGAACTTAGTTTCAGCATCGCAAGGGATTGGCTTTCACTTGTCCGGAAATTTTCTTCAATAGATAATGCCGGGGAAGGGCAGGTCGTAACGCCTCCGTCGCCCTTTATGGTGCGATTTTTCAGGGGATTGCATACGACATTTTTGCATTCGATTCCACAGAGCCCATTTGCGATATCCTTCTGGGACAAACTGTTTTGCTGTCCGCGTGTTAACTCTGAGTTACTGTCGGTGGTAGAGAAGGGATTAACCGAAGATGTTGGGTGGTTAAGCAGGTTAGAATAGCAGTGCAAAGTGAAGGTTCAGGGAGCTACCAAGTCTGGCGCCGGGTTATTACAGTTACTGTTTGTTTTTCTTCACGGATCAGTAGTTTTTCGCTGAATATGTAAGATGTATTGAGGTTACGATATGGCGACTGGAAATGACTTTTTTGCAATCAGCTATGCATACTTATTCTGTGCACCAACTTGTGTGCGCGTGTCAGTCAAAATATCGGTCCAGTCGCCGTGTGATTTACACAAAGCGAATGACCATGTGTTTGCTCGCAGCCTCGTAGGCTGTAAGTTACGAAGTCGCCGCTGTCGAATATTAATGTGTTTTATTGAAATGTGTGAGCTGACTGCTTGCTTAGTCCACTGCACAGTGACTAAGTGAGAGAGCTTAAATGAAACAAAGTAAACACATTTTTGAGCCCATCGGAAATTGCACTGGAGGTTGATGCGCACAATCCTATAGGAGCGATATGATTCCCTGCACTTGTTAACTATTATGTGGGTCAAAGCTATCATTATACCGAGGTGTGGTGCATCGCGACTTGTCGTTGGTTTTCTTTAAATGGCACATGTCCTCCATATATACAAAAAGAGCTCTCCTATTTGCATCGCATGGCTTTCAGATGCTTGCGTTGGTTCCATCTGTCCGTGAGAGTACTGAAACATCGTCATGGCACCTTTTTATCGAAATTTTTCAGGTATTGGGGTGTCTGAATGAATCGTACGATGACGTTGGGAGTGTTTTCCGGCGCACAAAAGGGTTCTTAATCTGCCATCGCTATTGGTGGATGGGGTTGTCTACAGGATATTTCTTTTTTCTTGTTCTGAAACCTCTTAATATTATTTTTATCGTGACTCTGTTGGACTGATTACTAGCGTCCCCAGTCGGGGAGCAGTAGTCTTTTGGACCCCGCTGGCGCACCACTAGGACTTCCGTTTGACTGTAGCTTTCACCATTCAGGGTAACTCCCTGTTTGCAGTTGCTCTGCCTCCTTCAGACCACGCAGGGGGTCCATCCCTTTAACGATTTGCTTCAGTTTGATTGCAGATTTTATCTCGTAGTGTTTGCTTGATAGTAGCACATCCTCATTGGCTTTGTTCGAGAGGGTGGAAGTGTCTACTTCAATAATTAACTCAATTTTGGTAAGGTATTATTGTTCCCTGTAATTATTTACACACGAACAAACTTTAGTGGCACTAGGTGACACTTGCTTACTGCCAAAGGTACCCAATGGAATTAGACAGGGTTGTTTGGATTTCAACCGGCGTAAGAAGGGGCGAACTGCTCGCCGTCGGTATGGTTGTTGATCGAAAATTTGCTCAGTTTTTACCTGATGTGAATTTAAACGCCTAGAAGGAAGGCGGTAGTAATTTCAAAACATACCAAAGATGTGGTCATGCGTGGTTGGTGTATGGTGGTGTATTAACTGATACTACAACTTATTGGGCACCACGCTGACCCATGTGCAGGACCCAATTTGATGTCTTGAAGGGAAGTGTGTGGTGTACCTTCTATTGAAGAAGGTGTCCGGTTTTAAATACCCTTCAAGTGTTTGAGGTAGTGAATAAGGTTTCGCGTGTACTGGAAGCACGCCGTGTTATGGCTGTGGTCTTCTGACAGCGCAGTTTCGTAGTGCATTGGTGTTTAGATTTGTCTGGCAGCATAGGAGAGGCGGTTTATTGTCCCTGCTCGATTTTTTTTTCCTTAGCGGCAACAACGAAATATGCCATGCAGTTAGGTACCCGACACTCGGTACTAAGTTCACAGCTTGAGAAGGTGAAAAGAGAGCGAAAATGATGGGTGTCCAACGCGTCAACAAGACGGACTCGAAACTTGAAAAGCTATCTGTAATGAGATGAGACGTCGAGAAACATCTCTTGATTATTGTTTACCACTACGTGCTGCATCAACTTGTATAATGGAGGGGCCCAGTATCATTGGGCTATGCTCCAGCAATTATCCGCTCACATGTGCATAAATGTCCCCCGTTCTTCTTCAGCGTTCGCCTTTATTTTGATCCTGCTTATAGGTATCATGGACCCCTCTCAAGAGGGAGCAGAATACCTTACTGCCGTATTCGCAAAACTGGGAGTTCCCTGCAGAGTTGCGAACACAGTAGAGAAGGGGAAACACATTTTAGCAACGGCCGATATGCCGGCACAGTATAGCGTCTTTGAGGAAGCTCCAGTTGTTTCTTGGCCCTCACAGGGGTATCTTACCCTTGGTGTTCCTTTCTGTCTGTTCTGTCTTCGCCAGAGAAACAACGCTGATATTGCGGATGAAGGTGAACATAACTGGAACAGTTGTGCTGGATGTGGCTCCTTATTTTGTTCCGAGAGCTGCCTCGCCTCTGCGGAAATGCCTCACAGGGTCCTATGCGGTGTGCTACAGGAACTTCGGAAGCGTGAATGCACTGATGGTTGTTGTAGGCCTATCACAAAGGAGTCCTTAGCCAACTGTGTGGCGTGGGTTGTGGGCCGTATCGCAGGGGCAATAAAACAGCGACAATTTAGTGGAAAGCTACTTGAAGAAAATCACAGGGAAAACGCCAATAGTATATCTAGGCAACTCTTTCATGTTGTGACCGCGCCTTTCAATCGCTTTCTTGACGCCCCAAAAAATGCTGAGTTCGCTGACGTGGACGCCAACTCTTGGTACGAAGAGATCAACAAGTTGTTGCGGGAGCCTTGTCGCGCGGTCCTTCTACAGTCCGCCGCTGCACCACCATCCATTGGAGCAGATTGGGCACTCGAGATCGTTGACGGGTTGTTGCGTCATGACACGCTCGAGAGGTTCCTTGGAATATTAACACTAAATTCGCAAGGGTTGAATGGCTTTGTTGCCGTGCCCGGTGCAGCTGGGGATATGGATTCTCCTTCCTTACCCATTACATGGGTGCTGAAGGGTGGAGGCATATATTCCTTGCAATCTGCATTTAATCACTCCTGCGTACCCAATGTCGCGGTGTTGGCAGAGGGTGGTACGCATGATATAACACTGCGTACGCTTCGCGCAATCAAGAATGGAGAGGAACTGACCATCACGTATATACCCGTAGAGAACACTACGCGTGCTGAGCGGCAAATGAAATTGGAAGGATATTTCTTCACATGCCGGTGTCCTCTTTGTGAAGAGGAAAAGTGATTCGAACTCTGCTGGTTCAGCGACGCGGTGTTGCAGTGCCATCGCTTGCAACCCTTCTGTGCGGTTAAGCGACTATAAAGCAAGATCTGTATGTCCTCTGTGTTCTTTGAGCCGGCCCTACTTGGTATCAGAGGTGCCCAGACACGGCACAGATACTTTGAGGTTAGT
The DNA here is from genome assembly GCF_000210295.1 of Trypanosoma brucei gambiense DAL972. Lineage (NCBI taxonomy): Eukaryota > Euglenozoa > Kinetoplastea > Trypanosomatida > Trypanosomatidae > Trypanosoma > Trypanosoma brucei. The sequence continues at coordinate 612,231 of NC_026741.1, forward strand.
AACTCGATCGACCTTGATCATTCTCCTTTTCCTAGCTTCTGGAAATAGGTCGTCCCTTCTATTATGGATGTGGCCGATCAGTCAGCCACACACAGTAAATGTTTTACAGGAAGATCTTCGTGTGTTTCATTCTGTGTCCAGGCTCCAAGTTTAAATTCACACCGAATCTGGCATCGTTTACATAAACAACTCGCTTTGATCGTCCTTTGCGTCTGAGAGGTTTGACAAATACCTATTTGCTGCATTTTCGCAAGAATTGCTGCCGTCGCGAAGATGAAGTGCAGTATGCCACCGCCAGACAAGTAGCAGAAACTCTCTATGTAAGGGTTTGGGGAAGTTAGGGATCGGGTACCCCAATGGTGAATTTACTGTCGTATGACGCACGAAAAGTATTTCCCTTGCTGTTTCTGATTCGACCACTTTTCTGCTCGGGTTCACACCGTGGCCGTCGGTTCCCTCGGTAGTGCATTCGTCACAGGCATGTGTGGGTGCCTTTAAGACAGGCCGTTGCCCCCTCTATTCCATTTGCGATGAACGTGTCTCTCCGGTACCTCTAATCAAATTTAACGGTGTTCTAAACTGATCTACATGGCCGGTGTACCGGTGGTTGCTCAACCGCTGATTGAAATATTTTTGCGCGTTTATGAACAACAGCAGCGAGGATCCAAAGCGCGCTGGAGACACATTTGTGCAGGAAGGGCTGGGCGCCGGAACCTGCTATATGAGGCTTTATGAAACGTGTGGACAACTTTCTGGCTACTGGGCACGGAATTAAGGCAGTTGACAGCTGTGTGGTCCGGGACAATATACAAATCACCGAGTGCACTACTCGTGTAATGTGCATTGCATGTCTGGGTTCGAGCATTGGCTCTGATTGTAGAGGATTCGCTTCGCAAAGCGGCAGCTGGTTATCCATTTAAATCTTTTTATCATTAATCGTACCACGGTGGCTCCTATACGTCGCTACCTTCCTTGGTTACTGGGGTTTGCATGTGTGGTATTTGTTTTTCCTCGCTTAACTATTTCTTACTTTTTTTGTTTGAAATTCCTCTGAAGGGTAATTGTGGTATTTTGCGCGCTCTCATTTTTCACTTTTCTCGTACTTTTCGCATGGACGTTTCCCAATTTCATAACGACAGCCACTTTCTCGCTTGCTTCCTTACAACCCTAACAACTATGGGAATGTTTGCTTAAGAATGATCCGACTGCACCGCAACTTGGAGGGACCGTTCCAGTGTCGTTGCTTCCGCCGTAGTGCTACAACTCACCGCGTTGGCACCGGAGGAAATGTAGAGGGAGTCGTGGCTTCTTCTTACTCGTCCCACGCCAGAGACATAACTGCCTCTCCCACAGTTCCGACGCTCTGTGGAGATCGAGGTCATGATGGAAACGAACCTGAAGAGCCACGGGGCGGGAAAAGGCAGAGGCAGCCTGAGCACGGAGCGGCAGCCGCGTCGTCTGCCACGTACAAAACAACGCGTAAACGAACTGCGGAGATCAAGGTAAGGAAGCGCGCTCCTTGGGGCATGCAGCAACTACGTGATTCGTGGAGCGTGGACGCCATGACAAAGGGAGACAGAGAAAATATGAGCGAGCGTATTCACAGGGAATATCGTTACCACCCGGAGGAGTTCCGCCGGAACCACATTAAGGTGGCAGCGCTGCTCACAATCCCCGCGCTTTTAATTGGTGCGTTTAGTGGCTATTTCTATCAGACGGGGCGGCCCCTGTGGGAGGCTGATCCACAATACCTGTTGAATATGATAAGGCAGATGGATGCTTCACCGCGCAGCACGCTTCATCCCTACAAACTTGAGGAAACAGAGGTGCTCCCCGCGCACGTGAAGGCATACAGGGAAAAGAATTGGGAAAAACGTCTTTTATTGGAGGGCTATCCCCTTGCCACCGAACGGTGAAGCGGTTGGAGACGGAGACTGGAGAAACGGAGTGGACGCCCGTAGCCCGCGGGAGGTCGTTTTCAGCCTTTTTTACCGCCACACTGGCGCTTCCGTATGCATATCGTTGGCATGTCCGTTGTACCTGTTACGCCTCAACGTTGCTTGAGCGTTGCTGCGAAACTGGATGTAATGGAACGTGTGTCTTAATAACATCATTGATGACATTTCCTTTCTCTCACCTCCATTCTCTTCGCTGGAATGCATGTTTAGCCACCGGAGCACTTTTGTCAAAGTAGTCTTTGTACATACGTAATTTGGCAACAAAAATGGCCACTGTCACGGAGGCACCTTTAAAGTCACCGCAGGATAGATTGGTGGAGCGCGTGTGCTCATCGGAGGAAGACGACTCTGGCCGTTACGTCATTGCAAAAGATGACATCAGTCCCGGTGAAATTGTATTGCTAGCAGCACCTTATGCGGTAGCCCTCAACCCCAACGAGGCTGTGAGCGCAATGTATGTGGCGGCCAACGTGGAGGAGTGGGAAGATGCCTCCATGGGAGAACTGGCAGGACGCCGGGTCGGCCAGAGGGTCAAGAAGAGCGGCAACATCCCAACGGATGGTGGTGAATACGTGGCGTTGAGCCCGTGCGTAACATTCTGCTCCTGCTGTCTGCGACGCATTCCAACAGGTACGCCTTTCCTCAATTGCGAAACAATCGAGGTCCTTTCCCACTTAATTGCTGTGGAGCACGTTGAGAGTGAAAATGCAAAGTGGGAAAAAGAACGAGAGTCTCACCAACGAACTGGCTCTGATGCCGGCGATGCAGCCGATCTCGGAGATAGGATGCACATCAAGAAGGAAAAGAAATTGCAGAAGTCTGCCAGGTCTGCTAAAATGCGGTCGAAGGGATATTTATCGCTGAAGCAGAGGTTGCTAGAGGCCGCCACTGCCCAACGTGAGTCCGCCATGTACGAAGCTCAGAAATTTGGTGGTGCGCTGGGCGACAGCAGTAGGAATATATCGTGGCCGGAGCGAGTTGTGGAAAAGCACGTTCTTGAAGAAGACCTGCTGGTGCGAGGTGCGTGTGGCTGTGCTGGTTGCGGCGTAGCTATTTACTGCTCAAAGTCCTGTTGGCAGAGTTTTAATGAATTACACCGCGCTACGGGTGCGTGCCGCGTTTTGCGCGACGTTTATTCACCGCTGATGAGGATATTCTTGTCACGTATTACAAAGGGAAACAAGGGAGGGTCCGCCGAAATTTTTTGTATTGACTCATGGAGCCCAAAGCACTGGCTTCGACGAACAACCGATGCGAAAGCATGGGAGATGCTGCAGCTGCTTCTTGCAGCCCTTCTGGTGGGAAGGTGCGCGAAGGAAGGGTATGCAAACAATATGAGGGAGGAAGAGAAAGAGAGACAACACCCAGCGGAGAATGTGGACGACTATTATAGTGAAGAAGAGGACAGAGTTTGGGGAACCATGGGCGATGAGGAGTCTGCATCACCAAGAGACTGTGACCACATCCAGGTCTCGAACACTCCAAACACGGGGACGAAGGTAGAGGAGGACGGAGGTAGGGATGTGTCAATTACCGTGAACTCTGCAATTCCCCGTGAAGCGGAGGTAATCCGCTTGGTACGTTCACGGATGGGCACAGCGGTTGAAGTTTTGGACTCTGGGGTGAATGAATGCGGAAAATGCCCCCGTAGTATGGGAAGGATCCCAATGTCGCTTTGCGTGTCCATTAAGGACCATATCGTGCTAGGTATACGTGCAGACGGTTCCGAAACACATGCAATTCAGTGTCCACAATGGCCTGAAGCTGCCGCTCTGGTTACAAACCTTTCCGTGTTAAGGAAAGAGTCTCGGTCAGTGTTCCGCAGGTACTACCGCCGGTTTTGCCTGTCTGTGCTCCCTTGGCTGAACTGCAGTGAGGGGACCGACGAGCCACTCAGTGTTTCTTCCAGCTTCTTTGACCGCTTGTGCGGTGCCGTGCAGTGTAACAACTTTGGTTTGTTTGACCCCAAGGAAGACTGTATCGGTGTTTCCGTCATCCCAGAGGCCTCGTACTTCAACCACAGTTGTTTGCCAAACTTATGTCGTGTCATGTGTGACGGTGGCATTGCTGCGTTCTATGCGTTGCGCGAAATCCGCAAAGGTGAGCCCCTCACTATTTGTTATGTGGATGTGCAGGAAGTATCAACAGCAGAACGCCGGCGTACGCTTCTTACTTCCTATCGGTTTTTCTGCCAGTGTAAACGCTGCAATGGGAGTAGCGTGGTTGACGACAAGACGGATGCTGACGCGGCCAAGCTGAGGTTGTGTGGTGCGTGTGCTGCGCGTGGTTACCTACGACCACTCCCACCTACTGACGCTGCTATCCTTTGTCGTTGGACAATGGACAGCATAGCAACCGGAGAGTGTACCGTTTGTCACAATCGAGCACCGTGGGGGGGGACTTCCTAACAAGTGAGACATTCACACTTTTCACGTTCCCTCCTTAAGAGCTTTCGCCACGGCCGTGCTTCGGCGTCTTCGTGCTTTTTTTTCTTTTTTTTTGTTCAGTGTTTCAGTTACCTCTGGGTCTTGATGCCTGCGTAAGTAACGGTAATAAATGCGTTTAATTAGAATTAAGTTTCCAGAGTGGATGGTATTCCACTGATTCCACGCGCGAGCCAGCGCCGCTCCAAGGTTTTTTTTTTTGAGCTCCAAAGTATACCACTTGCATTCTGCTACACATTCATAAATGTGCGCTGTCGTTTTCGGTTACACACTTGGCGGGGGTTTAGGGGCAAGGTTAGTGGTCGCAAAAGATCATGAAAACGGTAATCAGGGACCCGTGCATTCAAAACGGCTGCCGTCGATTCGTTCTTATGCAGCATGGGTTATGGGCAGGAGCGTGGGACTTCAACGCCATTGCAGCAGAGTTGTATTGTCAGACTGGTTCACAGGATGGCAGGAGCCGAAGGGGGGGCGGTGGAACAGTCAACCAATTGGGAAACATCATGCCCTCCGACGTGGTTCGCACAAAGAGCAGCTGCGGAGGTTCTCTCTTCGCCCGGGGTAACCTCACCTGCTTTTCCTCTGGTGCCAATGCCCTTATAGGATCGCTTCGTAGCACCTCTGTTTGCGCCCATAAGCTATTGCAGGAATTCCTGCCCGTCTTCACAGAGTGGCTGGATACTGTTGAGAATAACAGTGCGGAAAAGCTATCCTTTTCTTGCGTTGGCCACTCCTTCGGTGGTATCATTCTACGGGAGGCTTTGTACCTTCTGCTTGTTTCTGATGATGCCGGTGAGTACAGTGAAGGCCTCTTTGATTCTGTTAAAACCGTACGTGACCGCTTGGCGACGGCAGGTGTCGTCCTGCAGCACTTTGTTACTATTGCAACACCGCACTGTGGCGCGGCCGAATGTTTGCCGACTCTTGTGTATCGTGCCGCCTGGGGCATCGCCAAGCTGTTCGCGCCATCCATAAGTGAAATTTTACTGAATGATGAAGAGGCGTTGCTGTCGGAAAGGCTTCTCGACAAAGGGCATATTGAAGCGCTGCGAATGTTTCACAAACGGATTCTGTTTGCTAACACACAAAAGGATGTGCTTGTGGGCTTCGCGACATCTTCTTTGATGTTTGACGGTGTAGCAGAGGACAAAGTCCGAATTATTGGACGCCCCCAAAGCGATCTACCCTGCGCCCCGGAATTTGAAAATGATGAAGCAGCGTATTCGAGGGTGATTCATTTAAAAAGGTTACGTGTAAACGGTGACCTTTCAGATCAAGGGGCTGATCAGGTTGGAGTCGGCAGTGGCGAAGAAAAAGCGAGGAGTCAGCGCCATCAGCAAACGTTGCGAAGTCAGGGCACAGGTTCTTCGAAGGTGCATCGCAGCCCACGTGAAATTGCCGCCGTACTGCGTAGTGAGCTCGACTGGGACCTTATTGCCCTTCGATACAACAACCCATTGCCCGTAGCCCATATTGCTTGTATAGGTTGGTGCCAGCAACTGGAACCTACGCCCGAACTTGTGCAGCGCATCGCTGCCGAAATACTGAATGCGTAACGTATACGTTAGGGCATTGGGTACTACTTTATGAACTATTTTGCATCGTATTTCTTGCACTCTCGTTTGGATGTTTTTCTGGTGGGCTGTAGAGCCCCGTCTTACACCGCCGCTGCCCCCCCCCCTCTTCTTCTGAAAATGCGGCTTCTCGCACGCTGTTACTTTACCTCCTTGTTCCTCTTCCAACTGAATTTTTTTTTTGCGTGTGGGAGGAAGGGTGGCTGTTTCTTGCGAGGCCCGCCGAGTGAATGCTTGGTGCTGTTCCTCCTATAGTAGTACTTCCGTCGAATCCAGCATACGAACTCCGTCCCGTCCCCGTTGTTTCCAGGAGCGTTGGCCTTTATGGTCCCCCACAGAATGAGACACACGGTAGTGATAGAGGACCAGGTGCAGGACGATCCAACGTGTGGCGCGGGGACAATGTTTCAGTTCCGCCCTCAAATTCTACTAGTAGAACCAACGAAGTTGCTTTGCATGAGGGACAAGAAAAAAGAACATCAGAAAGTGGCCCTCTAGAAGCGTTTCCAAATAATCACAGTCACTGCTTAGACAGGGTAACGGATAAGGAAGTGGACGTACTCCTTGACGTCCTAAGTGCACGCTACCAGAAGTACGTGGGGTTGAAGCAACGGAGTACTGAACGGTACCTGGCGCGTGTCGAGTCGCATGTGGACCGGTTTTTAAGGGAAAAATATAGAAGTGGTACTTCGCTATTTGCTGGCGGTGTGGCATCCTTCATAAAGAGTAAGCTTCCGAGTCCTTTTCACTCGCCGAAGCCAACGTTCAACAGCGAAAATGGAAAAGATACCCACCGGGAGTTCCCCACTGGTAGTGCCACTGATATTCATGCGAGTTCCGTCTCACGTTCCCTGCCTGCACTGGAACAGTGCTCGTATACGCCGCAGTGCATTCCCTTTAACTATTTGGATGTACGTCCGGAGAATATGGAGGCAATTGCTGCGAACCTTGCCGTGCTGCAACACTGCCTAGCTGAACGTGTCAGTCAAGGAAGTTCAGGACGAAAAGAACTTTTGGAGCCAATCATCCGCGATGTGTGGGAAAAAGAGCTGGACCCACTTCTCCGTGAAGCCACAGAACTGCTTCGGGTGGCACAATGCAACGTATGGCCCCCGTT